>NC_031480.1:4377528-4677528 GCF_000006565.2 Toxoplasma gondii ME49
TACGCACCAGAAAACGGCGTTGTCTCGGCATGTCTCCGGTCTTCGTTCCCCTTGGTGGTCTTTTACAGATCGGCTTTTCGTAGGGAAGAGATTCTACCAGTCAGACCGTCAACGGGCTGCTGCCGAGGCTCAGCTGGAGAAGCGCGAGGCGGCTGTCTACGCGCCTCGGAGTTTTGGTCAGCTGTACGAACCGCGAAGTGCGCGCAGCAAGAAGGTGCATAGGCAATGGGTCAAAGAAGTCCCGTTCTACCTCCAACCGGCTGTGGCTGAGAGAAACGCTGTCATCAAGTCTCAGCGGGCCTTGTCAGCCGATAGTTTCCGTAGTCGATATTCGCAGAACGCTTCCTCTTTGACGACTCAAAACAGCGAAATGCCGCCTCAGCTAGCCAAGATTTTCGAACGGTCCCGTGACCAGGAAGCCTCTTCCAGAGAGGAGATCCTCTTCACTCTTCTTCGCTTGCTGTCTTCTGTTCGGCTTCGCCAGAAGGCAGCCAAGCAGAGAAGCGAACGGGCGCGCGAGGGCCTCGCACAGGTGAGTGAAGGCGAGGAGGTCAAGGGGGAAAATCCTGCCCGGACGGGGGAAGCTGTGGCAATTCCTGGGCTCGACAAAGAGAACCTCAGTGCCCTGGATCAGCGAATCATGGAGTATATCGACTCTTGGACCGTCTCTGACATCGGCTTGCTGCTGGTCACTCGCCGAGAACTCCGAGATTGCTTGTCTCGCTCGAGGACCCGTGGAAGGGATCATTCTACAGATTTCGACGAAGGTGATGAAAAGCTCACACGCGCTCTTTTGCGCCGACTTGTTTTCCAACGCGGTCAGCCGTTTTCTCAGTACGCCAGTCTCTACGCTCTGCAGGCACTTCTCCACCTTTCGCAAAGTCGGCAGTTGCGCAGTACGCACGCGGCTCTGAAGACACGCAGGGGAGAAGGTGCAGGTGTGGCTGCAAGCGACGGCTTCGGTGGGAGAGAAGAAGGCAAGGAAGAAGGGCACCCGGCGACGGAGGGTCTTGGTAAAACCGCTGGAGTCCGTGGACGAGGCCAGGACCAGAATCGCCTACGAGACGTCGACGCTTTCGAGGATGCAGATATGGTAAACATGATTGTCAAAAGGGTGGGGCGTAATATGGCTAGCTGTGACCTCGAGATCCTCGCGCGAATAGTGAATGTCCTCTCTTCTCTCCCGCTGCCTCCGAAAGAGATCACTCGCAAGAGTCGGCAAGAAGGCGAAGATTCTCAGCATTCTTCACCACCCTGGAGCTCACCTGCCGAGTCCCAGGACGGCACGACTGTTCAACCAGCAGCAGAACAGGAGGAAGATCCTGCATGCGCCATGTCCACAGTCAAGAGAAAGATGAAGGATCCCGACAAAGAAGGCAACCCGTTTGTGAACGGCGTGGCAAGCGTTGATAAGAAAATGGATCCGGAAGCAGAGAGAAGCGCGCGGCCTACTACACTTGCGACGTTGTGCAATTCATACCAGCGTGTGGCTCCAGCGGGCTCAGAAGGCAGTGAAAGAAATGGGCATCCTGGCGCGGGAGAGCGCGGGAATCTGGAGACTGTGAGTGGGATCAACACAGAGAAGACGCAAGCATCTTATCTCGCCGATCGGAATGGTTTCCTTTATGCGGTGGCAACTCACATTTTCACCACTGCGTTCACGGATTCCGAACAGCGTTCTGCCTCTGAACTGGCGAATACCTTCGCTTCTGCCCTACCCTCGTCACCATGCCCGGCTGCCGATCCACCTTCGCCCGCTCAAAACTCGAAGGGCACCTGTTCGACTCCTGCCGCGTCCGCGTCTGCTGCGAGTCGTCAAAAGGCTCTATCATCTCTCACCATGCCTCTATGGGCCTCTCCGTCAAGCCGCGGGAGTCGCGCGGCGCCAGGGGATCGGTCCTGGACCTACAGCCGCCTATGCATTCTCCTGGCGGGCCTGTCTCGAACAGGAGTGATTTATCCGCCGTTGTTCTACGCACTGAAGCCCATGGTCGTGGCGCTTCGCCTCCAGTTTCCCCCACCCATGCTGGCGGCTCTGCTCGTTTCCTACGCCCATCTTGGGCCTGCAGACGAGACCGGTTTCGTTGACCTCTTTGGTACCTTAGGCCGGGAATTAGTCAAAGGCGTTAGAGGAATGGACGTCGCCGTCGTGGGCGTTGCAGCGAACGCCTTCGCAAATGCTGGTGTCCTCCACCAGGAATGGTTCGCAGTCGTGGCCGAGGTAAGTGGTGCATGCAGAACAGGCAGAGTGAGAACGAGAGGGGGAAACAGAGAAACAGAAATGGAAGCGAGAGAGACGGGAACGCTTTGTGCGAAGGGCAGCGTTGCGAAACCGTGTGCCTCTCGCGCGGTGGGAGGCGAGGGTCGCCGCCTTGCCCCTCGATCCAGCTGGCACCCACAAGCTGGTGGACGAAACAGACAGAGAGTTCTCTCGGCTGCGTCTCGTCTATGCATGTCTTATTTTTCCAATATGTCGGCAGGCGCTTTCCCGTGTCGAGGACTGCTGTCTCTTTCTAACAGGTCTCTCTCAAAGGAGATGCAGGAAGACAATGGGAATGAGCTTTTCGTGGGTCGAAGGTCTTGCTTCCCTGTTAGGGCCAAAACAAGGCCCCGCACTGAGGGCTCTGCGTGGATCTGTCTCCGCAGATGGCTTGACACGGTGGCGTGCACTGGATGCAAAAAGCGACGCTGGCAAAGCTCTCATTTACACATGTATGTGCATGCATCTCCTTTGAATGCGTGTGTGTCAGACGTTCCCATCTCGCATGCCACTTTGCTCGCCCCGTCTTCTCGGCATGATTGCGAATGCTTACGTGAGGCTAGGCCTCGTCGACGACCCTCTCCTGCCTTCTCTGTTCCACTGTGCGCGCCAGGTAGGAACTCAAAGTGCAAGACAAGAGGACCGAATAGACACAAGAAACGCATGTATAGTTCTTTCTTCCATGTTGTCTCCTGTCTACGTTCGTGCACAGGATTCAGTCACCGTAGAATTTCAGGCCTCGTCTCCTTTACACAGGCTGTGCGGAGGTTTCCCACTCCTACGCGCAGACACGTACGCAGGCAGGCATCTAGCTCGGCGTGGTGCAGTCTAGAGGGTATAACAGAAATCAGCTGGTGATGCAAGCGCGAAAACGGAGGCGCGGTCGGTTGTCGAAATCTCGCATAATACCATTTCCCCCTTTTGTCCGGAGTGGCATCAAACTGTAGAGATTTGCCGGTTTTGTTGTTGCAGCGTCTTCCAGAGTGTGACTGGCATACGCTTGCTCTTCTGTTTCAAGCGTCGACAAAGGTAAAGACTCTGGAACACACTCTCGGGTCCAGCGAGGAGTCTCTCTGCATTGCGAGTGGAGTGTTTTCCACGGTGTCAACTAGAAAGGACTCTTTGTTATGAAGGCAGAGCTTCACTGCAGTTTCTGCACTTTTGTTTGTCAATGCAAACGTCGCTGGAACTTTGACACTCGAACCGCAAGACAAGGAAGAGCTCAGTATGTACACATGTGTGCACTGGCATTTTGGAAAGAGCAATGAGAGCCGGAGCAGGCAAAACGTGATGCTAGAGACGAACGTCCTCTCCGGATCATCAGGCATTGTGAGAAGCATGCTTCGGCTAAGTGTGGCACATCTCTCTGTGTTGGTTTCCAATTCTCTTATACCGTCGCCAGATCGGTTCTACCTACAGCGGCTTCAGTCGCGAGGCTGCCGACAGTGTCTGTCACGCTCTAGAACAAGAAGCACCGCGACACCCGGTCAAATCTGAAGCACGAAAATTTCTACTTTCCTTCAAGAACAATCCCTCCAAATGCGCTCCGTCTGTATTCCCGTCTCGGTCCAAGCTTTCCTCTTCTTCTGAGTCGATAGGGAATGAGCTTGAGGTGAATGTAACCAGGAATGAAGAACATTCGTTGGTGCGTCAGAGGTGTGATAACGTAGGTGGACCTTCGAGTGACTTGTCTGCCATGGAGTTAAGTGACCGACAGTTTTCCATTCGCGGCGAACTGGCTTCCACGTCAGCTTTCATCCTTTGTTACGCTCTGGCGAAGGCAAAAGGTCTTCTCAGCTCCACGCCTTCTCTAAGGAAAGGTGCATCTGGGAGGGAAGGCGAGATACAGCAATGCGAGAAGGAGGAAATCTGGCAACTGCTGCTTGCCACAGAACTCACGCAAGTTGTGACACGCTTCGTCCCCAGCTGCAGATCCTTCGCAGAAGTAGCCAATACGTCTAGCGCGGTCGCCAGGTTCATAGAACTGAGAGAGGAAATGCTTTCAAGAGAGGGCAGAGAGCAGGACAGCCTTCAACGCGAGACGAAAGTGTGTGGCGAGATGGTTGGAAACGACGAGAAGAACAACACCTCGAACGAGGCATGGAAGAGTTCGACAGTCGCGTGTGCGGCTGACACACCGCGGGACAGAGCAGAAGGCTGTGCGGACCCTTCCGTCATTCGAAAGAAGTTGACCAAGTGAGATTCAAAGTGATGAAAGGCGCGGACAGATGAAATCTGTGGAGATTATGCTTGTTGTGTATCACGCTGTTTCATGTGTCGAATCTGCCCAAGTCATCGAGACAGGTTCTCAGAATGCTTTTCTGTCCACCTCTGTGACGTAGCTAGAGGACAAATCGTACGGTCGGCCTCGATGTTGCTCCCTAGTTCTGCAAGACTCCTTCATGTACTGTAGAAATACATGAGCGCTGGTTGGTGATCTTGGCGGATAGTCAAGTCTCAACCACAAACCGGCCCTTAATAGTGGAGCAACCATAGAGAACATTCGGGTGATATGTCGTCGTTCTCCCGTGTATGTCGTGTAGACGTTGCGTGTGGGGTTTTGGAGCAGACAGATTGACGGTCGCTTGACAATTAACGTTGACGTGTGTTCTTGTGTCAGCCAGATTCTGATTGCACTGGGGCTTCTGAAAATAATTGTGCATGGATCTCGGTGGCAAAGACTATGTTTTTTCCATTTCACTGGTATACGCCTTCTGGGCGTGCTGCGTCTCTCGTTTTCTCTTTCTGCAGCTACCTGATCTCTGCGTGTGAGGCATATTTTCAAGCCGTTGAGGACCACCTGAGTTCCTTCCGAACACTTAAAAATGCCAGTCTTGGGCCACCCGAGGTAGGAAACAAAAGGGTGGTACAACCTTGGTCTTAATGAAAGGTCCTCAGTCGACGTTTGTGGCTAGAGCTATGAGACGAAAAGATAAGCGTATTTGCCTCTCGTGGTTTTCTCACGTTCCGCCTAAAGTGGACGTTTCACCCCTCTGCTATGGAAAGCCGGCATACCTCACAGACTCTGTTTATGGACCCGATGGCCACTCGCGCACTTACTTGCGGCTGGTATGTGGTGCTTCCCCACTGGATGAGGTTCTTTCGTTATTCTGATGTGCATTGCCCTGTGCTCTGGACAGCTCCATAAGCTTATCTGTGCGTTCCACGCTCTTCATCGGGCGAAAGGAGTGTCGCGTGCCACGCCCCGAAGGATGGTGGTTCTCGAGAGAATGATGTGCGACAACTCGGATCTCTTCCATGAAATGACCCTGCTACCTCTACGACAAATGGTACGTGTTCTTCGGCGAGGTAGACAAAAGTAGTCGGGAAGTGAGAGAGCGTTGACAGCCGCTGTGGAGGAACAAAGGTCCTAATATTCTTGTCACCGGCATTTGTCCGTATCTAAGGAGCGCGGCCAACAACTGAGAGCCTTCAGGGTCTACTGTACTCGTGAGGATGATCCTGTGAAAAATGCATGAGGTTCAGATTGAAATTGCCATAACGGTTTCGCTTTCTTTCATAGGCGTCCTGAGGCTGTGCACCGTCTTCCACCGGATTCCTTCTGGAGCAGTGTGTCGGGGCGCTAGCGTGTGTGAAGACACGAAGGGCCTCTTCTAAAGGTTCCGAAGAGGATACACGTGACTCACGATTCAATTAACCCTGAGTCGTCACTGTTGGATATACAGGAGCTAGTCCAGTGGCGGGTCGTGGGAAATCGGACTGTTTTTTGCGAGACAGGCCTGCATGTATGTTTGACACTGCAGCACATTCTCAGTCTGCTGCTGGAAATGCCGGTGTTGTTTCTCTCGGTTGTATTCTGTCCTCAGGCTGCAGCAGTGAGCTACCTTGGCATGGATAATGATGATATAATACAAACGTTTGTGATGCTTCAGCAAAAGCGCAAAAAGAAGAAGGTAGCTGGTGTTCTTGCGGCTCCAGCACTGTCGGGCTGAGCAGGAATACATTTCCTGCACTGGAAAAACTTGGGGGATATCCGAAGGAACCTTCAGCTGCGGCGCCATCCAGCTAAGCAGTTCGTGCCCTTGGAGCATCTGTGAATCCTTTGTCTTCACCACAAATCGGCTGAGCAGTGGACTATAAGTGTGTTTTGGCTCGTCCGCAACTTACTCTTTTTCAAACCGAAAGGCTGCCACCCGCGTTCTGAGTAAGCACCGTCCTCGCGGATGGTTGAAAGAGTGGAACAGATCGTGTAGTGAACGTAGTCGGCTGTGAAGGCGTACGCAGAATGACCTTGCGCTATTCCGGCAGGCAGCGATGAGATTTCTGTAGATTTGGTGAGTGTCGGCTGGACAATTGAACATCGTGAGAGTACTTAAGGGGCGTATAGAGGTAGCCGTAAGTATCTGTCACCGTCCTTCAGTCTCTGCTGCAAGACCGGCAGATACTAGTATTCAAGCAGGAATTTGCCAAGCAAAGAGACTCCGCTATCATTGTTTACAGAAACGAAATTGTTCTTTTGACGAAAAGGGCCACAGGCAACTACAAAGCTTTTAGCACGTGAACCCACATGTGCATATGTGGCAACCCACCCGCTTTCAAAGGTCTGCCGGCCATTGTCAGAACTATCACAGACTGAGAGCATGGTGCACGATGAGCAGGCTGCGATGAACCGATATGGGGGTCGCGGTCCTGCCAGAACTTGTACACAAACAGTGCCTCTACGTTAATCTCCCTGTGCATGTCGTTAATGGAAATTGGAGACTAGTGCAGCACGTTGCAATTGCTGGGAAGTGGAACGTTCAAGAAAATTTTAGCATTTCTATGGAGGCACTGTGGAGATGAACCACTTAAGTGATCTCCATCACATACCTAACGCCGATTGTTAGGGCAATACAGCGTCATCTCCGTGAAGCCGTTTGCCCTCAGATCACTGCGCAGGATGTTGGTGTAAAGTACAAACGACTCCAAACAGGCTCGTCTGGGGTTAGATATGGCGACCGCAGGATCAGAAACACTGCCCGGATGTGCGAGTCAACTAGTCCTCCCCAAGTGCTTTTTCGCGGCGCGACAGCGCCTGACGAAGAAGATCCTCTGACAAAGCGTTTTCTCCCAGTCTTGTGTTTGGCTCCGTCAGCGGCCACCGCTGATTCAGTGATGCTTCTTGTTGATGCCATTCGAAGTCCAGCTCCGGCCCCAGGGGACTGTGATATACTGGGTGAAAGCGGAGATGGTCAGGAGGAGAAACCTGCATAACCTGAAAGAAAGCGTAGGCGTCAGTGGACTGCAACCTTGTAAGGTTCGGTTTAATAGCGTTTTAGGCAGTTCAGTGGTATGCAGGTCCAGGGCGGCACACTCGCACGTCATCGAATGCCTCGTAGCTTCCGAGCTACTCCAACACTAAGTCATGCAGGTTGACGAAATGAGCCGGCTTGAAGTGGATCGGAAAACAATTAAGGACTCTCTACATCTGAATAGAGAGAAGCAGGCTTCTGTCGATTCCGTGACCTCGAGATGGACATTTCTGGTCGGCCTGTTTGTATCACCCACCTGCACATCGACGTGGCCTCGGCCAAACTTGATCTCGGATTCAATTGTTCTCCGCACACCGGCGTCCGGCGCTAGCACAGTGTCTTTAGCTTCTAGGTATCCGCGATTTTCTAGTGAAATCATTCCCTACACATGGTACACGCCGAGACAACCTCCCCTCGATTGCATTGTTGTCAATCCCCCGTGTCTGTAATAAAAGAGCCTGCACACTTTGTGAAACCATCAAGTAGCTACGACATATAAAGACGGGACAGAGAAAAAGTGGTGGTGGTGGTGTCTTCATTACGTTTACTGCTTGCATTGGACACGAGGGGAGTACAAGGAAGTCAGATATTGACAATTTTCGCTCATCCATCGTAGCGCGACCTTAGATGGTCGAAGAGGCCAAACAAAAAAAAGGTGAAAATAAGCAGAAGTTACCGAAACCCGCCTCACGTACTTCCTTAGCAAGAATGTACGTGCTCGCCAAAATCTTGCATCTGTCTTGCGCTATGATATGACGCTGCGCAATAATCTCTCCGCTGATTGACTGAACGACAGATCCAGCGCCACAGTAAATGTCCCCGTACGCGGATCCGATTGCTGAGAACAAAAAACAAACATGCACTCAGAGCACGCTCATCTGTGTTTCCGACTGAAATCGTCGTCTGGTCCGTTTCGTACGGTCGTCTGCCCTATGTAGCGTACGGGATGTGCATGAATTCGTTCTGCCTCCCCATACAATCAAAACGCAACCTGCCTTGGAGGAGAAAAAGACTCCCTTTTGTCAGTTCTTCCCTGGCGTCATGTTGGTTATCTTATTGAGAAGGTGGATGAACGCACTCTGGACTTTCTTAGCGACAATACTGCTGTTTAAATTGGCCCGCAAAAACCATAAACGGGTTACGATGAAGAGGAACCCAAATGGTATCTTACCTTCTGCCGACACGACTGCTCCGTTCATCACGTGCAAGCTCTCTCGCTGAACTGTCAGCCAGTGTCGAACCCTAACTTCGGCGCCACCACTTATTTCTGCTCCTCCGTTAACCATTAGATCTCCACTGGCGCCAGCAAGCGTGCTCCCTGTTCTGACGTATAGATCTCCGCAATAAATGCTCCCTGTGCGGAACGAAGTACCGAAAAACAAATTCTTTATAGTATGTGTCTCAACGAGAAGATCGGCATAACTCGTGGTCGCTGCGCAGGTCCCTCACTTTCATGGGAGAGGGTGAAATCTCGGCTTCTGCGGTTTGTGAAGCAGTCCATGTACATCATGGGCTGCAAGGGTTCGCCATGTGGAAACCCACTGGAAGTAATTGCTGGCTCAAATTTCGAGCCGTCTAAGGTTAGCTACGAAGCCAAAAGAAGCTCGACCTACGGTATCATCATCTACGTCAGCCATCGTTTGCACCGACATTACCCCTGCCTCACACACCGGTTTATTTTTTGTCACTACTCACCTTTGTGGACCTCAAGGTTGCTGTGCACAAGAAGGGAGAGAACACTGTCTACCGTCACGTCGCCCAGCCTCACTTCTACGAGTCCGCCCTTGAACAGTTGAAGGCTGCCGCCACCGGAAACACGAATGCCTCCCTTGCCAAAAACAGTGAGCTTAGATCTGCCTGCAAGTTGGGAGAAAGTGTTGTTGAGGTACACCTGACCCCCGACGAGTATCGACGAGCGGACAGCTGCCAGAGCCGGGAGTCGAACACGCGTTGAGTTCTTTTCCTCCACGTTGCTCAGCATGTCATCTGTCAAGGAGACATCCTCACCATCTGAATCGAACACAGGAATATTCCACACTCTTGGCAAGCCTTGAGCATCGGAAGTCCCGTGTGATGAGTCCCCATTTTCTTCGGAGTCGCTGTCGAACTGCGTCTGATTCAACAAAAGGGGCTTCCGTTCATGTTCATCAAGCCTCCTGTGCACTTGCAGTAGCCCTGATGTGTTGTGCCACTCAGTGGCCACAGAGAGGCTTGAACTGAGGTTTGTTTCTTCTTCCTCTACCTCGTCTACCTGCTTCTTTTCTTGTGTGTCGTCTTGAGCACCCGCAGGTCCGCCACTGTTTCCTGGCAGCACAGTCTCAGGCGAAGAAGAAAGCATAATTCCTTCTTCCACGCTGGTGGCATCCTTAGTTTCCTCGCCCGGAAAACCGAAGTCGTCTTCCATCTCCGCATCGTCTGTCGTGTCCTGCTCACTGTCGGTATCCGTTTCAGGCACCGGTGAAGGCTCCGTTTCGAGCTGCGCTCGAGTTATCCCGTCCGACTCAGTGAAGTATCTCCCTGAGGCTGCGAGACTACCGTTGACCTGTAAGTGAGCCTCGTTCAAAATAATGCTGCTTCGCGCGACCAGCCCTCCCCGTTTAACCTGTAAATCCGAATTGGTAACTTCTACCATTCCATCGACCACGAGCAAAGGAACTCGGTCAACGACCATTGTGCTGCTATGCGCTAATTTCAGCGCATGCCTGACGTGAGCTGTCTCTGTGGGTGCCGTATGGAGGAAGCCGTTCGATTCCAGCTTTACGAAGCCGGCGTCAAACACTCTGCCAGCAATCCGGGCATTTGAGCCGTCAAAAAGTGTTAGTGCTGTAGAGTTGAAGCTTCCCATGACTAGAAGTTCTGAGGCTTCCACAAGGGAAACTAGGCTGATCGCATCCAGAGAACCGCCAACAACAGCTTCCGACAGATTGTCCAGGACCACTGATGACGTTAAAAGATTGCTGGTGAAGTAGATGTCGCTGGCCGAAGCTTTGAAAGTGAAGGGCAACACACAGCAGACATGCAGCGCCGTGGTTATCTTACCTGTGTTGACTGTGACAACAGTATGGAAAGACGAAAATGGCACATGGGAAATTAGATAAGAATTCTCGTTAATGACGCAACCAATGTGCTTCCTCAGTCACTCCAATACGACAGTCAACCCATTTACTTGAGATATGCACTGAACTTCAATTCAGGCCTGTCAGAGGAGTCAACCAGACTTACCTTGTGTATCGAAAGCGATATGTCCTGGTCCGGTTTGATAGAAGTAAGAACCACCTCGAACATACAAGTTGCTAAATAAGTTCAGACTGAGGCCGCCTAATGTGACGATCGAGGCATCTCTGGTGATCAGCCCCGCCGCCCCAGTATCAGATAAATAGTTGCCACAGACCGAGTTCAATCTTGAGGCACCGTATATCTCTGACGCGTCAGCACGGATATTTCCGAAGACGACCATTTGTGACGATCGAGAGATAACAAGCTTGCCAGATACAACGTCTCCGACTGGAGCAGGCGTTTCCGGCCAATCCATCACACGTTCGGTAATTCCAGCCTCGTCATTGACGCCTTCAGTCGCCGGCACACCATCCGTGCCCAATATCGGGCAGTTGATTTCAACGGTAAGAGTTTTCTTCCTGTTTGAATCCGCGTATGCCAGTCCTGCGGCCTGAAGTGTCGCCCGGTCACTTGATACCCACTTGTCCATAGGCTCGTACGTGCGCCTGAAGAAGACCAGATGATTTATGTGCTTGCCGAGTTTCTTTTGAATTTTCTCCTCAATATCTTTGGCGGATATGGGCGGTTCGATGTCGTCCCCCCTATTTTCAGAAGGCCCATGCTCCTTTCCGCCACTGCTAGGAAGCTGCCCTGTCAATGTTGCGCGAACGGCCTCTCGCGCGCCTCGCATCCCAACTAGCACCTCGGCTCCGGAATCTAAAAGCACTTCAGTAGCTGTCAAAGACCCACCAATCTGAACACTTCCTGAGACGAATAAGGAAGCACCTTCAAACTTGAGTGATCCCAAGCGAGGAAGAGAGTGCAAAAGACAGCGGTTCAAAAGGTAAGGAGTGGGCGAGTCAAACACCCGGGTGCCGTTTACCCCTGCAGGCATCGCGCACATACCAGTACGGTGGAGTCCTCTCACAGAGTTAGATATAAAATTAGAAACCAGATGTTCAACGACAAACATAGCAGAAGTCGGGTCTTCTGACTTCCTATCAGAACAAGAGTTTGCCGTCTCGTTGTGCAAACACGTTTGTTCCACCATAAGGCAAACCATATGTTGTCAAACCCACGTTAACTAGTCTTGTCGTAAAAGTATTGTCTCTCTCTTGTTGTGTGTATAGGAGCATCCAGAATGCTGAACGCCAAACTGCAACTGGCATTTCAACTTCGGCTTCCATAGGCAGCTCACCAGGCATGACGCTGAGGCGACCATCGACATGCAGATTTCCACACAGGGTCAAGTTGCCCTGCAGAACGTACTGGTGACAGTCCCGGAGAACGAGCGCATTCTCTTCAGTATCTTCGAAGTAATCGGGTTTATTCTCGCGCTGAATATTTGCCGACGAGAAGTGGCCATACCTGGAAGTTAGTAACCCCATCATAGCGTCTCACAGTTGAATAATATTATATATATATATATATATATATATAAATGTTTAGGGGGCGCGATGCGCAAAACGCCTGCGTCTCCCTCAAGCTTCTAGTTGAACATTTGAGTCATTTCTGCGCTATTTGGGTGCCCGGATTCGGGCTACAACAACCACCGACTCAATAGTTAAATGCTGCGGCAGAGAAGAAAAACAGAAAGTTTCTAGCCACGGCATTCTCAGAAAGGGGCCGCCAGAGACTTTCCTCATCACGCTTACCGAATCACGGCTGCGGGGAAGTACGAGGGGTGCCGAACATGAAACGATTTGTAGTTGAGACATAGGGAGTCCGAATGTGCCAGCAAAGGAGAGCTCAAGAGAGCGTCGGGCACTCTCGATTTGAGTTCCAAACTAATGCCATACTGCAGAACAGTTTCAGCCCTGACACGTTGCCCTGCAAAAGTGAGAAGAGAGGAGGGAAGTGGAGTTACTCGTAATAATTCGCATGCAATACTTTAAAGGTTCGCGTATGCTCTGTATGAAAGACGCAAGAACTGGATGTGCCAACGGCTAATACGGTCCGGTCCGTTGAGATGGGGACGGGATTGAAGTTCATACTTTGATACGCCACACCATAGTTGTCGACAGCAGCTCTGGCAATGCCTTACTGTGGATTGTGGATGCATACTCCCATTCCTAGAAACACAAGTTGCCTACTCCCTTCACATTTCTCCTTGAGCATTTCTCGTGTGGGTCGGAGGCACACGAAGTACGTAGGACTACACGGCTCTACAGAGACCGTAACAGTTTCAGTCAAAGTTTGAGATACACTTGAAAAGAATAGACATGAGCGCGGCGACACAAGACCCACAGGCAGCAATCATCTTTTGCGATGCTTCTTTTCTGCAGCAGTCGCTGTGCCCGCTCAATACGACTGAATATGAATTCTTCATGCCTACCTCGATCATCGTTGCCGTTTCCACCCAGGCTTTGTCCATCGCCAATAGCGATCCAGCTCCAGATTGCCAAGATCAGAATAGTGGAAGCCCAAGGCATGGCGTCGGGGAGTGCAGTTGCAGGGAAGATAACAAAACGACACACTTGGGTAGCTTAGGAACCAAAATGCAGGTTATCGCCCGGTCTTCTGCTGTCAGCCGGCCTATCCCTTTCGCGTTTTTCAATCAGTGAAAAGAAACCCGCCTGGCCTTTTCTTAAGAAACAGAAAGTGAGAAAGGAGCAGGTGGCACCAACAGGGGAAGTCTGCTATCTCAGTCGACGCTAACTCCTGATAACTAGGTTAACAGATTGAAATATGACTCAAGTCTGTGAAATACTCGCGAATGTGGCATTCGCCTTCATGAAACAGTAGAGCCGAAACAAGCGAGAAAAAAAGAGGTGAAAAGGAACGGAATATCATGGACAGCGATGCTCATAAACCATTTCGATTGGCCCTTCATGGCCTTGAGAGCGACCAGGTGCGAAGACTATACGACACGCCTCTTGGAGAATGCCGAGCGCATAAATGTGGACCCGCTTAGTCCACAGTACGTGCAAATGCTTCAGAATACAGTTTGCTCATATTATCATACTATCGTCGTACGTCAACAGTTAGAAAAAATAAATAACTTCAGACGAAATTTGAAGAGCTGGCTTGCAGCAGCACTTCACACACGAGCGAGATCGGCTGCAGATCCCACGTCAACCCATGGTGTCATGGGCTGATTGTTTTTCTTTTTGAAGGGCCAACTGTACTATACCGTCGCTTCGAAAGCTCCCTCAACATTTTTGAGTTGTTTCGCTCTGTCCATTTCCTCTCGTCTGGCTGCTGCATCCTTCGTTCATGCACATCCTGTGTTGTCATCGACGCACAGTGGAGCTTGGTAACAGTTGAAAGGAATATTGATCACACTGGTGGCACTCGATACCGTGGTGCCTAGCAAAACAAAACCGACACAACAGGCATTTCTCTTCCATAAACCAGGAGGAAGCATTTGCTACGCTGCATCTAAATGGCTTTTGTGTCGGAAGGCCGTTCAAGACACAACGAGATGCGGCGGAACAGCATGTTTTCCATTCACGTGGAGAGCAGTTGTGAGAAGCGTATCCACCAGCGTTGTGTGATGTCTTAGTCATTCAGTTACATCTTCGACGTTTGATGGCATTAACCGGGAAGTCAGCTCGTTTTTTCTAGGCAGCGACCGCCAATGCCTCGATCGCTGGAGGCTATGTAGAGGGTCAAGTAAAATTCCCTGTGATGTGGTCCGGGGAACCATGTTACGACACTGCCGAAGTGGAGCAAACTGCACTCATCCGAAGGGGACCCCTACGGAATTTGCAATATCTTTGTGGCTGGCAACATATATCTCTTCTTAGCAACGCCACACTGTCTGTGTTTGCTAAGACGAAGCGGTACATCCTGGCAGTAACGCGCACGGAAGATTCGCGGCTCTTCCTCCTATCTTCAGGTGTTGTCGTTTGATGGAAGCTGTGCTTGAGAAGTCTCCTATGCGCCCAGCACATCTGGACACTTGTTCCCCAAAAAAAGTCGCGCAGTCGCTCCGAAAAATCAAATGTTCAAACCATTGTGATCTCTTAAGAACAGAGGAGATTAAAAATGAACAGTTAAGGTCTAATCAGTATCTCGAAGAAACTGGGGAATCCGATTCTGGCGGGGCCAGAGCTGTGTGGGAAACAGAAATTCTGGGGGACAGAAACAAAACCGAGCGGCATATCAGTCGGCTGTCCAGCTTCTCATCAACAATCAAGAACATAGTTTCGTGATTGCACACAGCGCAAAGACAGGAAAAAATCAAAACGAAGAAAAGTATCCTTTTACTTTGCCATCATCATTTTAACGAACTCCTCGTAGTTGATCTGGCCATCCCCATCCACATCTGCTTCGCGGATCATCTCGTCCACTTCTTCATCTGTAAGCTTTTCTCCCAAGTTTGTCATAACGTGTCGCAGCTCGGCCGCGCTAATGAAGCCGTTACCATCTCGATCGAAGACCTTGAATGCTTCAATCAACTCTTCTTCCGTGTCAGTGTCCTTCATCTTCCGGGCCATAAGAGTAAGGAACTCCGGGAAGTCGATTGTGCCTGTAGATTTTGCGAACAGAATGCATAAGCGACAATGAAACTGTCGCAGAACTGCAGCTGCACCCGATTCATGCTACTGTGTGCTTTTCGTAAGTAAAAAAGGTTCTTGTTTTAACAGGACTGCCGACTGCGTTACACATCACATGGCTCCCACATGAATACACACTTTAGACGACTGAAATGCGCTGAAAATAACGAGCTACAAAAAGACTCACAGAGGTCATACATGGCGTAAGACAACGCACAATCTCCAGAGCAGTTGCAGAGGCGCCGCACCGTTGGTATACGCGGTGGAAAATTACTTGCAGATTTTTATTGCCGTGAAAAACTTACCATTTCCATCAGCATCGACCTCATTGATCATATCCTGAAGTTCTGCCTCTGTCGGGTTTTGGCCCAAGGACCGCATGACGGTGCCGAGTTCCTTAGTGGTAATGGCTGCATCACATCACAACACCCCACACAGTTATTAAACAAAGCCAAGCTTTTGCGGTTGTTTCATTGTAAATTTTAATAGCCCTACTGTGGCCAGAAAATGCATTTCTCATGCGCTGTCCTTTGGCATCCTCGTTGCCACTGTGGCTGCACAACGTGTCTGATGTGTTGGGTGAATGAACCCGGAGTACACCGTTTTCCCCTTCGGCGGAAGCTGTGATGTCCTTCCTGGCAAAGCGATAGCACAAACTCCACTGTTCGGCATTGGACCAGAAACACACAAAACACTTAACTTTCCACTTTCCAAAAGTCGGGAGCGCTAGAACAAGAGTGGTTCTGTGGCGCCAACGGACACCCTTGCCTCTGTGAAAAGTAGAGGCATGGCTCTTCTCACGGCCTTTAAAGCTTTGCTAACAAGCTGCCTACGTCTATGTTGTCTTCAGTTAAACTTCCAATGACTTCACAGACGTTCCCACGAAAGGTGCTGCACCTCTACTCTCGGAGGAGCCTAAAATCTGCAGAAATCGGTAACCCCAAGGAGAGAAGTCAAATACATCGCCAAAATAAATGTGTGAGCCACGCACGACGCACAATGACAAATACTCCAGGTGATTCAGAAGATTTTCCGCCGGAGTCCACTGTATTATCTGAGTTCACCGTCGCAGCGCAGAGCCACACATTCCCAAATTTAAAAATGAAAACGACCTCCACCGTCCCGTCTTCGAAGAACAGGCAAACTTCTTCATGAGTGTGAGTAGCGTGAAGCAAAGATGAAACACACTGGTCGGCAAGTGTTCGGAGTGGCAGAAGAAGAGATAGATGTGCCAAGTTTACACGAGTCTTCTAGGAAAGAGAGCCTGTACTCACTCCCATCGCCGTCTTTGTCGAACAGGCTGAAAGCCTCCTTGAACTCGGCAATTTGTTCCTCCGTCAGCTGGTCTGCCATTTTGTTTGTAAAAAAAGAGGAGTTTTCTGGAACGGAAATGTGAGAAGTGTATGTGTACGCTAACCACCACCACTATCGGGGCCAGGAGAACACCCCCGGACAAGAAACACCGAATGTGAAAATCCGAAAGCTTTCCGAGCCCAGAATCCGCGCGCGCTCACAGAAAAAGGGATTTCCAGTTCATGTGAATTTTTCAGAAAAGAGCCGCACGCACGCACAGTGGGTATACCGCTGCACTCCGGGGTGGACAGAGAAGAGCGGATTTTGAATGAGCCGTCACCAAAACCACCACAGTTTTCGCGAGCAGCGTAGCTGACAGCAGCAGCCTGTATGTAACGCCACATTCTCGACGCGCCCTCCCTCTGGCGCGCAGCTTACCACCGGCAAGCACTAGCGGTTTGTGTGTTACAACAATAAACGAGCGCGGGAAATGGCAAGAACCCGGTCAACGCGGGGACTGAGGAGAGCAATTTAACTTCATTTACCCTGAAGCCCAAAGCATGCTCATGTGCGCGTTAGACAGGAACAGCCTTTCTATTCTAGCGATAAATAAACGCCATCATTAATCAAGCCGCCAATAGCACAGGTTGGGATCAAAACCAAGTTGTCTGCCATCGCAGCAACGACGGACTAGGTGCCGTAACAAATAAACACGTTTTCCAGTGTCCGAGATCTTTGGTATCCGACACAGATGGCAGAAATGGAGTCCATGAATTGACATTTCTCCCACTCACCAAGCCAAATGCTCCAGAATTTGCACTTTGAACCGGCCAGGCCGGCTGCTGTGTTGTGGCTTGCCTCGCCGGATCTACAAAGTTTTCCGGGCGAGTGGCGCAGTTTCTTTCGTCGGCATCAACAAAGACTTACCCATAATTGACTATGAAACGGAGAAACAGGGACACGCTTTATTGCTCACCTTGTAGCTCACAAGTATATGCGGCTTTCTAGTGGGCGTGCTCGTATGCGACGGTGCTGGCTGCCCGTCGGACGAAGAGACCCTACGGACACACACTGTACTGTTTCGTTTCACCCACATGATTTTTTTGTATGGTAGATGGCATTTAGAAATGGGTGCACAAATAACCGATCTTGTCATGCTTGTAGGACAGACTGTTGGCTATTTGACTCTGCATACGGGGGACCGGAGGTGAGGGATTGAGAGCGGACGGTCACACGACCCGTTGCCGGTAAACAAAACTGCAAGACGAAATGAGGTGCAGCTCGCTCTCTGTGAGACGACTGTTGCTTTGGCTGAGGCGAGAAACTGGTCGAGTGGGCAACTTCTGTCCGTATCCCCGTCGTGGGAACGCACTTGCCAGCACTACAGGATCTGTACCTTCACTCACTGGGAGATACCCACAGATGAGAGGGAAGACTACGAACCATCTGGAGTTGATCCATGCAGATAGAGTGACTTTGTAGACATCGGCAGCCCCCTTTATCTGGAATGGCACATACTGTGAACTTTCTGAAGTGGGGAGAACGACATCCTAGGCGACCCGACTCAGCAGGCCACTTCATAATGTGAACAGGTTACGGGGCGGATAGTACCAGCACAGGGGCACTCCCGTAAGTCGTACAGGGGGTCGAGAGTGCTTGCCAACCTGTAAAATATCTGTCTTGAGAAGCAAGACCTTGCAGCCATTACCGGAACGAGTGTCGGAAGGCTGATTCAGTGGTATCCGATGCGCAGTGCCCTTTTGTTTTTCGCTGCGAGAAGCGTCCGATCCTTCCAAAGAAAATCAAGTTGTTACATGATTTTTGAGGATGGACAGTCGGTAAGCACAATAACCCGAGGGTTTCACGACGGAGTCCGAGATACCCCGTAGAATGTTACAGGCAAGGCGCTGAGTGGGTATGCTCCCGAATCAGGCCACACTCGTACGAGTACTGACGCGTATGGCAAACCGATAGGCAGCACAAGTCTATCGACGTTACGAGCGGACACAGCAGCATATCTTTCACTCTGGCTGCTATTCGCGCCGGCAACAAATCTAGAGACACAAACCAATGGGCAGACGCTGAGGTTGCCTCTCACAACAATACGTGCGACCGAATGTTGAATGACGCATCGTCGCCACGGCTTGTTCCGATGTCGCGCACTTTATGCACTGCGCCATAATTGTGAAGAGACTCGCGCTCGCCGTAAGCCTCTTGACTGATGGCGCAGAGTAATTCACGAACTGAGCTCAGTTCGTGTTTAGAGGTTTCGGTGTGCGTGAATCGACGCGTGCGTTTTCGTTCCTGTTAAGCCGGCGACTCGCTCCCTTGAGCACGAGATCTGCCACCAGTACGCGGAATCCAGATAAAGGGGGCTACCAATGCCTACAGAGTCAAATCTCGTCATGAAGCAACTCCAGCTCTTGCAGACTCTTCCCGCTCATCTGTGGGTAACTCCCAGTTAGTGAAGGTATAGATCCCGGAGTGTCGGCAACTGAAGCTTAGAGCCCGCCCGCCCATGTCTGCTTTCAACGTTCCCTCAGGCTCGATTTTCCTGCGGTTCCCTAGGTGAGAGGATCAAATATACCACCGTTCCCACGGAAATAGCGAAATTACCGGAGGATTCCCCGGGAATTGGCTGATGGGCCGGTTCGAGGAACTATGATTAAGCCGACAGGGAATGTCTCGGCAATGTCCCGTTAGCAACCCTGGTCGCAGCTTCACCGTCCCTACACTTCCATACAAGCAATTCTTTGGAAGAAAGATCAAAATCAAGTGGCCTAAACAGTGGGGGAACAGGGGCTTTGTAAGATGTGGAAGCAGCTGGTGGACGTCTCTCGCTTTGTCCCACACAAATGCGATGCTCATTTTTTCTCGTTTTTCGGATGTGCAGTGCGAGGCTGACTTCTGCGAAACTCGCACGCACCCGGGCTGCACGTTTTCTCCAATTTTGTTCAATTACGCCACTTTCTGTTCGGACGAAGACATGCGCCCGTCGATAAGGCGATCCAGTGGGATGACTGTGGCGGCCTCTCAGGGGGGGGGGACTCGTCTGTTGCAGCGGAGCGAAGTAGACCCGTTTTCGATCGACACGTGGCATTTGCTGAAGCGGAGACTGGTCTGGCCTGCGAGGAGACGGGAAGTCCCGCGATTCAGGCTCTTGTTACATTTTTCCTTCTTTTTTCCTTGTGGTTAAGTGTGCCATCTCTTGTCGCGAGGATGAAGAAGTCAGGAACGAAGCAGCCCGTGCGGCTGTATGTGCGGGGGATTGTGCTCGGATACAAAAGGTACGTTTTTCTTGCTCCACAAGTTTTTACGGTGAACGCGGCATGCGAATTTGCTTGTTGACACGGACGAAGGTCCTCGTTTTCTCTTCTCTGACATGTGGGAGGCCACAAACTCGTCTGTCGGACCTGCTTTGTGGGCCTGCGGCAACGCGGTCGGATAGTGAATTTCCTTGATTTTCTTGAGGCTGTGGGGGCGAGCGGCTGACTTGCCCAGAGCGCAGTCTCCTGCAGAAACGAACTACGAGTGTCTTTCGACTTTTTCTTGTAATGCGGGGGACGGAGGTTTCTGTCCATGTTCCCTCGGAAAACAGCAGGCGACGTCAATGGCCGTTCGAACCTGGAATCTATACATGCCATACCTTCAGGGTCCACGAACCTAGCATATCTGTCTGTGCCTGACTGCCCTCTCTCCTCGTGTACCTTCGTCTCTGTTTCCTGAGTATCCACCCGTCAGAAGGCTGACTGCAGCTCCCGCCCTGTATGCTTTTCAAGCTACCTGCCGCAATCGCGGTGGAATAATGTCCTGGCCTGACAAAGTAGTGGTAGCCTATACACTCGCGTCGCGGGGTGTCAGGACCTCCACAGTAATCTGTGTTCACCCCATTCAAGATCCACTGTCAAAGAAAAGTTCAACGCTGACGAATCTCTCTAGTTTGGAAGTTGGCGGACCTGCAGGTGTATTGGGGCATCATGGCGTGTGACGCGCTTCGATGTGTCTCAAGCGAGGCGGCAACAAGTCCCGTCGTTCACGTGACTCATTTTCGTCGACAGCGACGCCTTTCCTGGTCAAATAGGAAACAGCCTAAGGATCCAAGCACTAGAGACTTTGCATCACTTGAAGCCGTCTGCTGGAGAGCACTGGCCTCTGGGCCGCTGTCGACATGCGGCGGCCGATGACGTTGTGTCGAGGGAACACCCTCACTTTGTTCTGAGCTGTGAATTTCCATCCGAGACTCAGAGATGCTTGCAGCCGTCTCAGGTGGTGTGGTCCCGCTGTGTGGTGTCTCTGCAGATCCAAGGTCAACCAGTACCCGTCCTGCTCTTTGCTGCAGTTGGAGGGCGTGAACGACCGCAAAGACACCCAGTTTTACCTTGGCAAGCGTGTTGCCTACGTGTACAAGGCCAAGACTGAGAAGCAGGGCTCCAAGTACAGAGTGAGTTGCGCTGTGTCTGGCCGCCAGCTCACAGTGTGGATGTCCCTTTGTTGCGTTGTGGGGAGAGGCAGTCACCCGTGAGAAACGTTGTGACCGCAGCTGAATATGCATGCTAATTCTTTGTCTTCGCTTATGGAAGTTTGAAGGTGGACTACGTTACCCGAGAGTTGCCCTCGTTTCCTGTCAGATCACAAGTGCCAAGTCGTCTGGGACAGCCGAGGGCGTAGCTCTCGCTGGGGTTATCTTTTGCAGGCTCCTCGAGCTGGTTCGAGACCGCCTCCGGTGTTCATCTCTTCATCACCATGTGAAGACGCAAAAAACGTTTCCGTTTGAATGTGCCAAACACGCTCTTGTTGCGCTGTGTCTTTCTCTGTAGGTCATTTGGGGCCGCATTCGCCGCCCTCACGGAAACGGCGGCATTGTGCGCGCGAAGTTCCGCAGTAACCTGCCTCCCAGCTCGATTGCCGGCCGCGTGCGCGTGTTCCTGTACCCCTCGAACATCTAAGGGAGAGCTGAAGGCCTTTTCTCACTGTATTGTTGAAAGACGAAGGAAGGTGTTGTGTCCTCGTGGGTGTTCCAGCGTGTCTCGAAATAGTCGCGTAGGCTGTGGAACGTTTGCCGTGGTCGACCTTCCGTCATGTCCTCTACCTCTTCTGTGTTCAAAACAGAAGTTGCGTCTCACCATGGACTAGCCGTAAACTTCTAATTCACGTTTCCCCTCCTTTCTGGGTGCGTTGGCGACCCACAACCTTTGACGGAAAACCCCAAAGTCCACGGGACGCCGTCGGGTTGCTAGCGAAGAAGTAATTCCGGACCTCCAGTCAGTTGTGGCTAGCTGCGATACAGTGCAGTAGTTCGCAGTGGCCCTTGTTCAGCGGTAAACTGCAGGGTGCGATGGCGATGTTTGATCGAGTTGGTGCAGCACCTAAGACCCTGTCACACAAGAAGAGATGTCGTGTGTCCATGGGTATGCAGCGTGCTGGTGCGAGTAGGACCATTGCTTCGACGTTTCCGCATGTCCACTAGAGCTTCTGTGTCCGTTTTTTACGTGGTGTGTCGTTTGTGGGTGAGACAGTCCCGTGTACTCTGCAGCTCAACAGACGGATGCCACGATGATGAAACAAACATAACCATGGATCAACCATCGGATAGCAGTGCTCTGGCGAGACCTAAGAAATCTGATCCCAAGTGGCAATCGTTGAGCTCGGTGGACTCGTGCTGTGCTGTGCAGACGTCCCATGGCTGTGTGCAACCCCTCGATTCGTGCTGTCCTTTGCGTGTTTAGTCGTGTCGCAGTCCACGGGCTTGGGAGGATGAAAAACACGTCGACATGGATCAACCATCGGACATCGCTTCTGGCGAGACTTGGAAGAGCCTGACAGCCCGAGTTCCAGTGGACTGCGCTTCGTTTCTCCATCTGTGTTGGTGTTTGTTACAAGACTGAAACAGTGGCTGTGACCGTATTGTTCGCAGAAGCTTCAGTGTGTCCATGTAACTAGCGTATTCTTCGTAGAAGTTCCTAGTACGTTTCCGGGGAGAAGCTGGGCCATCGATTTCGTCTGCGCTGAGCACTGTCGGGGTTGAAATCACAACGGCTCCACATCGCCACCTGGTTCACTGTTGACGATCCACCGAGGAAATGCTTTTTCTACCCTCAAGAGCAGTAGTCGGGGCGCGATGGACACCCTCGCTGCCAGGATCCGGGAAGTACCTTTTCCCCTCTTGTAGTTTGCCCGAAGGCACATTGACCACCTTTACTACCGTTCCAGAAGATTCAGCAGAGCGCATCTCTTCCGGCATGCAGAACCTCTCGTGCTGCCTGCCTTTTCTGCGCTCGTGCTATACTTCACTTTCAGGTGGTGGCTTCACTCACCAGAGGACGACAAAGGACTGAATGGCGTCTTACTGGCCTCTCAGAGCCGCAGATCTTCCTGGGGTTCCAGGCTTCTCTTGTGATGGTGCTGCAGTGCTATCTAGTCAGATTCGTCGAGACGCTGGACTTGATGCACGCCCTATTCGCTATAAATACCGTAAAATAGTCACTGTATGGGGTCACTGTACCGTTATCTACTGATTGGGACGACTGAATGCCACTTCACCCGAGCCCATGATATGCACTTGCTGAGTTGGAGCACCACGACAAATGTACATTCATAGGTAAGACAACCGCTACGCACCGTTTCACGAAATAACATCCCCTTTTCCCCGTCAGTTTCCTGTGTCCGGGAGAGTGAACGAGTAAAGAAAAATGTGTTTTGTTATGGAAACAGGCGGCGGATACCCAGTGCTGGTCGTTTCGAATGAGCAGTCACTGCCGGTGACGGAACTTTCACGGAGTTGTCTCCTTTCTGAAAAAGTGTAGGAAAACGCGGTTATTGCCAGCGGGAGACTGTCGTGCCGCTATAGTCTACTCGGCGTTTGCGTGAAAGAACTTTTCCTCCAGTGTGCGTTGTCTACAGTTCCCTAGCCACATGAACACATCGCGGTTTATGTGAAGACATCTTAGCTTGATCGTTGAACGCAGCTTCCGTCGTCACAAAGACAAGAGCAGACAAAGGAACGCCTACGTCGGTTTCGGCAAAAAGGCCGTTTGGAGTTCCTGACTCGTCAACGAGACACTTGACTTCATGTCAGGTGTTTCTGTTTTCCTTTCAACAGCCAACCACCACCGAGAACGAAGTATCCGTCTCACTGCAGCCTTCAGCGAGACGATTCGTCGTCCCATCCCCTAAAATTTGCACCTGCTGGACTTTTTGTGGGACTTTGCTCTTTTCCTCCTTTCCTCTGTGCGTCGGTTGTTTCTTCCTTTTCCCTCCGCCGCGCCCCCACTCACTTTGGTGCCACAGCGTCTCGATATGTTCTTTTGAAATCGAGAGGAGAAAATCTGTCCGCGCACTGGAATGACCCTACACGTGAGGGGCGCTATCGGTGTCGGTCCTGTTTATGCGCTCCCTCCAATGCTTCTTTCTTCTCTCTTCCTGCTTGCTCTGACGTTAGAAAAAAGATTCCGGCGGTGGAACGCCGGGTCTCTCGCAGCTGGTAAAGACTCTTCTCGACGCGCGACAACGACACGGTGCTTTCGCTTTCTTTCCTGTTGTCTTTCCGGCTTCGCCGTGGCCACACGTTGTGGCATCCGTCTTACTTTTAGACTCTTTGTTCTCTTTTCTCACGAGAATGCTACCCCCGAACCTGTTCCTGCTGCTTCTGTTTCCCCTCGGCCGCGGCTGACCAGGCAAACGCTGTCTTTCAGACAGAGCGGACTTCACTCTCTGCCGCATGTTTTCGATTTCCAGATCTCTTCTTTGACCGCAGCTGGGGGCTTGCAGGCGCTTCCCAGTTGCTCCTTACCGGAGGAAGACTACAAAGATGGAAGAGACTCACGAGCGCCGGGAGACTGGCCTGCTGCACACACAGGAGAGGAGACCGGAGACAAGCAGTGGACGTTCTTTTTCGTGTGACCTCTTCGAGCACTCTACGTACTGACACTTGAGTTTCTCCACGTGAAACTCTGTCTCAAAATTAGATAACGCTCGGAGCAAACGCAGACGCTAAAGATGGAAACGAGACGTTTGAACAAACAACTCGACGCTGACACATCTTCGGTGTATTCGTCGTCTCTTCTCCAGTTATACCATCCTCGAGACATTGAAGTGAAATACACAACACTACGAAAGAGGCAGGTTGAAAAAATCTCCAGATCACTCGTTTCTAGAGAAGACCACTCCACATCTAGTTGCGGAGATTCCTTCAAGAAACGTGCATCCGTGTTGCCTCCCGTCTGCTTGTGCGAAAGACTGCCTGGCAAATTTGCAGCGCGCGTCGCGGCTCTCGCCTTTGAAAACTTCTCTTTTTCACACACCTGTCTCCACCTTTGTCATCGGATACGCGTCTGCGCTTCCCGTCGCGCGCCTTCCTTCTCCCCTTCTCGTCGTCGCCTCTGCGCCTGTGCGTGTCGACGTTGTACGTGCTCCGCACAGAGGTTCGCTCTCGAAACTGGTCGCAGGACTCTCTCCCTTCGCCACCTTCTTCGTGTCTCCTCCGCTGGCCTTCCCCGTCTCGTCTCCGATCCTTCGGTCGATGCGCAGCGCGGTCTTCCCGGCCTAGACTGGCTCTCTCTGACCTGCACAAGTCACTCGCCCTCTCACATCCGCGCGGTTCCTTCTCACCGGGGTACCAGGTCCGAGCCTTGCCGTTGCCTCGGCTCTCCACTGCACTTGTTGTCTCTCCTCGGTCTCCCCGTCTGCGTCGCTCTGCTTCGTCCTGGAGAGCGAGGCGACTTTGAGGCTCGGAGCGCGAGAAGACGGGTGACGGGGAGGACATCGCGCGACTCTCGCCGAGGACTGGAGAACCCAAAGATACGCCGAAGAGCAAGGAGCGCCCTTCCTTCGAGAGACAAGGAGCCCCCAGGGACGGGTACCTCCGCTTGCGGTCGCGGCCGCGGATGTCGTCGTCGTGGCGAGGCGAGAACGGCGACACTGAGTGAGATGAATGCGCGCTCGACCGGTTTAAAAACAACGGCTCTTCTTTTCGCTCGCGTTCGTGGCGCGAGCTCAGACTCGCCTCCTGGGGCCGACGCCTTCGTCTCTCCCCGCTCTCGGCGTCTCTCTCCCGGGTGTACAGACCGCTGCCGCGGTCTCGCCTGCGATACGCATTCGAGCCGAGCATCCCGCGTTCGCCCTCCTCGACAGTGTCGCATCCCCGGTGTCTCCTCGCTTCTTCCTCTCGACGGCCGACGCCAGGAGTGCCTCCGTCGGGACTAGACAGCTGACTGTCGACAGACGGCAGCGACAAACGCTTCGGATCTTCCTGGTTGACCGGAGATCGGTGCTCCACACAAGGATCTCTGAGGAGACAGGAGAAAGGTTTTTCTTCCTCGACATCGCGTTCCTCCATTCTCTCTCTGTCAAGCTCCTCTGCGTCTCGCCACCCCGCTCGGCGGCGCCCGTGGCGATACCCAACTTGACTCTCCATTTCTTCCCCCGGCGGTGTCTCCTCCGTCTCCCTGTCTCTTGCGTCTCTTGTCTCCTCGCGAGTTCCCTTCAAACTGCTGCTCCTCTTCTCGCCACGGACCCGGCCGTCGTCCGACCCCCCAAGGACCTCCCCCGCGTCGTCGTGGTTTCTCCCTTTTGCAAGTTTTTCTTTTTCGGCACTCCCTGCATGCGTCGACTCGCCTCGAGAGGCGGCACCCGACTTGCTTTCAGCTGCGCGCTTGAAGAGGTCGAACGCCTTTCGTCTTCGCTCTTCTTGTTTCTTCGCGACTGCAGACGAGTTTGCCTCCGCCTCGCCGGTCTTCTCGCTTCTCTTCTTGTCTTCACATCCTTCCGCGTGCGTCGGAAAAAACAACGCCAGCGACACCGGCGACAGCGCTTCGACGCCGAACTCGCAGGCCTCTCTTCCCACCGCGCCTTGCTTCTCCTTGCCGCCGTCCTTGCCGCTCAAACTCTGCGCGCCGCATCTCTCTGTCTCTTCGCTGGCGCGCTTCCTCATTCGCCGAGAGTCTCCGACGCCCGCGTCCTCTCCGCGTCGGTAGTCCCCACAGCTCCCCGGGGGGTCTGGAGACACCGAGAAGGACGGCGACTGGCTCTTCTCTTCTGCCCAGTGCCGCTCTGCATGCACGCTCTCGCCTTGGCAGCGTGCGTAGTCGCGCTCTGCAGCCCGGTCGCGGATCTTCGCCTTCTTATCCCACTCGGGCCATCTCGCGTGCCGCCACTTGCCCGAGTCCCCTTCGCTCTTCTCGCCGCCATGGATAGCCTGATAACTCTCTGCACCTGCCCGCGCAGAATCGGGACCCCTCCGTCTCTTTGTCTCCTCGTCGCTGCTGTTCGTCATGTCGCTCACAGAGCCGCCAGGCGACGCATGCACCGGCGAGGCCTCGAGACTCGCCCGGCCGTCTTCTTTCAGAGCGCCCCCAGAAGCGAAGGCCGAATGGAGAGAGAGACGTTCGCGTCCCCGGCGCCGGCTCTCGTCGAACGCCGGACGCTCTGGACTGAACGCCGGTCTATTTTCCCCTCTCCTCCCTTCTTCTCTTCTTCCGCGGTTGCTTCTCTCTGTCTCTCTTCCTCGCTTCTTGTCGCCTGAACGACTCGCAGGGTGACTCTCGCGCTCCTCAGAGTCCAGGGATCTGCGCCGGCCACTGGACCCCCGCAGCTGCTCTCTCCGCTTCTCTTCCTCGCGGAGACACCGACCATAAACACCCTCTTTGGTTGCATGCAGACTGTCGAAGGCGCCCTCGCGACCCCGACGCCCTTCTCTGTCTTCGCGGCCGTCTACACACACACAGACACAAAACGCCCCCACACACGCACACAGACAGACCCAGACATCCAGTGAGATACAAACAAGGAAACAGAGACACAGACAGGGACACCACCGGATTCAACTCGGAGAGACAGACATAACCTGACTGAGGTCGAAACAGAGACAGATGGCAACGGACTTCGACAGAAACGGGTCAAGAGAGAGAGAAAAAAAGAGACACCGAGGTCGCAACAGACAGTGATAGAAACGAAACAGATAGAGATCGAAGCAGAGATATAGACGAATAGAAAAAGAGGCACAGATCGAGACAGAATCACAGAGAGGTAGAAGGTGAGAAAAACGGCGACAGACAGAAGGCCGAGAAGACAACAAGTGCATCCTAATTGCGAAGCAGACTCTCTCGCGCACACTCATCTCAGTGCACCCACCGCGCCCCGCGCAGACACTACTTTTTCATGTAGATTTCAGCGCATGCGTTTTTAGAAGAAACAAGAGACATAAAGGTACGGAGCGGGATTGCAGTGCATGACGCCTGTGAGTTTCCTCGACTGTTGTGTGTCCCCCTTCCGCTTCGACATGCTGTCTCCTGTCTCCTCACACACATCCTAGTCTCTGCATCCACGCGGGCGTTTGATCTTTCCACCGCAACCCTCCTCGATTATGTGTATGCCAACGAGGCGAGTAACGCGAAGTCGGCTCCTCCTCAAGAGTTTTCTGTTGCCCGCTTACAGTGTCTCCTGTCAGACCTCCCGTCGGTCTGCTCTGCGTGGTCGTTCCAGCTTCCCGGAGAAAAGTGAGTGGAGACAGGAGGCGGCGAGACGAGAGAAGCCGGCAGGGAATCGTGTTTCTCTTCTTCTCGCCGCACTTCACCCTTCTCTCGCTCTTCGCCGCGGTCGTCGGCTGTCTGCCAAGGAAGATCCTTCAGATCGGAGCCGCTCTCGCGAGGCAGCTGCACGAAGGCTTCTCGTTTTTTCCTCGGAAAGAGGTCGGCGGAGACGAAGGAAGCCTGAGAGCCCCCTCCAGAGACCTGTGAAAGCGAAGGTCTCCCAGGAATGGGGTGGACCAGCGACGAGGAGAGCGACGGCAGAATCGACTCCGAAGACTCGCGCTCGTGCGTGGACACACCCGAGACCGTCGACGCGGGGAGAGAGTGAGGGAGAGACCTCCGGGAACTCTCGTCCTGTTTCTGTCGCTCGGAGTAAAGTTGACGAAGAGCTAAGCACAACAGAGAAGACGCACACAGGTGGACACAGCCAAGCCTTGTGCGGTTCGTACACACCTGCCCCCTCAGTTTTTTTTTGAGTGCTGGGGCGTCCTTTGTCAAGAGCTTCTGCCGTTCCATTCAGGAGAGGCCATGCAGTCAGCCAAAGACAAAAGGACGTTTACAGGTGACCACGGAAAAAGGCCATGAAACGCGAATCTGAGATCCTTCCTCCCGGAAAGGGAGCAAAGAGTTCTGCGGTCAGAACGTCTGCCCTCCCGCGCCTCCTGTGTCGGTCCAGGGACATCACGAGAGTGCTGACAACTGGTAAAAAAAGAACATTAGGGTCTGTCAAAAATGTTGCTGAGTCCACGTTTTTCTCCTGAACCCACCGTCGGAAGCACAGACATGTTTGGAGAGACGCTACAGCTCTTGCCTTTTCCCAGCTGGGGCCTGTACATCACCTGTAGAACGGCTTTGCAGGTCGATCTACTACGTCAAAGCATCCAACTCATGTCATACGAACACTGAGTTCAGACAACACACACAGTCCTTCCAAGACGTTTCATGTGGGGAATCTGGCTGGAAAATCGAAGAAAAAATCCTCACCTTCAAGTCGCGCTGCCTTCCTCTCCACACTTCGAGCCCAAGCAGCGAGGCGAACTTCGCCCACCGAGACGCGCCTGTTAAAAGAGAAAAACGCATGCAAGAGTTTTTGCGCTGGCAGGCTTCGCACAAAATCGCCTTGGTCTATCCATTGCTTCTCCACTCGAAAGAGAAGTCGAGCTGAACAAAAGGTTCCGCTCGATCTTCGAAGAACAAGATTTATCCACCGACCAGAGAAGCCGTGCTCCTCAGACCGCATCCACACTCTCTCTCCTCGCTTCGAAAACTCTCGGGGCCGACCCACACACACACACACACACAGAGAAACAAGAGGTACATTTAAATCTCCCTCATACTTCCACGTTCACCCCATACATCCACATCCACATATATATATCTAGGTAGATGGATAGAGACTTTCATACTGTTTCTGCAGATGCGTCTACACAAACTGCAGCTGTACACGCATCACGGTGTCTCTGTTGACACCAGAGAGCGGCTTCGGAGATCGACGTTTCCGTGGCGCTGAATATTTGTCGGACTCAGCCTTACTCGGACCGCGTTTCGTCTGCTGAACCCTCCCTTCCAGGTCCTTTCCTTGCATGCGAAGTTCCTCCCATCTGACGCTGGTCGCGTCCACCGCGTCGCTGTGCATGCTTGGAGACGTAGCTGTGGGCCGCATGGAGATTTGCTCGTTTTTCGACTCTGAAAAGGGATCGCACGAACGAGACACACGAAGCAGGCTCGAGAGAGTCGAGGATGCGTCAGCCGCGCCGGGACTCCGCGACCCAGCAGGAGCAGACGGAAGCTTTTTTCCAAACAAACGACTCCAACAAAAGCGAGAAACTGCTCAGACGAGACACCAGAGAGAAGGAGCCAGAAGAAGGGCAGCCAACGGAAGACCCACCGGTCCGCTACACACAAGAGACGAAAAGGAAAAGGCGTGGAGAGGCGACAAACACCCACATAGAGCGCAAACGACGAAGAGGACGTTGCACGCACCGATGGACGCAACAGAAACCGGGGAAGAGACTCCTGGTAAGGAGGAAGAGAAGAAAGGAACACGAGTCGCCTGGGCGTCAGACAGAGTCACAGAAGCGCCGATATGTCTCACCTCTTTGGAAGAGGATGTGTGGAGAACCACCGATGTTGGAGAGCAGCTCTGGCTGTAATTCGCGTAGCTGCAAAGTGTGGAGGCACATGCAGTGAATACGGTCCTTAGACGCTGAGACCGGGATCGAAAGACACCTCAACGGTCACTCCTTTTCCTGTGGTGGAAGTTATCCTGTTCTTGGAATCATCTGCTGCACCACTAAACCCTCTCTCGCCTTCATCGTGAGCAGACAGCTCGAAACATTTAGTGCATCGTCCCGGAAAAAAAAATCTCCACGACACACGCACGGCCTCCGCGTGTCTCGCTCCAGTCCACCCTCCTGCGCGGAGATCAAAGGTCCCCTATATCTACGAATTGGAGAAAGTCTGTGAAGAGACGTCCGCAGCTCTCGATACGTGGATCGACACCAAAAAATGAGGTAAACGAGGCTGCAGAAACATCCGCGAACGCGTCTGTGCGCTTCCTCATTCTCCTCGTTCAAAGGGCACAGTCCGGGAAGCCTCCTACCAGGATTCCACGCGAGGAGCTGTCTCAGGAGGTCCCAGCCTTCGTCGCCGATTCTGCCGAAGGAGACAAGCAGAGAGAAACAAACGCCGACGCATTTGCCGAAGAAGCCGGAAGACGCTCGCTGGCTTCGGCGCCACACGAAAAAACAAGAAAGACAAAAGAAACCCAGTGCGTCTCACACGTAACGCTCCACATGTCCCCACAAGACATCGACGCGCCACCAAGAAACACTCGATGCTCAAACGCAACAAAGTCTCCACATGCATATAGCTGCCTACGTGTGCAGATACATACACGCATATCTACACAAATATATATATATATATATATACAGATACATATGTATTTGCGTGTCTTATCTATTTGTTTGTATCTACAAACATGCGTTCAGTATATCTACGCACGCACAGATATAAATACGTAACTATCTACCTATTTAGATGTAACTGTTTAGACGTGGCTATGCCTCGTCTACAAGGCCGAAGTGCATGTTTTGCTTCGCGTTTTTTCCATGTTGTTTCGCGCGAGGAAGACATGAGGGCCAACGACGCGGGACCAGAGAGAGCCCAGCGCTTACTGGTTACGGTACTTGAAGAGTCTCTGGATTTCCAGCGACCTGTCCACTCCGCTTCCATCGAAAACCGGGTCTCGCGCAAAGCCGTCGCCTCGTCCTGACAGATTTCGAAAGTGCTGCGGACAGAGGGCTCTCAGACTCGCCAGGTCGCTTTCCGACGGAGGGCCGATTTTCTGAAAAAACAAACGCATTTCTCTTCGTCACACCTCCGTCGGTGGGTTCAGCGGTTCCGAACGGATCAAAAACTTTTCCTCGTCTCTTGCGACACACGCAGCGGCCACACATCTCCTCCCAAAGTGCTCATGTACACAAACATCTACTCGCCGTACAAAAAACACACATTCATACATTTATACATACATATACATATATATATATATACGTATATATATATATACATATATATATATATATCCCTAGACGCACTCAGGTCACACCCACACGCATACACATACGTGTAAACACACATATATATGCATATATATATACATATATATATATATATATATATACATCAGTCTGCAGGCAGACAGAAACAAAGGGATGAACACACATGTGGCCACCAAGTCTAACATGCATAAAACGTGTGTGTATCGATTTTAGACAGACCAGACGAGGAGCACACACAGATACAGACACATACTTGCGTACATATATATACATATATATATATATACATATATATATATATATATATGTATATAAATACGTATGTATCTATGCATGCGAACGCAAAACCACTTGTCTATTTGCGCATGTGGGTACCTCGACGATTTGTCGGAGAAGAGCGGCTTCTTTGTCGGCGGCGAAGAGCGGCATTCCACACACGAGTTCTGCCATGATGCATCCCGCACTCCACATGTCGACGCTGCCGTCGTAGGCCTCGGAGCCGAGAAGAAGCTCTGGAGGTCGGTACCACAGCGTGATGACTCGATTTGTCAAGGCAGGCTTCTCGCTTGCTGCCAGCGCCTCCCCGCGAAGAAATCCTGGAAGAGAAGAAGAGGAAGACGCGTCGGCGAATTGGGTGGAGGAGATGCTGCGTTCGCGGCTGGCGGCTGAGTCTGCGTCTTCATCGACGGAGCAGGGGAGGACAACGCGAATGGCTTCCCCGCCCTTCGCCTCCATGGCGCGTGTGACGCGCTCTGGCTCGCGCGTCACGAACTTTGTGAATTTTCGAGCTAGGCCAAAGTCTGCCAGCTTCACAGTTCCGTCTGTATCCATCAAGAGGTTTGCACCTGAACGCACAAAAGATCGGCGCAGCGCAACTGCTTCCTGTTGCTTCATGCGGTCCTTCACCGGGTCCCACCCCCCTGGCCGCGGCACTTTTCCGGAAACAGCGAAACCCAAAAGTCTCCGCTTCTCTTTCTCTCGTAGTCTATCCTCTGCTCGCATCAGTCTTCGTTTGTAAAGTTCCTGCCTCCACCCGCTCTCACTCAACTCCACACTGCGCTGCCTTCCTCACTTCCATTTCCAACTTGGTCGTTTCCTCCCTGCTTTGACGTCTTGTTTCTGCCTCTCTTCTCTCTTCTTCGCTCTCTTCTCCTTCTTGTTCTCTCTCTTTTCTTCTCCATGTATTCGCAGTTGCTCTCCCGCTTCTCGGTTTCATGTGCTCTCTCTCTTATTCTCCTCCCGGTTTCATTTGTTCTCTGCCTGAGGTGATTATCGTTGCCTCTTGTTCGCTTTCTGCTATCGTGCTCCGCCCTTTGCGTCCGTGTTCTGTCTCTGTGGTGTCTCGGAAGCTTTTTGTCCTCTGCGGTGCAGGCGACACACTCTTTAGGTCTCGGTGGACGACGTTTTTGCGGTGGCAGTGGTGCAGCGCCGTAAAGAGTTGCAGGAGGATCCCCTTGATCTCGCCGATGGACAGCCACTGAAAGAAAGCGAAAAACAGACGGCAGATACACGCTTCCCGCTACACGCGACACAGCAAGCAGGCCTTCCCAGCACAGCCAGAAAGAGAAACCTGAAAGCCTCCATGCACTCGAGTGTCGACTGCTCTCACGCTTCGTCTCTCTGCTCACCGTTTGCGGACGCGTGTACTTTTCTCTTTTCTCCTTCGAGTCTCGGATGGCGTCCAGGAAGCCGAGGAGGTCGAAGGGCAAATACTCAAACACCATCCACACTGCGCCTCTGTGGTGTCGGTCCTTCAGGCGCGCTGACGACACGAAAGCACGAGAGAGCGACGGGGAAAAAGTCACATGAAACAGAGACAACAAACTCAGAAACTCTCCACTTCGCCGGCGCGTCTCGGACTGTGCGTGCGAGTCCTCCCCTCCTCTTCCCCTCCAACCAGAAGTCACAGACTGGACACACCGCGCTCGGTCCACACCACTCGGTAGGCAAGCAGAGAGGCCTCCTGCAGAGAAAACTTGGAAGTGCACTGTCTCTACACAGATAGAACGTCACCGCGCGAAGCGAACGAAAAAGTCTACTTCCCGCAAGGCCTCTCGAGAAACGAAAACGGTGGACAAAACGAAACTCGCGCCTCGGAGAAATGCGCTCGCGCCGCTGTACAGACACACAAACGGCAGCCTGGAGCTGGGCGCCGGCGTCTCTCTGGATGAACAACTAAAGCAGGTCCCTTTAAAACACAACGCATCAGGAAATGATCCACCTCCTCACCGAGGCACAAAGCCCACCCAGAAGAAACAATGTTCCAGTTCACAGATGCAATCCCAGACGAAAACACATACAAGACTCCCACACGTGTACATACCTACATACCTACATACATACATACATATGAATAAATAAATAAATATATACATATATATATATGAATAATAAAATATATAAATAATGCATAAATAATATAATATACACATAATATATATATATGTATGAACATTGTTGTTCTGAGAGATCTTACGTTTGGAGTGGACGACAGCGAGGAGCTCGACGGTGTGTTTGCACTCTGGAGAGAAGGGCAGACGACAGCATCGGCACTGGGCGAGGAGATAAAGGTCGGACGCGTCTCAAGCGCCTCACGAATGCGAGTGTACGTCCAGAAGGCCGTCCAGAGGGATTCTCTGTCTATTTGCAGTGCCGGGAAGATATCAAGCAAAAGCTGGTCCACCATCTACGTTGCCTGTCTAGACTCTGAATCTGCGTTTCTGTTTCTGAGTCTGCATTTCTGTTTCTCTGAGCCTGCGTTTCTGTTTCTCTGTGTCTGCATGTGTCTCCTACGGTGCGACGTCCGCTTTTCTCTCCCGTTCTCTCTCCCTTCTGCTGCTTCTCTCCTTCTCGACCCTGCCTTTCCCACTATCTCGTTCCTGCGTTCTCCTTTCGGCCTTTTCTTTTCTCCGAGAGCCAACACACCAAGGGGGAAAGCGCAACGCTGTAATGTGCATCGTGTCTACTCGCTGTCTGCTCCTGAGTACATCTCTCTCCCTCGCTGACCTCGCGCTCCTGTCCCCATTTTTGTTTTCCTTTCCTGTTTCCGAAGTGTGCTTTCTCAGCGCTGACTTGAGAGCTCGTTGAGCAGACAGATTTCCCGAATCGCCGTACGGGGAAAGCCTTCCCGTTCCTCGCCTGCGTTGTTCATTTGTTGACAGGCGGCGGCCACCGCCGCAGCGCCGCCCTTCTCCGTTGGCTTCTCCTCTCTCGTTTTTTCTTCTCTCTCGACTTTCCTCGACTTGGCATGCTCTTCCTGGCGAGGCGCGAGCGCGTGCGGCGGATTGTTTGCAGGAAGAGCGCCTGGAGGCGGCGCCATGATTTTCATCTTCTTCATCGCGACCCAGCGACGGTTCTTCACATCCTCGGCCAGCCATACGTCGCCGTACGCGCCCTGACCGACTTGCTGCACCTTGACGACTGCAGACGAGAGAGCGAGACACACAAACACACAGCCGAGATCTGGAAACAGCGAGCGAGACGCGAAAGAGAGAACGCGAGATATCGACGGAGAGACAACTGCACTCACAGTTGTTGAGAGTCAAACTCGAGGAAGGATAACTGCCGGCGTCGCTCATCGGCATGACGTAGAACGTCCTCGCCTTCTTCGATCTCCTCGTCTCCTTGCGATTCTCCTCTCCCGCTCCCCTGCTTTCACTCGAGACTCGTTCTCTCTTCTTGTTCGACTCCTCTGGACTCTGCGCTCCTCCTCCCCACTCCCAGTCTCCCCTCGCGTCTCCCCGCTCTGCCTCTCCCTTGCTCCTCACACAAACCGCAGACGAAGAGGAGGAAGAGGAAGATGGCGAAGAGGAAGATGGCGAAGAGGAAGACGGACAGGAAGGAGCAGAGACATGGTCTTGGCTTGTGGAGAGGTGCGAGGCTGTGTTTTCAGTCTGTTCCCATTTTCTTTTTTCTCGGTCGACGAATCGCCTGAGGCGTTTGCGGTCAGAGGGCGAGAACGCGTGCGTAGCAACACGCCAAAGGCCCACCCATTGGAGACATCGGCGTCTGAGGAGAAGTAGAGAAGCTTCGTCGCGAAGTAACTCTTCTTCGGAGTCGGAAAACGGACCTGCAGAGACAGACACTCCTTCCGCGCTTGCGCCTCTTTCGTGAGCTGCTTCTTTTCCTTCTGCCGTTCTCTCGCTCTGTGCGAGAGTCGTTTGAATCTCGCGTAACTGACTGTCGAACACAGAGAGGAGGATCTGCACAGAAGGAGGGATGCCTCTGTGGCTGAGAGAAGAAGATGTCTCCTCCTCTGTCTCTTCACTGTCTTCTCCCTTTGCCGCAAGGAAGAAAGGCTGGAGGAAACGCACCCCACAGGCTTCTTCTGATCCACTCGCAGGCACAATGAGGACAGGAGGCTGCTCGCAGCGTCTCTGCAGTTCCTCCAGAATCCGCCTTCTTCTCTCCTCCGTCAAGAAAGGCACCGAGAGAGAAGAAGTCGGAAGTGCAGTGGCAGGAGAGACAGCCGAAGAAGAGGAAGGAGACGGAAGAGAGGATGCGAGCTGTCGTCCCGAATCTGGGATGCATGCAGAAGAAGAACGAGGGCGCAGAGCATCGGAAGACGAGGAATGAGAATCGAGCGGACCAGGAACAGGCGACTGAGGAGAAAAAGGAGAGTTGGGAGCACAAGACGAGAAAAGCGGGTGGAGGAGGCGGCGGAGGACAGAGGAAAGGAGACTGGATGCGGTCGACGGAGTGTCTGGAGAGGCGGAGGCGTCCATCATGGAAAGAGAGGAGGAAAGGAGACAGACGGAACAGTGGAGAAAGATCAAGGAGTCGGGGACAAATCGGAGCACGACAACGCCCCAGACACACGACGAACCTTCGCCGCAGCAGCGGGTGCTTCTTGAGTGAGGAGAGTGAAGAGGAGCGGTGCGAGGCAGGAGAGACCCAAGGCGACTGGCGAAAAGAAAGACGCGGGATAGACGGAGAAGAAAAAGGCGATGAAGCGAAAGTAAAGTTGGAGACGAAACCCCCGTTTCTCCCCCAAAGAAGAAGAGACGAGGGCGAAGAACGGCTGCTGTGTTTTGTGTAGCACCGTCATTGACTCAGACGAAAGGGGAGAAAGACCGCCAAAACGACAGAGAGAGAGCGTCTCCGAGTCGACCAGCGGTGACCCTGAGAGGGCCAAGGCCGACAGACGAAGGACAGAAAAATCTCGAAACTACTCTGGAACATGCCAGACAGAGGAAGCGAGAAACGAGGGGATCAAGCCTGCTTTTTCCCTGCCTCGAAGAGACAGCAGAGAGAGGACTCTTCCGACTCCTGCGACAGTGGGGAGAGAACAGAGTCTGACAAATGCGGAGTCTCCCGTCGACCGTTCCAGCACCCACGGATCAGCGTCTCTCTCTTCGTCTCTCGCTCGAACTCCCAGCGAAAAGAGAGAGGAAGGGGGGAGAGGCAGAGACGTCCGCTCTTCTCAAAAAGTGAACCACCGCCGCCTTCCTGTGTGCATGCTAAACACGCGTTGCAGACAGACTCCAACAGATACGAGACAACGACTCGCTCTACTTCCTTGAAAAATCGAGAATGCTGAGAGTCTTCTGTCTCCAGATCTCTCTTCAAACGCAGACAACCACCGAGAAACTTTTTCCGCTGCATGCAAGCGCCTCGCGCCGTCTACACGCGCTGCACGCGAGACCCAGCATGTACGCCTTGCATGTGAGAGAAAAACGGAGTTTGGACAAGTCTGTGACTTTTTCTCTTTTTCTCGTTCTTGCAGTTTTCGGAAACACTGAGGAACTCGGAATTTCCAAGCGTCTCGACTCGGGTGTCCAGAGTAGACAGAGGCGAGACATACTGCTGAATCAGTCAGAAAGATGTGTATCGGAAGGAAAAACGATCGTTGTTCAAAGGATCTGGGTTTATCTCTGTTATTCGACGCTTGCGTCCACGTTTCTGCATAGAGAGCTCTCTTTCCTCTCACTGGCATCTTTTTTCTCTTTGTCGATCCAGTCCTCTCTTTGTGTCTGTCCATCTCAGTGTATCTCTTCCTCTCTATCGATCTCTGACTCGGTTTCTCCCTCTTGATCTCCGTCTCCACGTCTCCTCGGCTCTCTTTCCCTCTGTCGCTTCTGAGACTTCGTCACCCCTGTTGTCTCTCCGCAGGCTGCACTTTGAAGGAACAACGGAATTCTCAGCATCCTCTTTCAAGAAAAAAATGCATTTTGACAGAGAGATACAGATTGCGTGCGAGAAGATGGTATGGGGGTTTTCGTTGACGTCAAATAAGCAATTTCCCCTTGTTTCAAAGACTATATTCAAATCAGAATAGAGGCGGAGAGTGTCTCCCCTCACTTGAAAAGGGAACTCGAAAGCCTTCTGCCTCTAGCAGAGGTTCAGACAGAATACTTTTCTTTCTTCATAGGAAATACACTGACGATCTTGTAGTCGAAACCTCTCCCAATTTAAGGCTCTTTTTCTTTCTAGAGAGATCTGAAGGAGAAACACCAGAAAGCAGACCAGCGGAGGGAGATACACAGGAGAACTTAGGCAGAACGTCTTGTGCCGCGTTCCACTATACAAAGCAGTGTCGAGGAAAGCCACAGAAAAGAAGTCGTAGGGAGAAACGACTGGATTTCCGAACTAGGAAGCCTGAGAATCGGCGAGTTCGAGCAAGAAAGTCCTCGAGAAAGAACGCGTGTTCACCTTTTTGTCCCTCCATAAAACAAACAGAAGATGCAAATATTTCCATTTCTCTTAGCTACGCGTCTTTTTTAAAGAAAAAAGGCGCGCAGTCTAACACCTTCAGACAGGAAGAAAGTCTGCTTTTCAAACGCCTCCTCTCTGTCGTCTTCATGGAACTTCTCTCCTCACAAAATAACAGAGAAAACGAGGACGAACTCCTCTCGTAGTCTCTATCTTCATGTCCTTATTTTCTTTGTTGAAAGTTGATACTAACACCTGTGTATGTTCGACGCAGCACTACACACAGGACTCCTTGCCCATCACTGAGGAGCCAAGTCCATACAAACAGTTTTGACGACGAATACATACATATATGTATATATATGTATATATGCTCTGTTTTTCTGTGCATGTACGTTGCGTGTGACCGTTTATGTTTGTGAGACGCTGACTTGCCCGGGTCGCATCCGTGTTTTCTTAAACTTTCCTTCGCGCCGTTAGCATAGTCGCAGAAACGTATCAGAAGGCATGAAGTTTACAGAGTGTGCTCTTGCATTCGACCGAACCTGCGATAGATAAGGGGGCTTCCACACTCTCTGTGTTTTCCTGGAGACACGAGAGAGAGAAGGGACATCCTCTGTGAAGCGACCGAGCGAGGGACAAGCGAGGGAGGAGGAACGACAGAGATGCAAGAAGCACGACGAAGCACAGAGGGAAGGGGAAACCTAGAACTGGGGGAAGATGCAGAAGGAAGGGGAAACCACCGAGGCGGAAGATCGAGACAACAAAGAAAAGACGCTTCATAAGGCTGAGGCAACAGAAGAGCTGGAGACAAATACGGAGGAAACAAACGAGTGTATCTGAGGAGATCTCTGCTGTCGCTCTTGTCTTGCGACAGAATGCGAGAAAAACTGCTGTTTTCTCTTTGTTTTTTCAAAACCCTCTGTTAACAGATAGATGGCTACTCACTGGATTTCTCTCGCTCTTCCCTGTTTCCTCATAGAGACCCTGTCCGCAGATCAAAAACAGCCTGCGTCTCGTAGCACCCTCTCTCCAATCTCGTCCTCACCCTTCCTACCTTCTGCATTTCCCACTGGTTCTCCTACCCGAAACTTTCTCGGCAGACACTTTCCTTCTTTATCCTTCCAAACCAGGAGAAAACTGTGCAAACAATCCTGCCGGCTGTCGACTCTTTCTTCGCTGCTGACGAGCACACCGCGTTCCCCCTTCTCCCGCGCCTCGAAAAATTCTGGCGTCGATACACCCGAACTTGTGCCTCTCTCTCCGCACGCTGAAGCGAGAAAGCCACGAAAACGCAAAAGCAAAAGACAAACGCGGCTGCATGGCGTTCACAGGCGCGCGCATGCGGCGCGGTGCACCTCTCTCGTCTCTTCTCTGCCTAGCCCCTGGGTGTACGTACACCGGAAAGAACAGCGCGTGCAGGTGGACTGTGGACGTTTGTTGGGCACTTTTGGTGGATTTTCGGAAGCAGGTTGACGACGCGGCCTTTGCTCTCCCCAGAGGCAACGACGCCCTCTCTGCGCGGTTCTTTCTTCCCTCCCTGGCTTGTCTCTCTTGTCTTGTGCACACTGTCGACGCCGAGACAAAAACGCATGTTTTCCTCGGCTGTTCCCCTTGTCTCTTTTCGGCTCTCGAATTTAAACCTCCCTGCGGATCTCGCTTCCTCAAAGTCTTCAAAATGGCACTTGCACAGACGCAGCACCTCGCGCTTCTCCTCGCTGTCCTCTCGGTCCTCACTGGCGCTCAGGCTGGACTCTACGCGCCCAACGGACCTGTAAAGGTTCTCTCTGGTCAACAGTTCAAGGAACAAGTCGTCGGCTCCAACGACCTCTTCATCGTCGAGTTCTATGCCGACTGGTCAGACACAGCTCCTTTCTGCAGCTGCTCTTTGCCCACACGAGCCCCGCAGACACACTGGATAGACACGTAGCACTACAGCGGTTCTTTGAATTGCCTGCCATCCTGCCTTACGTAAATTGTCGAGTACTTCCTTCACATACCATCTGGCTTGAACGGGTCTCCATTTTCATCTGGTCGTGACAAGATACACACGCGCGTACCCGTGCTTGCACCTCCTCACATTTCTCTACGCAGATGTCATTCTGGATTCTGGGAGCAGCGAAGAAATCTTATTGCTGGCGGCGGAGATTATTGAGACGCAGACACCTCTTGCCGAGCTCTCCCTTCACATACAAATAAATGCTTCACACGCTTCTGTCAACGGCGTTATGTCTCTATGCATACATACACACACACATATATATATATATATATATATATATATCACTTTGCCTCTCTGCGCATGTACCTTTAAATGTACATGTTGTATGCATTTATACGTGTATATGTGGATGTGTGTCTCTCTGTCGTGCTCTGTTTTACCTGCATGTGTGTAGAACTCTGTTGTCTGCAGATGTCTTCTCTGAGTGGAGTGTTTCTCTTTTTTCTGCGTGAGTTGCGCTTTTCAGGTGCGGACACTGCCAGCGCTTTGCGCCTGAATTCGAGAAGGCAGCGAAGGCTCTTCGGGGCATTGTCACTCTCGTTGCGGTCTCAGACCAATCTGCAATGGGAGAGTATGGCGTCCAAGGCTTCCCCACTGTCAAGGCCTTCGTTGGACGAGGTGCGGCAAAACACAGTTGAAGCAGGCAGCGAGTTCTAGCTGTCTGTGCCCACTTTCCCTGTCAATGACGAATTTTGGTCTGTCTCTTTATATCTATCTAGGCTTCGGTCTGTGTAACCTATGTCTGCCTCTCCTTCCATCTCTGGCTCATTCTACCTATCTCCCATTCGAGCTTCCTACAGACAGATGCCTACATACATGCAGGGATTTACTTGTGTGCTGGCCTCATGCCGCCGAGAGCTTTCCTTCGATGTGGTGCGGCAAGACACGAGACTCCTGCATGCGTCGATTTTTAGCTTTCTGTGCACCGTAAAAACGTAGGCTTTCATCCATCTCATCTACACATAAATACATATTTGCAGCTCTACGTTTTAGTGCATGTACAGATGTGTACGCTTTCTAAACGAACTTCGTCGAGACATTTGTGAATCGAGATTTGTTTAAGGCTTTTGCTTCTCTTTCTCTGGAGGCAGCTCAGCTAAAGAAAGAATTGGAACCGAATGAAGGGGGACATACGTGTATGCCGCTTGGGTGTATGTACACCTGAAGGCGCGCGTTTCCGGTCGTTGGCTCTCTTTCGGAGAACGCGGCTTGGATTGTTGTCATGTGCGATTCCGCGCGTGGCTGTCTTCTTTGATACACCTTTCTTCGTCAGTTTCGATGTTCTGTTTGTTCTGTGTCGTCTCCAATTTTTGTGCATTCTCTTCTTCCTGCGATCGTGTCTCCTGTGTCTTTGTGCGTTCTCGGACATCCGTGCACTGCTGGTCGCTTCTTCGCGCTGCTCCTTCACTCCATGCCCCCTTCTTAGGTTGTGCGTTATTCGGCTTATAGGTGGAAAACCCCCAAAGACGTTCGACTACAACCAAGGAAGAGACGCGGCGTCTCTCATCGAATTCGCGGTGATGCATGCAGGGAAACTCGCGAGAGCTCGCCTAGCAGGTAAAACCGGATTTGGAGACCTTCCCGATTTATTTGCTTCTCTTTCTGTTCACTTGCTCGTTTGTGCATATAAAACAGTATGTAGACATCTAGACATACATATTCGATAGATACATGTGAAGCTGTGCCCGTAGATGAACTTGTATACATACTTGTATACGGGGTTAAATACATATATATATATATATATGCATATATATATATATGCATGTGCGTGTACATATATATATGTATATACGTACGCACATCACCGAGTGCATATGTAACTGTTTTTTTCGAGGAGTTGGGCCGCAGGACTGTGCGTGTGGGTGTCCATGGGACTTGTTTGCTGCGCGGATGGTTTCTGACAAACGAACGTTTTTTTCAGGGAAAATCGACGCTGGCACCGACGCGAAACCCTCTGAAAAAGCCGGCTCACCGGAGAAGGAGACCTCAGACGTCATCGAGTTGACAGATGGCAACTTCAACCAGTTGGTCATGAAGGACGACAAAAGCGTCTGGTGCGACAAGAAATCCGACACCCCGTTCGATCCACGCATTTCTGTCTCTGTGTCTCTCTGTCTCTGTGTCTCTCTGTCTCTGTGTCTCTCTGTCTCTGTCTGTGTACACAGGTCCAGCGTACTGGAAGTTGCATGTGTGGGTGGTTCGGTCCCCCCCCGTCCCCCTCCATCTGCTTGTCGCGCTGTGCAAGTGAACGTCCGCTGTCGCCTGGCTTGCTCTCTGCGTTTCTCTCTACGTCTGCATGTTCAGTGATACGGCGACGTTAGTCTGCGTATCCAGACACACGGAGCTGCTGAGTTTTTCGAATCCCTCTGGAGCTGCTCGTCTCTGTGCGCAGTGGCGGATGTGACGCTCTCTACATGCCTTCCCGCGCATGCGTCTGTGCCTGTGAACGCCGCTTTGCTTCAGGTTCGTCGAGTTCTACGCGCCCTGGTGTGGTCACTGCAAGGCCCTCGCGCCGACATGGGAGGAAGTTGCGACAGCGCTGAAAGGCAAAGTGAAAGTTGGCAAGGTAGATGCTACGGTGGAAAAAGTCCTCGCGAGCACCTACGGCATTCGGGTGAGTTGCCTCTCTCTTCGAAGCGTCTCGGAAAGGGTGTCAAACGCGACAGAGGCGTTCGAAGACGTCGCGAAACTCGATTTGGAGACAGCGAACGCTTCCAACAGCTCCAGAGGCAGAGCGAGTCGCTTGAGAGAAAAGTCAAAGAGAGCTCAAGGAGCCGCCAAGGGATGCCTCGGCCTGAAGTTTCAACACCCCTGTGCAGTGCTGAAGCCGTTTTTCTCCTCTCCATTCCAGTTCCCTTACCAGCTGTCTGTCCATAGCTTGCCTGGTGTCTTTTGTTTTGCAGGGATTTCCGACTTTGAAACTCTTCCCGGCAGGCGAGAAGAGCGTCGGCCTCGTCAAGGACTACGAAGGCGCTCGGACGACGGAGGCGCTTCTCAAATACGCCATGGAGTTCTTCAGGTAGCGAAGAGCAGAGAAACGAAGGGGAGCTAGAAGGGAAGCAACGAGTTTTTTTCGAGAAGAAGACGAAGAACGAGGAAACGAAAAGAACGAGAGCCGCCCTCAAGAGAAGAAAGGGATCCACGAAGAGGAGAGGGTTGTCCTTTCGTTGCGAAACGTCTTTTTTCTCTCTCCTTCGCGAAGCGACCTCTGCGTCGTCGTTTTCTACCGCCTCCCAAGGAGTGTCTCTTCGAGGGAAACTGAGCTGGTCAGCGTCTCCCTCGTCCCGAAGACTCGCCTCGTCGTTTCCTGGATCCCCCATCCGCTTCTTCACGCTTTTGTGCCTTTCTGTGTCTTCCTGTCTGTGTGTTAGTGTGAATGTGACTACAGAGCAGCTGTTGAACGAGAGTCAGTTTCGCAAAGCCTGCGGAGACCAGCTCTGCGTCCTCGCCTTTCTGCCGCACATCCTCGACAGCAAAACGGAGAAGAGAAACGAGTACCTCGCGACCTTGAACCGAGTCGTCAGAGCGTCCTTCCACATGCCGATCGCCTTCTTTTGGTCTCAAGGTGCGAAACGAGATCCGCGCGGGAAGCCGAAACGCCTTGCGGAGCAGACGAAACAGAAGAAGGCAACTTGGGGGGGGGTGGGGAGAGACAGCGGAGGGAGTGAGGAGATGGACGAGCAAACATGTAGAGTACATAGGGGAAAGGAGAACGAAAAAGCAAGAGAAAGAAGAGAAAGAAGAGAGAGAAGAGAAAGAAGAGAGAGAAAAGAAAGAAGAGAAAGAAGAGAGAGAAGAGAGAGAGAAGACTCGCCTGTGGACTCTGTCGACCCGCGTGTTTTTGAAGAAGTCCACTTTGCTTTCTCACCGAGCGCAGAATTAGAAAGTCGAGATGTCTGGTCTCTGCGTTTTCAGGAGGAGACCAGTATGAATTTGAAGAGCAACTGAACCTCGCCTTCGGCTACCCCGCCGTCGTGGCTGTCCATCTGTCGAAGGGGAAATACGCGATCCACCGTGGAGATTTCAGCCAGGTGCGGGAGAAGTGAAAGCACCTAGAGAAGACTAAAAACGTTGAATCCGTGCGAACGAAGGCATCGCTAAAGAGACGCGAACGAGACGCTGATTGGTAGTTGTCACGTTAAAAGAAAAAACAGTCTCTGTACAGGTGACCCCCCGCGTTTGAGAGCTGCAAGTTCAAGTCGCGGAGACACTTTTGGTTCATCTGTCTTCGTTTCCCTCCCTGCGTTGTCTTTCCGCCGTCATTCCTGTCCTCCCTTGTTTCTCTTCGTCTTTCTCCTTTCTCGTCTCTGTCTGCACTGTCTCTGTGTGATTCGGCTGTCGCCCTGCCTTTCAAAAGGCCTTTCGCGGTTAACGTCCGCAAGCATTTGCGAAGTCGCCTCGGCGAACGCGTGAAGACAACGCATTTGTGTGCTCCACCCGTGCCTTTGTCGAGACGGTCTGACACCGTGGAGACGTTTGCGGATCGAACAGTCTTCGACGGGAGAGCTAGGCTCAGGCTTGCCGTTCACACCGGGAGTGAAACCATGTGGTTTCGAATCGCTTGTTCGTGGATTTTCAGGAAAGCATTAACACCTTCTTGACTCAACTCCTGGCGGGGAAGGCGCCGATCTCGGAGCTCCCCAAGAACCTGAAGAAGCTGGAGGAGTCGCGTGCGTGGGATGGCAAAGATGAAGAACTTCCGAAAGATGAACTTTGAGAAGAAGTGACAAATCCAAAAGAGAAAAGAGAGAGAAAAAGACAAAAGGAGAAAGAGGTGACGGAGAACAAGGAGACCTCATCGACGCGTCACGCAAGATCTGGGTGTCCTGCAGACAGCCTCCGACAGAGAGATGGGGGGGGGGGGAGCCGCCAACCAAGAGGAAGAAGTGGGGAGCGCGTTGTTACCGATTTTTATGAAATTTCTTCTCTGACCCCTTTCAAGAAGTCTTCTTGTTTTTCAGCTTCACTCTCACCTTTCTGGCGATGACTTTTTGTCTCTTTCGGGGCTGTCTGTCGCGATGTTCTTTTTTTCAAGAGGCACCAAGTGTTGCAGAAAGACGAGGAGACTGCACAGAGAGCGGAGACGATGCAGCGCCTTCTTAGACTCAGAGGTCCTCTTCTTGGATCTCTTCCTCTCTTCAGTGTCCTTTGGATTCATTTGTCTTTGTCATCCTCGCGCCTCTTCCGTGACTTCTCCTCTCCCGTATCGGCAACCGTTTCAGAGGAGAGGAGGCTGAGAGTGCTCTCATGGTCCTGCTTCTTCGTTCAGTGCTCTCTCTCTAGAGCGGGAGCGGACGAAACGAGTTGTTTCTCCGTTTCCCTCGTTTTCGGTGATTCTCTTCTGAAAAAACGTCATCTCCAAAGATGCATGTCTGCGCAACTGCAACACAAATCAACTTGTCTCCTTTTCTGTGCACTTAGAGTCTCTGCTGCCTCCTCCGGCCCCAACCTGTCCTCTCGTTTTCCCTCTTGAAGCTTCTCTCCTTTTCTTGATCGCGACAGGAGGCGCAGCAGCCGGAGAAGAGGAGAATGAAAGAAAGCAAACGAGAGAAACGAGACGGGTCGTCAGGCCGATTCAGCTAGGCATTCTTGCACTAGTGGCCAGACGCCAGGTCGAACTCGAGGAGCGGACACGCAGAAAGTTCCCCAGATTTGGAAGTTCAAGGAAACTGAACCTCTGTATCGAAGTGTAAATATTTGTAGCTCTCAAACTCTACGTGCAAAGATATCTATCTCTCCATACATCTTTCTGCACAGCGATCCATATTTACATTCTCCGGCTTCTCAACATCTATCCCTGTCTATCTGCCAACGTTCATCGAGCTCTCTATATCCGTCTGCATTATCTATCCTGCTGTATCTCTCCGATCCTCTCTACCATGTGGGCGTAGACGAAGGAAACTTCGGAAGGTCCGAGCCGGGTACCTTGGAAGAACCAGAAACAAGGCCAAGAAGAATCTCGCACTCAGCCCCGCGAACAAGTGTGAGGAAATACGGTTGTCGATATTCAAACCCAGACGATAAACAGGCGCAGGTTTTCCACGTGAACACTGAAAGTGGAACTGCAACAGAATCGGAGGTGCTCCATGTACTCATATCTCTCTCTATACAAAAGTAGACGTGTATACATATGTTACATGCATTTAGACATGCACATAGATATCAACAAATACGAATAAATATATATATATATATATATATATATAAGTAGTATACGTCAAAACATGTGTCTCTGCATGCGTTTCTTTGCCCTCGCTTGGAATGCGGTTCTGTGGCTGCTGCAAGGGGAAAGAAAGTCAGACGATTTCTAGCCAGAGACGACTGTGGAGAAGGAGAAGCCGCCCTACAGTGCAGGCGTCGCGTTGTGGGTCTTCGTCTTCGTCGAAATCGACAAAGAGACTTTGAAGAATGGCTTCCTTTTCTTTCTCGTCCAGTGTGTGCGTTTCAACTGCCTCCTTCTCCGTCGTCTCTTCATCCCCGTTCTTTTTTCGTTCTTCGTTCTCTTTTTCCTCCTGTTCTTCTTCTCGGGGATCTCTGATCTCTCTCCGAACGTCTGCGGCGCGTGTCTGAGTGTCCGCACTGGCGTCGGACGCTTCTTCGCGTCGCTCGGCGAGCAGCGCTTCGTCTTCGTCTGTTCCCGACACTCCAGGACTCTGATCGGAGAGTGCGTGGAGGCCGCCAGGGCTCATTTCCAGCGCTCTGTCCTCGGCGCTGCTTCTCTCGCACCTCTCTCCTGCTGCCGTGATTTGTCCGGCTCTGTCTGGGCCAACATCCTCTGCCGTCGCTTCGTCGTCAGAGTCCACCGCAATCTCGATAGCTCGCTTTTCCTTCCGTTCTGCGTCTGCTCCTTCTACCGGGCTCTGGTGTTGCAGCAGGCCTTCTGTCGTGCACCTCTCCCCGGAAGCGGAGGACGAGACGTCCACGCTCTGAAGAGCCTCTGCTTCACTGTCCTCGTCGGCGAAAAACAGAGAGCACCTTGAGCGACTCCCTTCTTCCCCTAGCAATAAAGCGAAGGCCAGCACGAGACGCAGCGGACCCACAGAAAACGCGGACAGAGTCTCTTTCGCTCTCCTCACCCGAACGATCTGCGGCTCCACAGACACCCCGCGCATCTGTAGACAAGCTGCGAGAAATCGGTGCTCCTTCAGATGTCATCTCACATACATCTGTACATCTGTGTCTACGAAATCACGGCAACACAGAAAACTCGGCAGTTCTGTATAGACACCAGCACCTGTCTATTGTTTTAGAGGTGAAAGTATGGATCAAGTCTATATTAGCGTATGTCTCCATGCATATGGATATATGTATATATATATATATATATATATGCTTAGCAGTGTCCACTGGGTTCTGGCAAGAGAAGAGAATACCACTGTTAGTGCCACAGGAAAGTCCGTTTTCTCACCGGTGTTTCTCCACCTTTCTCGTCGTTTTTTTCGGAGAACGACGTGAGCGACGCAGGTGGCGAGTCTTGCAGGTTTATCTGTTGTCTCGAAAACGTCTTTCACTCCGGAAGCGTGCAAGCAGAGGGGTGAAGAATTCTCTCCCTCAGGTTGCGTTTCTGTCTGCGTCTCGGAGATTCGAGTCCCCTTTTCTCCTTCCTTGCAACAGTCCACTGCCGGAGCTTTTACACCCTCTTTCACCTCAACCGACTTTGTCGCGTTCGAGTTCTCTTCTTCTTTGGAAAGCAGCAGTTGCCAATCAATCTCGCGTTCTTCCTCTTCGCCTTCTCGCTTGACAAGAGAAACCTCGTGACTCTGTCGGAAGTACAGACGATGCTGCGCGCCGTCTAGGTCTTCAACTGCACGCGCCTCCCAGTAGAATAAGTGAACGCGGCCTGCATTGCAGAATGCGTTCGCGGAAAATCAAGAACAAAAAGGGGAATGATTTTCAATTCGCGAAGCGTAGTCTTGATACTCCTCTCCACAGGCACCCAAGAACAGCATGCGAGAGCAAAAACACCAAGGAACTTCCCAACCAAAGGAAAGAGAGGCAGAGGCAAAAGATACTCAGAGAAAAAAGTGTAAAGGCGGATCTTCACAACGAGCGATGAACCACAATCTGGCGTTCTTCAATAAACATGTTTCGCAAAATCCGTCAACACATCAACACAAGGCTCCAGAAACGCCTGCATTTTTGTAGACGCGAGTGTATTCACCTTTTATTCACCCATATATTTATGTAAATATATGCATATATATGTAGGAGATAGAATGATACAAATATGTAAATATAATATGTAGACACTTGTTCGTATATATATATATATATATATATTTGTGAGCAATCATGTGGTAAGAGGCATTTGGAATTCATAGTTTTTCTCACGAAGAATTCTGACTGGCACCTATGTGGATCGGTTTCTTTTAGTTGTTTTCGCTTTCAGGAATGACGACAGGAAAGTGTACCAGGATGTGCGTCCTGTGGATTTTACGCCTGGCAGACAGTCGCAGAAATTCCACGTGGAACAGTTTTGAGAGTCAGGGGCAGTGAAGAAGCAGGGTGAGTCATCAGTGAGGAATCCCTTCGTTTTTCCTTTACGTGATGGTCTCTACAGCGAAACAGGACTTGGATGAGGAAAGCAAAGACCGTCAAGGTGTGAACGAGGCGTCCACCGCGTGTCGGCTGCCTACGAAGTTTTTCCGTAGAAGTGGAAGAAGGTTTTTCTTGGGAAGTCGGCGCGCTTTCGCATGCCCGTCGAGCGTGGAAACAAACGTAAAGCTGGGGCGAGCGTGCAGAGAGAAAGCAGCAAAGAAAATCACTTCAGCTGAGGTTGAGCTTCAAACACCCGAATTGCTTTTGGGATCACAAGTCTTGGCTCGAAACCAAGTCGGGAGGTCGGCGAGTCTTCTGATGTGTTTTCGTCTGATTTTTCGACTGTTTTGCGTGCTGCCATTCACACGCAACAGATATCTTACAAGGTCGTGTTTGCTTTCTATCGTCTTTCATACCTCGCTACTGGATTCGTTCGACGCTTAGACGAAAACGCGCGCCTATGACTCTCGGCAGAATCGACAGTTTGGAGGTCGACAACCTCTTCACGATGCCTTTGGCTACTTTCACATCACTAGAAATGAAAAAACACGACTGAAGACCTGCGGCAGTCGCGACCTTCGTGATGCGGGCGACCAGCTCTGAGGAGAGTGAAGCCCAATGCGGTTTTTTTGTGTCTCATAACTGGAGTCCTGTTCAGCAACTTGGGTGCTCTGGTCTCTCTGGGTGTATTCCATGTGATTTTATAGCAGTTCTATGTCGCGGAGCATCTGAACAAAGACACGGTTTGCTCATCATTTGACAGCTGCCACAGACAGGGTCAGCCTGCGACCTTCCTGTCCTGCATGGCGGCTTGCCGGAAGGTGTCAGACACAGGGGCGAAGCGACGCTTGCGAGCAAGGAAAGTGAGAGAGCAAGGCGTCAGACTGTTGTGTGCTGCAGACTTTCGTGACGTGCATGCGCTTGCGAAGGGACGCAAAAGAAACGACGATGTTTGGCTCTGTCTCCCGCACCGCATCCCTTCTGCCCCAGAGGCACTTCAGCTCGAAAAGAAAGCTGAGGACTGACACATCGTCAAGACTTGGGAACCTCGAACTCGAGATAAAGACTGAGTTCTTTCTAGGACTCCGCTTTTGTGTGGCTTCGGTCTGCGTTTGTGGAGCAAGGCTAGATGGTGGACGCAAAGAAGAAAACTCACTTTTCGAGAGTCTGTCACTTCGACTTTGCTGGTCCTGTGCGCGTAAGGCATGAATCCGGGAGGGAGACGAAACCGCAGAAGCAGGTTTTGCCTCGCTTCAACGACCTCAGGGTCCTCCAGTTTCTGCTTCTCGCAGTCGTGCGTTTCCTCGATTCGTTCCTGCTCTGCAGAATTCGCGTTCACCTCTTGCGCCTTGTTCCTACTGGGTGAACCGGGGAGACCCAGTGTTTTCTCATTTTCTTCTCGGTCTTCCTCAGAAGGAGCAACAAACACATGCCCACAGTCGACGAACGAGATTCGCTCGGATTCGCCTTCGTCAGCGCGTTCTTCTGCCTCGCGACTCTCCGCCCCAATGAGAAGTGGACTTCTGATCTCGAGTTTCTCCAGAGAAACTGCATGCGTCTGTTCTTGTGGGAAGCCCGATGCTCCCTCTGAGGTGAGAACCGTCTCCTCCAGATCGGGGCATCCCTCAGCGTCGAGGAGACACTCTGCGTCTTCGACGTTGTGCTGTTCTTCAGAGTCTGAGGGAGAACGTGCAGAGTCCCTTCGAGCAATCCGGCAAAACTCAGGCTCTACCACCTCCAAAAATTCACCGTCAGTCTTCCTCCTCTCTTCTTCAGATGTAGTTCCCGTCTCTTCACTGCACACATGGTTTGTCTCTTCTTCGCAGGCGTTTGCTCCGGTCTCTCTCGTCTCGAAGTCGCTGAGCCTCTCTCTGTCTGAACTCTTCTCACACAAGAGGGCCGTCTCCGCTCCGCGCTGGCCTCCAGGAAAAGCTGCCGAGGAAAGTTCGTCGCCATCGAAAGCGCGATTGCATGCATCAGACGCACGTTCAGATTCCAGAGACCCACACCTCTTCTGCGCGGCTTCGCAGCCTCCCCATCCTTCCTTTTCTCGACAGTGCTGAGGCTTCGGGGAGGAAGACGAAAGAAGAGCTTCTTCTTCGTTTGCGTTTTCTCTCGGAGTGTCTAAAGTCTGATCAACCGCGTGCTTGTCTTCGCCGTCAAGACATCCTCCCGCGTCGGGACTTTCTGTTGAAGCACCGCAAAGGGCACCTCCACCCTGAATGCGTTCCTGGTTCTTCCCAGGCTTTGTCTTTTCCTCGGCCCAAAACAAGGACTGTGCGTTTTCACGATGTTCGCTCTCCACAGGGGCGCCGGCCTCTCCAGAGGACTCTGTCTTTTCGCCTTTGCTTTCCCGATTGTTTTTTGCGAAAACCGGGAGGAACGCAGACTTCCAAACTGGCAAAACAAGGTGCAGGTGATGCTTTTCGCGGAAGAACTGAGCCCGACCTTTGGAGACATCAACTGCGTGCGGCAGAGGCACAACATGCTGAAAAAAAACAAAGCACAGGCGCGGTGAAGTGGAGAGAAAATCCCAACAAGCTCGACCGCTGCGGTCTCTATACGGAAAAAAGAAAACGTCCTTCGAGCCTTTTGCGATGGACGTGTGGCAATGCCCGTGTTGGAACATGCTGAAACGACACCATACACGCGTCTCCATCCTTGTTTCTCCCCAATGTACACTTAGATATGTAGATAACTAATATATATATATATAAATATATATATATATATATATGAACATATACGAAAACGTGTTGGGTTTCGGACTGAACGCGGGAGGAAACTGCCGTGTTTCTTCCAGAGTTTATAACGAAAACGCTTTTTGCCTAGCATTATGGTTGTGAAATTTTCATACACTTCTGCTGATGACGGTTCAAGTATATCCGAGCCATCATCGATATAAATAGGCCTGCTTGTTAATCGGTATACAGTTTCACAACAGAACAGAGTCCGGCTTTGCCAGTTTTCCAACTTCCATTAGGGAGTTTATTTTACATTCGATCTTGCATAGAGACAGCCGCGGTACGTCCTTGATCGACGTGAAGACTCGCGTTCTAACCGTAAACTCTAGACAGCGGTTTGGGCGAGACACTGTTGATGAACAGAGCAAGGAGAACGGCCAGTATTGGGGAAGGACTAGAAAGGGAGAAGCACGGGAAGGTCGGCTCTTGGAGGAAAGCGTCACTGCATCTGAGGGGAAGCTGAGGAGAGGAGAGATCGGCAAGAGAAGATCAAGAACGATAGAGAGAGTTTGAAACAAACGTCGAAATGTGGCGGAGCAAGACAGAGAAGGGAACGATGTTCGGGGTCTTGAAAGCGAGAATCGCGGTCTTACAACGGCAGATGGGTCGCTTTTCTGACCAACGGTCAAGGTCTTATTATCGTCGGAAATAGAAACGTCGATGTCTGAGCTTGAAGTCTGAAGGACATTCACACGAAAGCAGAGACGAGGACCCCTGAGACACAAAGATCTTTGTTCTAGGCATCGATGCTCTTCAAGAAGCAAAACATTTCGTGTATCTTCCTGCCACACCACGAGCTTTGCCGACACTCTCCGGGAATATGCGGCTACACAGAAACGCAGGAATCAACACGTACACGCGCAAATATACGTCTACATGGATATAGTGTAACATGCTGATTCATGCCCCAATACGTAAATTCCATTCATCTAGATATATAAAGACATAACTATATATATATATATATTTACCTTCATGTCGCTAGATGGATACAGTTAAACGCGTTTGTTCATGTGACATTTGTAACTGGTATAGTCACACATGAATGCATCGATGTATATACACGCGACTCTACTTGATGTTCTGCGAACGCAAATGCGTTCGTATACAGAGCAGCTCGGCAACAGTACTTATAATGAAGCGACGTCGATTTGGGCGATTCGCCCTCTCCACCGGCGGCACTCTGTTTGCATGCATTTCAACATGTACCCTGTGTGGCGATTTCGAACTGCACTTACCACAGTAGAGCCTAGGTGTATCTCCACGCGGAGGTTCTCCGGAACGGCTTTTTCCATGGGAAGCTGGATTCAGGAAAGAGAAAAATAGGCAAATGTTGTGGCCTTTGTTTTTTCTTCAACATCGAAAGTCCACACACCAGGGTGGCAGACGCCCACTAAAAAGAAAAGCTTTCTCTGGAGAGTATTGTGCTCTACGAGTTCGACTGCTAGTCTAGGTCTCGAAGGTCTCGGTTTATCGGATCCCAGTTCTGTTGTGTTTTCCATGACCAACATGTTAACTGCATTGAATATAGTGGTATTCATCATGTACTCGTGAAATCAACATTCATGTAGAAGGAAAAAGTAATGTGCGTGCGCGTCATATGCGTCTTCTGTTTCCGCTTCAGTTTTTCTTGGAGGTGGAACTTTGCATGCGATTCAAAACGTTGACCTTCTCGAAGGTGTACCAGCGTTTCTTATAGAGTCTGCATAACGACAGAGTTGACTTATCCTTCTTCAGTAAAACTGGATACAGACACTCGGCAAACGGAGATTGAACGAGGGGCTGTATTACAAGAATGGACTGTTTCCAACAAGACAAAAGCGAAGACGACTCGCTCGAGTCGTACCGTTGAGTTCTGTCCGAAGAGTTCCGACAAGTCGACCTTTCCTTGGTGGATAATTCGAAACTCGCCCGGCTGTAAGTCTGTCGTTCTCCGACGGTTTAAGTCTCTTTCGTCTTGAAGAAATTCTCCATCTTTGTCGACTTTCTGGGCTCCTTGACCATCTAACGCCTCACGTCCAGACGCCTCCGACACTGCCGCTGAACTCTCTGGAGCGGCGCTTTCATTCCGCCGCCCTTGGGCTCTGATTCGACTCTTTGCTTTCGCTTGTTTCGTGAGCTTCTTCAGATCTTTCCGCGTTAGAACTGATAACATGAGTTCCACCCGACAAAGCAACTGACAGTTTAGAACGTTCTAGACTCCTGCGAAACCAAAAACACGCTTTTTCTCCCGATGCGAGATGGCATGAGGTTTCACGAGGGCGAACGCTGTAGAATCGGAACCACATAGAAGCCACGTATCAATGTAACAAAGATAATCGGGGGAGTGTCGGATCCTCCTTGTAAGCCGTTGAATCCAAGAGAGTGCAAAAGAACATCCACTTAGTCGTAGCAAAGAACACAAGAAATCCGTGAAACTCGCACTCAACGTCGCCGATGCGAACATCGGCTCTTCAAGTATGAGGTAGTCGGAACGCAGACGAAAACAGGAAACTCGGGAAGTCTGAGCAGCGTTTGTAGGTGTTAGATGCTTTTTATTCAAGTGACTTAAACCGACATTCTCACTTTTACATTATCACAAAATTTAACACAGACAACTCTGCCGCTGCTGCAGCTTGAGAGAACGAGTTTTTCCAGTCGAAGCACGCGGGTCATCTGCAGCCTTCTTAGCATAACGGTTCCGTAGCCACCGACGCTACTAAGTATACGAACGGCATGATCTTGAGCTAGTGGCGCGGGTCTTTACACTGTCGTAGTACCACCCATCTTACATTCTCCGCTGAGCTGATCTTTTGTCACTACCAACCGGCTTCCGTTTTGTGAGTGGAGAAGTGCGAAGATATCAGTTTTTTCTCAACAGGGGAAGCATATTCTCTGGGCTCTACAAGCCACTGGCGGGTATGTTCCGACTCTCAAAAAAGGCGTCTCGCGTCGACTTACCTTCTTCACCTGCGCCGTCACTCTGCTTCTGTAGTCTCCTGCTTTCCAGCTCTTTCTCTCGCTGATCCCAGAACTTCTCTTTGTTCTTGATGAGGTCCTCTCGAATCGACATCAACCCAGGCAAGTCGCCCTTGCACTTCATCTTCGGAAGAACCTGGAAGTCTAGAAAAGCGAAACACGAGACGCTAGCCAAGTCCAGCCATGTGGAATGCCACTAGCGATCCGACACTCAAGCCCCATGCACATTACGGTAGCTCCAGCTGTGCAGTTTTCCAACCAGGTGAACTAAAGGTAACGAAAGTAGGGAAAAGTGTGAAATGACAGAAGGCTAATGGGGTGCTGAAGTTCAGCGGCTTCGGAAACACCCACTGAGACACATTATGACATTTAAAAGAAGGGCAGAGAAAGCCAAGAACACGCCAGAGTTCTGATCTCAGTGATGCCGCGAGAAGGGATTTCATGCATGCCCACAAAAGCACGGCAAGCACATGCGCCTCTGCATTACAGTGGTGTAAAACACACCGCACCAGGCAATGCCCATCTCTATTTCAAAAAAGGGATAGGTGACACATGGTGAGCGTTCAGCGCCAAATGCATCCACAATTCATCTAAGACTCGAAAGCGATTCGTCTACTATACGCGAGGTCAACAATTTCAGAGGCGTGGAGTCTTGGAAAGTGATGCCTCTATGACGTCTGTGTGAGCATTCAAACGGCTTTTCTCTCCTGTATCTCGTCGAGGAAGCGAGGGTAGCTCGCTCTGTTGCATGGCAACACACGATTCACATGCAGCGGTTTACCGGGATGAATTCGCTCGCGTCCTTTCAGGTAGCATGTGTTGACTTTTTCGGTGCAGCTTTCAATAAGAACCCGCAGAAGCGTCGGCTGTCCTGCGATCAGAGAGATCGCACGTTGTCAGCATGTGCCAGACCGAGGAAGAAAAACAATGATGAAGAGTCGCTGCAGACTCTCGTCGCTTCTGCAAATAGACAGACGGCTGTCTCTATTGGTACGGCTTGAACTGCTTACAACATGCATGGAAAAAGGAAGAGACCGGAACAGCATGTGCCTACGGAAACGTGGCTCATCTGTCGTTCTCAAACCCTGTGTACAACGGGTGTCTTGAGGGGACGCTGTGACACGAAAATATATTTTCCGCTTTCCGTCTCCTAGCTCTCACCCGATCTGAAACTTACTGTGGCATTGTCCAAAGGTATTGGTGCTAACGCAGACGTCAAACGTGAGACATGCGCTGCCGTCTGCCCACAGGAAATCAAACAGTTTTCCGCAGAACCCAATAGACGTCTGTCTGGTTTCGAACCCGGTAGGGCTGATGTACCTTCGCACCCGGTTACACGGCAGTACCCCAGAGTTAAGTGCGTGCATACCGCAAAAACCTACGAACTTAACGTTCAAACCAAGGAACAGACTTCCGCACGCTGTTGCTGGTACGTGAGAGCAATGCCTGCTGAGACGTTAAATGCCCGTGCAGAAGGAGCTCCGTAATCCGTCTTCCGCCTCAAGATAATTCGTGGCTGCTATTTACACGGATAAAGAAATGAGGCACCCAGACGCAGCAACAAGCACCACTTCAATGGATGAGGTAGCGCACCTTTATTGCTCTGGAGACCCCTTCTTCTCACACGACACTTACGCTTGTCTTTGTCGGGGCGCGGGGCGCCAATGCTGTACGGGAGATCCACCGCAGATCCGCCGTCACGTGGCTCGACTGTGAAGTCTTGAATCCATGGCGAATGGCAGACGTTAATGAAGCACTTTTGGTAAACACCGTTTGGGTAGACCACATCGCTCTTGACGCAACAACCTGAGATGCAGAACTCAGACTGGAGACTGTTTGCGAGAACCGAACCACAATCGTGCTCTTGCTCCGATACGAAAGGTTTCGCTTCTGTCTCTGTCCCCTGCTGGTACACACAGCTACGGAGAGCCGAGTGCAAATTACCCCGCGGCTACATCAACCTAGAAGTGAAGAAGTACGACTGAAGCGTACTTTCGAGACTGTACTGAATGTGCTGCCGCATGCCCGTCAGAACAGGGTGTTAAAAACTGGAACGGTGGTTGGCCACAGAGGACGGCAGTGACACGCGTAGGCCAAGAGCAGCAAATGCTGGAGCAGTCTATACTGTTAGATGCATCTGCAGGACTCGTAGACAATTATAGGTGTCTCTTCCTGTGACTAGGTCAGGTCACCGAATTGTTTCCGGGAGACGACTGTGGTTGTCAGCACAGACTTACCGATTTCTGGCCTCAGCAGTACGCATCCCTTTGGCATATCTCCCTGCTCCTCCAGTTGAAGAATGTAGTCCTCTTGTTCCTGTAAGGAATGCGCAGGACACTCCGGTACACTGTCCCTGAAAAACTTTTTCGCTTCAACGGAAATCTGACGCTTTTAGCTGTTTTGAGCGACTCAGTGCGGCGGTGTTTTACTGCCACCATAAAGAATTTGGTATCCAAAAGAGGTAAGAAGCATTGCGCTGGAATGCCATAACATCATATCCTTCTTAGATAGCTCAGGTCAGGTGTTGCGACTACCGGTTCTGTCGCCCGCGAAGGAGGGTTGGAGGGCTGGTTTGCTCTTGTAGCGATCGAACAGAGTTCTGGACCTCAGACTCAGAATTAACCGTACGCTTCACCGAGTCACACTGTAAGGTGGAGGATACGTCCTAGGGACGGCTCCGCAACAGGATCTACGCTAAGCCAAGTTACCTTTTTATGTTTGGGATCTGAAATTTCATCTACGTAGTTGTGTAGGAGTCCTCGGAAATCTCTAGATCGCATTGCCTTGCTCAGCTTCTCCAGTTCCTGCCACCAGATGTAGTTGCACCCACGTCACCAATCAAAGAAGATGCTTTCTTTGTCGTACTGCCACAACACTTTTCACTGACAGTTGGTGTTTCGCAGTGCATGGTACTAACACTGAAGATGCGTATGCCTGTCACCACCGTGGCGGAATGAGTAGCATTCTGTTGCAGACCATCAATGAAGCTCAGACGCTAAATAAGCAGAGATACGAACTTAGACGCCGAGAAATGGTCTGGCACCTCGTCTACAACTGAACATACGTGTCGCCCTGTGGTTGTTGACGGATACGAGAGGGAAGTGAAGTGACTACAAACGGAAACTCAGGGCGATATACTTCGTTTTCATTCGTCAATTGAAAAGGTGTCTTGGCACTTCACCTAGGGCCCCTCTTCTTCCAGGATACCGGCTAATTCATGTTTTTACGGTAGGGAAAGAAGTGACCGAATGCTGATCTAGTGTGCAGGTGCTCAGGGTCTGCAGCGGCCACCGAACTTGAATTTCTCAACTGGAGTTTCTGGACACAATATTTTCACATGCCTCGTTGTTGACTTTCAGCATGCGGTCCAAACACAAATATTTCCAATCTCGAGGAGAGGGTGGTATTTTTGCGAACCGGACAGACTGTAGGTGGATGTCCTTTTGGCTGCACCTTTTTCGTATACTTGCCTCACAAGTAATGCCAGGGTCGTTTTTATTGGGTGCCTTTGAGGTATCCATGGTGCCGGAGAATGTGAGAGGCGGGCGATGACAGTATTTCACAGATCATTCACTTTGAAAAGTGTCGCCGTCCGCCACCGCAGACTAGGACAAAAACATCAGAAAAAGGAAAGGCAGGCGGAGACACGGACTACACTAGCAATGAACAGCGCGCTGCCGTGTGGATGGCGTCCGCAGAGATTTCTGGTGGTCTTCAGAACACCTTTCGGGGAACTGGCCGTCATGACCACCAACTGGGACGTGGTAAGAAAGTATGCCTTTAAACGCTTTCCTGTTGACCACAAACAACGGAGACGCGGGAACATTCGCGCGAGCAGGCAAAAATAGTTGTTTTGCACACTTAAGGGAATTCCATGGCACATGCGACGAATTCCGGGGGAGTGATATCTAATGGGAAAAGGTCTCCTACGGGAAACACTCGATGACTTTTATTCCGACAGTTCCTTCCTGCCCCAGACAGAGTACTGGGACAGGTGCTACGAATCATAGCTGGTAGAGATCAGTTCCAGCGTACCATGCCGGCAAGATGTTTTCCTCCTGAAACCAACGGAATTTCCGGAAATGCACCATTGTATACAGCTTGCACTGGCAATTGACCCTCGCTGTTTGTTGAAAAAGCAAAGCATAGCTGTGCTGATGCACTACCTCACCGCACACCCACCTTTTCAGCTTTGCCCAGCGTCGATTTTCGGTCACCTGTGACGGCTGAGCCTGCTCAACTTCTAAGCCCCATACGTCAGCGAAAAGTGCAGAACGACTTGATTGGGAAAATGCCAGTTCGAATTCAGTCTCTCGACATGTGCTCATGTTATGGTTTTGTAACTACCTCGTGCGAGCTATCCACAAACGGTAGGGAAGTGTTTTGGACTCAACGCGAACACACGACTTTGGACGCGGTCTCATCTATTCTTTGACGTCGTTAAATTTCCCTCCCCCCACCGATTTGTTGTCAGAGACTCTGCACACCTGTGTCACTTTATTAAAACTGTGAAATATACCTCTTGCTTATTACCAGGTACCTGCGCACCGCATCAACCACGTGAGTAGGCTCGCCCGAGTCATGCACTGTGTAGGATTTTGTGAGGGCGTCATCACTCTGTGCGTTGCAAAATGACGGCCACGTTCCTGATACCTAGTCTTCGAGCAAGACGAAAGGTTGACGCTGATTCCCAAAGCAGGGACGCGGAAACGGTAGAATTTTTGGACAGCATGAGAACTGGCGTGGGCAGCTCAAGCTAGGGGAGCATCGCGTGTGCGTCAAACTTAGCAGGCAGCCAGCGTTTCAAGGCAGCATATTTTAAGACGGACAGCTCATATTTTGTCCCTCTGCTGCTTGAGAGTGTGTCCATGGAAATGCAACATATGGAGAAACGACGAATCTTGCTATGTCGCAATTTCGTTTGCTAGACTTTATACACCCGGGCAACTGCGAACTGAGACGGAAGGCGCAGCTGACTAGGCTAACCAGCAGGCGCGGCCTTACTGGGAAAGCTGTGCGCCGTGCTACAGACAAGCGGCCCACATCTCCGGACAAGCCAACAAAAAATAGTCACTTTTTGTCTTCCATTCTCTCACACAACTTTGACACCGTAGGAATTTGCTGTGTCGCCGACAGTTTTCCGTCGCTGTCAGTAGTCCCACCTGGAGTAAGCTATTACATTCTTGGGGGTACTCCCGATGATCTGTTCGCTGTTGCAACAGTTCGTATCGATAGTCTCGCCAGAACAGGACTAGGTATTCGCATCTCGATGCATGCTCGGCAAGGCAACACCTCTGAGCGTCTTTTCCAGGACGAGGACCCCCCTTTGGTATTCGTCCTGACTTGGTACCTGCTCTATTGTTTATTTAATTGTCGGGCACGATAGCGTGAGTGCACTGCAATTTATTGTTGGATGTGACCGTTTCCACATGTAACAAATGCGACGTGATCACCCTTTCTTCTGCGGTTGAGGATCTGTGGCCGGTCAACAGAAGCACCAGAGACGACGCCGGCCGCTGTCTACACTAACCAGAGTTACTTCTGTGGGGATGCCGGACGTGCTGTCTACCAGCGCGTACACTGGTGGAAATTCGAGGAGTATGATTCTCTTGAGTCCGCACCGCTGGTATACCTTCGCAGACTGTTATCTGTCCCCGTTTCTCGCCTCCTGCGGGTTTGTTCGATTGCGATATTGTGGACAGTCAATCGACAGGTGGTGCAGTGTTGTCTAGATGTCACATCGACATCATGACTTCAAGAGTTATATAACCAAGAAACAATACAGTGAGCACGCGGCGAACCCTCAAGTTCGACGTTGCCCGCGTCCTTTTTGGATTATTCCGAGTGGCAATTGCCTGTGCTGCGAACCGGCCAGCAAGCATTCTGTCAACCGCGTCGCAGCTGCTGCTGTGGCAGATACTAGTCGATGCTGTTTGCGGTGATACAATGAGCAGCGCGGCAGATGATGAACTACCTCGGATTCTTTTCCTTCACGGGTGAGAATATTTTGGTCAACTACCCTTTTCCTGACACCAACCTCTTCATAGCCGCGAATTCCCAGATTTGCACTGCAGTTGGGGACGGTGAACAGAAGATGTTTATCGACGGGGGGTAGTGTGAGGTGTGGCATACGGATAACATGCCGAATAACTCAGCGAGAAAAGTCTGCTGCTCAGAGAACACTCGAGGAGTCCGGCCTTGCGTCTGTAGAGTTGGCATCGTAGGAAGCGGTTGTATTGTCTTCCTCACATTCGGGTAAGATTTGCAGCCTGAATGATCACGGGGTGCATTCTGTTGTCCCTGCATGTCTCCAATTCGTTACATTCAACACTTCCTGATTTGGCTTTTTTCGGCATTGTTGGGTGCAGGATGGATGGAGGCCCTGCCGGTAACAAACAACGGCTTCTGCAACGCGCCGTGGGGAGAAGCAACTTCCTGGCGCCTGATCTGAAGAGCCGTAAAATCGTCCTGCTGTACACGATCGCCTTTGGTGGCTTCGTGACTCTGATTCTCGGTTGCGTCGTGTAAGCTTGTTGCTTCTCACGAATTGTCCTTGCTATGCCGCAGTTGCAGGGGAAGGCTACGCAGATGATTACCCCGTGACGACGCAGTATCGGTTATTTCCTACGATATATCATATGGCCATTTGTCTCCATGTTTTTTTTTCGTAGTACTGCGTTTTCTTCAGTCTGCCAAGTGGCATTGTCCACTTAATTTATAAGGTCCCTACAACATCGTCAAAGGATCGCGCAAACACTGGTCATTTGCTTCGACACGTTTTTAGGCAGTCCTGGCAGTAATTGTCAACTATGACCTGTTCCTTAAAATCGTACGCCGTGTGGTTTTTGTTGATCTGAATTCTTCAGGCTCTTCTGGATATTCACTGCTCACATCCATGCTATCCTTTTCACCATGGCTGCGGTAAGGCTCAATTCGAGCGGGCGCACGTGGGAGGGGGGGACAGTATTGTATAAACGAGTCCATTGTGGTAATTCTGCTTCTCTCAAGTGAAAATGAAACGGATAATCGCGCTCTAAGTGTCGGGTCTAGCATTGTGACGCTGATCTGCTGGGGCTCCTACGCGGCTACTTCTGTGACCTCTTCTCGCCGCGCGCACCGTTCCTGTTATCGTGCTTGTTTTGCAGTAGGAAGCGTTCGTTGTTGTCGACTACAGCTTGATTGGAGTTGGGATTTATGACTATGTGTAGCATTGATGTGGGAGACAACATGTAGACAGTTTTATTGCCGCCTGCGTTCCGCCCAGACTAAAACATGGACCTACTCAGACTAGTTCATTGGGTGAGTGTTACTTGCGGATCGTGTCCGGTTTCGCGAATTGGTCTAGGTCCGTGGATCATTGTGTGAATTGAACAAACGAACATTATTTTTTCTGTGTCCGCAGGTCCCCGTCTGCTTTCTCGCGTATTACTTGACTGGTCGGTGGTTGTCATCACTTATACTGACCACAGGTGTTCGCGAGGCATCTGCGGCTTTCCACAGATACAGGCCACAAGTTATTGTAGCATCTTCATTTGGTGCGGTTGTAGCGTTCCACATGGATATTCCGAAGATGCCGCTGGTGAGTACCTACCGAGCCACAGTTCGGTCTTGGTGCACAAGCTTGAGAATGTGTATTTTGCGGAGCCGTTGCCGATAAACTCGTCTCCTGGGATTCTCTCAGTGGCATCTCGTCTGGTTGGTGTGTTTCGCAACAGAGGAAGCTGAATGACTGCTGCAGCCTCAACTCTCCTCAAATGAAGTGCGAACAGTGCGTTATTTGGGAACGCAGCTGACCGCTAGCATCGTTCTGTAACACGGCCTCCTGTAGTTCATTCGAACCGGAGAACTCTAGCGAAGATGAGTTTTAGCTTTTTACTCACTCGTTGCGTTGGAAGCAGTGACCATGTGTGAGTACTTTGAAATCAACGTGTCCTGCCTGGCTTCAAATACAGCTGCTGTTCACTCCGGCCCAAGAAATGTACAGGCGATACCTAAGGATACCGGATCAGATGTCTCTGCGCAACTATCCATATACGCTGATCGTGCATGGGAGTCGTGACACGGTTGTGTCACTTCAAGACTCAATTCGCCTCGTTGAGACATCAGAGCTCGGTCGGTGTAGACTCGAGGTGGTCGGTGAGTCTCAGCTTCCGAGTGCCCATGAAAGTGAAAGTCGGAACAATCTACACACTTCACCCGAACAAACAGCACTGCCGTTCAGCAACAGAACCGTCGCAGCTTCTGCCATACTTTAATGTCGAAAGCTGAATGTGCAGTGGTAGCCCCCAGAACATCGCCTGGACATCCCCTGCGCTGGCGATTCATTCGGGTCACTTTCAGACGTCTTTTGATGAGCTTCGCTTGACCATATGAAGACGTATAAACAGTGATTGCTGCGCTTCCGAATGGATTTTTCTCAGATGACGACCACAGGTTGCGTTCTCTTACTCAGCAGGAGATAAGGTGAGTGTTGTAGCAATCCCGGACTCAAGGCAGTGAGGCGCATACGAGGAGTCGGATTTTTCTGTTTTTCCGGCGCACGGGCATGCACGGTGGATGCTGCATCACAACGTGACCCATTATTTGGAGCATCGATGACTGATGTTCACCCTGCACCTCTCTGTGGTGCTGTCGTGGAGGTTACGTTGAGTTCAGTTTGCCTTTCCCGCACTGCGTGTGCTGAGTTGCGCCGCGTGTACTTTTTTTTCGGGATACGTTGACCGGAATGGTTTTTTGGTTTGACAGTCACCGTTTGAGTCATTGCTGTGGAACGGGAAGACCAGAAGCAACAACGTAAAGGCGTCCTGCTTTTGTGCTATGTCACCTGCCTGCTGCAGCGCCTGGATTGAGGAGGTTTTCAGACGAGGAAGGGCGAATGTGTTACTGCTGGCTCAACAGGGCGACAAGTCAGTAGATCCGTCACTGTATGAAACTCGCAACTTGGAAGCAGGGGATCAGCAAGAAGAGGACGAAGAAACAACAGAAGCTACAAACACAGAACATGGAGACGCAGCGTCTGCTTTTGAGGGTGAGGTTGGAAAAGGTGACGACGTAGTCAGACGGTCACAAATGTCCACCTCAACAGAGGCTGATTCCCTTCTGGCTTAAACGGATCGCGGAATATCGGCCCATACAGAGGAAACGGGCCGGTAGAGGCGATCGGATGTGTTTTAACATGCCGTTTTTGAAAACAAGGGGCGAGACCTTAGGTGGTCGTCCTTCTCCGAGTGCAGCGGATCTGGCGACTCAGTGAACGGAAGGTTGGTTTCGCTGAAAGGGTTCGACGCGCACGCGGTTGAGAGTAAAATGTGCTCGATATCTTGTAGAGAGCATAAGCAAGGCCTCAGATGTGAAGGTTCATATAAACTGAAATTGGGGGCTTTGGAAGCCTATGCATCATTTGTGTCTAGGAGTAATGAAATTGTGGTGACGCCAAAAGAAGCAAGTTACGGCAGAGGACCGATTTTGTCGGAAATGAGGCCATCGCCGATCGCCCTTACCCCTGAATCCCGTTCGCACACTAAGCCGGCAGCTACGAGATGTGTTTTTATCTCGCTTGTCGTCGTGGCGACTCTTTTTGGGAAGAACTGACAACAACGAAGTTCAAGAAAACGCAGTGGTGCAACGTAGCCAAAATGGATACTTTGTTCAGCGAAGAGTTGTCATATTCACCGGTGCTGCTGTTGTGCCCTCTTTTGCCGTTGACAGTCGGGAGAAACAGATAACTGATGCGGCTGTCCACCTGTGTGTATCAAAGTCATGCTGTTCTGATGGACGCACGCTTTTGTCGGCTTTGTGTATGTGCCAGCAAATCGTTTGTAGCTGTGTGTCTGCATCGAACAACAGAGAGAACATAGTACCCCAAAGGGGTGATTAGATCTGTAGGTTCGTTCTTCTGGTGTGGTGGGATTATCAGCGCTTTAAATTGTGCGTCTTCCGCGTTGTTTTTTTCTTGTCTCCTGCCACCGCATCCTGCGTTTCATGGCTGGGATGGAATGACAGAAAACACCCGAGCAGGAGATTGTATCAAACATATCGAAATGCCAAGAATAAAGGCTTTAGCACGGACGTCAAGAAGAGGCAGCAAGGGGGGCGGCGATTCTCGGTATCGAGTTCGGGAAGTCCCGACGTAGCAGGACCACGGCTGCTCAGTCATCTCGGGAGCGTCTGAAGCGAGCAATTCAGGCCCCATGTCCCAGTGAACACTACTGCCATATTCAGTGTACTTCGCACTGTAGCGAACTGCATATCTCTTGTTCTGAGTGAGAAAGTGCGTGTGGCGTTATCTTCCTGCATAACCACAGCCACCTACGTAACTAAGAAAGTATGCGCTTCGGTACAGAAAGACACATACGGAACAGCAGTCGTTTCATCTGCATTAGATGTGTCGAGCGTTGTTCAGGGTCCATCACGTTTCACCTACAAAAGCCATTACACGATGAAACGCTTGACTAACTGCACAAGCTGGACGGCGTGACGAAGCTCGCACTAGTTTTCAGAAACAATACTTTCAGCTTGCGGTTCCCCTCCGGTAATATGATAGTTCCCTTGCACAGTCGCTTCATTAGTTGAGCTTGACCGTGGACACATTTGTGAGGTTTTGTCGTGTCGCCACAAACTGCATTCAAGCCTAGAGAGGATGTGGGACTACCGGCGGTGACGCAGTGCCAACAAATGTTGGATTGGCTCCTTTGGGGATATACTAGTGCAACGTTTTACAAGGAAAAAATTCCACACATTTGTGTCAAACGCAACACCGAGCATGCTCTAACCGCTACGAGATAGACTTCTCGATCGACACAACGCAGTAACGCACTTTTGTGAGCACGCTTTCTCTCGACAGATGCTGTGGAGTCACAGTGATCAAGCTCATTGGCGTACAGCTAAAGGGAAAAATTAGTCAAGTCGTATTTTGTGATGGACATGGCAGCGAAGCATCTGGCGGAACATGCAAAGAAACACAACCTTTTGGGATGCGATTGTCATAGTTTAGAAACACTTAAATCAAGCTGTTATGCCTGTTTCCCCGCTGCGTGCCAACTGCCAAGGCAGCTGAGTCAATTACTGCTGTATAGTCGAAACCCCCAAAGAGGTCTTTCACCTTATATCTCTTTAGTCGAAACCGTGCTGATGCTGTAAGTAGTAACGTATCTTCCCGCAAAAAGGAAACTCTTGAGGAACTTCATAATCTTGCTGTACGGACAAAATCAGAGGAGACGGCAGAACAATATTAGCTAGACAAGGTGCCGTTGACATCGTGTCTGCGGCCGAATCGTGGCAGGACATCCTGGTTAAGAAAGTGTGTTCCACTCTTAGTGCAGGTTCAGTTAAGCCCGTTCAGGTTTTAGATCCTAGAGCAACGATGTGTCGAAGAAACGCGTGACTCGAAGACGTGTTGGACGCGGTTACCCCTATGGGACGGTATGGCAGACCTCATTCCTCAATAGCAATTCAGAAATGGGGCAGAGCAGCTGATCTTATCGAAAACGAAAGTAGAGACCCTCCTCCGTAGACGCACACCACGGCTCCAGTTGCTTTTCTTGCAGATGCAAAGCGAAATTGTGTTGTCTCTGCGAGGTGGTTATGTATGTGTGTAGGGCCGCGAACGTTGGATTCAACCATTTCACAGTGAGTGGGAGCTTGTTTCCCCCAAAGTTTTCCACATCTCCAACACTTCTTCTCAAGGCTCGACATACAAGGCCTCCTGGTGCCTCATCTGAATGCCTGAGGGTCTCAGCTACGGCGTTCGTAAGTCACCAAGTCTTCTGGAGTCTCTTACACGCAAGGAAACGCCAAGACAAAGTATCTGACCCAAGCGGTAACTCCAACCTCGAAGACAGTTGGTTTTCGTGCCACCGTCAGTGTCAACACCGTCAGGCTAAGACTCGCTTCAAATTGTTCCCTGTCTGTTCGCGGCGGCTCAGAATTCCACTGTATCCTCTTCGTCGACGCTAGGAGCCTGGCTGGAGGAGACAGAAAATACAGCGGGAGACAGAAAAGAAAAAACCGGCGCTCTGTCTAGAAAACACTCGTCCCCAAGCACGTACGAACTTTTCAAACTCAAGAAGGTGCTTTCAAAAAGGAGGCATGCAATGAAAACCTGTCCTGCCAACGTCCTGAACTAATCTGCCGTTGCGCTCGAGAGAGACGTACGAGATTGATCTTCGAGTCTAGTTGCTTCTTTTTCGTCCGAAGCATCCGGCGCAGGGTACTGTGACAAAAAGCCTTCCTGAAAACTGGAAGCCAGCACAAGACACGACTGTCTTGTTCACTGTTACTGTGCTGTCTGCCCTTTTGTGGCTCCTCACTGGGACGGTTCAGTGCACGGTGGTATCCAGCGTACATTTGTCATGTTAGTGTCGGCTCTGTCGTGGGAGTTAATAATCAGGATATGTTTTTCTTCAGCAGTCGAACGTGAGCCCGCCTTTAACTTTGAGGCTGCTCTCCAACTATGAGGACCACTCGACGTTCTGTCTGTCCATACTCCCATCCAGGGGGAAGGCGCGACTGTCTTTCGACCAAACCTATTTTCTGGTCGCAACTATCTCTGGAAAGGTCTTGACATCGCGGTAACGATGTTCTGCTCAGTCCTCAGGCGCGCGACACAAAACTGTTCGCCAGCTTGATGCGTGATGGTCGCTCGTCTGTGCACGTCTGATTTTCTCTTTGTTATTGGTACCGTCAGAGTTTCTTTCGACGTTTTTCGTTCTTGCTCTAACCCGGTAGATCAGACACACACAAACCCTTGGAAAGGCGTGCTTATACAAGCATCAGATTCAGGTACGATATAAATTAATAGCTGTGATGCCAAGGCGCCCTAGGAAGTGCTACACACCTCGCTTCCACATGCTAAATTCGCTGAAGTACCTCTGTGTGAAACTGAACCAGCAGACGCACTGCCACACTTGTGGGTGATCCCCTGTCGCCTGGTGGAAGCTACGTGACCGAGACACAATCCCAAACAGTATTACGAACACCGCTTACTTTTGCGATTTCGCGGTCGTGATGTCCGCAGGTGTATGTTGCTGGAGGACAAGAGTCGCTTCCAAAGCCATGCCTGACGCAGGTGAATTCGAACTCTCCGAAACGACGGCGGTGGACTGGAATTGTTCTCCTGGGAACGACTGCAACGAAGTAACCAATGAACATACGCACAGATGTGTTCTTCCCTTCCAACAGGTTTGCTCTCAGGCCCAGTGTAGGGGTTTCCTGTTTTCCCACGGTGTCGTCGCCGAGGCACATCGCGCGCCACAGAAACAAAAACCTCGCTCGGGGCGGCAGACGCTTCTACGGAGAGCTCACATTCAAACGATCCGACGACGCACAAGGGTTTCCAGAACTGCGCCTTTTGCACCGAACGCTTATCTACACTGTTCGTTGACCCTACTCGACAGAACATCATTGCCTGTATTCGGAATTTTCCGAAGGAGTTGCACATGGCTGCTAATTTCGGAGTTTACTTCACAGCGTAACGTATGATGCTCCTCACAGACGTCTCTTGATCTCTGCTACGCATTTGAACGTGGACCGACCTGGAGCGCATAAACAACCTCTAGGCCGATCCTGCAGTGCGTCACTCGCGTAATAAGTCGAGAATTGCCATGAGGGTGCAGAGACGGCCCAGGTAACGTCTTCCCAGCTGCTGTGTGGAGTTCCCAGGACATCCCAAAGTCTATCACATCGCCTTCAGTGCCGCCTAGCGACGCCTGAAACGAATGAGGAGCGGCGTTGCACACGAACGGCGAGAAATACAGGAGACGAAATGGCGAGACAGGTTTTCATCGGGAAGCAAACCTGACAGATTTCTTTAGACTACACAAGGAATTTTGCCGCCACAGTTCAGGACAGGCGATACAGATACCTTCTGTGCAGCTCTCTGATTCGATGCACTAGAGGATTCTGTTTGGATTAGAGCCACAGAACGTGAATGACTCTACTCCCGAAAGTTTTTCGTTTGCGTTTTGCTGTCCTGGAAACTTCACAGACTGTGTGCGACGCAGTCACGGGCATTCCTGTGTTTGTGCAAATGCCGGGTATTCTGTATGTTGATCGCAGCGGTCGGATGCTCGACAAGTTCCGTGTACCTATCTAGCTCACTGCGTGCTTGGGGACTGGCAAATAGAGTTCACTAATGGTAGTTGGGAAAAAGAGACCGCGTTAGCTCTTTCGCAGCAGTGCTTCAATGCTTCTAGCCGGTGTAGGCTGGCAGGAGCAGAACGCGTGTCTATACAGTACCACACCCGTGACGCAGTCATTGGATGGGAGATTATTTGCACGTATATTAGGATGCGGTTTACCACTATAGATAGTGCATTTCAGTGTTCTTACTGTCACTTGTGGCGCATGCAATTCCACCTTGTCGATGGGCACTTCAGTCCATTCGTGGCCAACCAGAAAAAGCTGCTTGGGTCGGTGGCCTCGCGTCCACACCAGACGTCTCGAGTCTACTGGGTACGCTCTGTTTTTCATGTAAAGTCCCGACTGGTTCTGCTCTGGTTGCAGGGTCAATGACGCAAATGCGGGTTTGACCGCGAGGATTTGTGGCTTCTCTGTCACCAAAACCCTCTGGTTAAATTGGTTGAACCACCACCCTGACCGCAAAGACCCAGAGGTAAGAAACATCATCCGATTCTACTTAGATGCGTTTGCTGTCGCGGTCGTACGTGATTTCCAGTACAAAGGGCGCATTTCCGCTTTACGTTGTCTCTTGGAACTATCTTCTATAGTAAACACGCATTCGGAGGTGGGGCTTGATGAGACAACCATAGCATCCAGTCCCGGTAGTAGTGAAACCGACAGGGTGGCCCTCACTCTAGGACAGGATGCGCGCCTTTGGAGTCTTTGCTTACCGAGTCCAAGTTCTGGCGTGTTCGCAGCCACGTACTAATGTAACAAATATACTTTTTATATACCAGTTCCTGTCCTTCCTGTCGTCTTTTTTGGACATGCCGCGGGGGTGGGTGCCACCTTGTGCGGGGGAACAAACGGGCAAGATATGTGTGTGTTTTCCTTGCTGTCCACGATCGAATGCCCAGGCAATTCACAGCGGGCTGCTTGAAAAAGTGTGCTTCATACCGTTGTAGCAGAAGGCAACTATGAATGGCACAATTAGTGCCGCGAGCCAGAGAAGCATCGAAATACACCAAGCACACGAACACCGCCGCGCTGCAAACAGCTGCAAGTGCGGGATGCTGTGAACCACAACACTTCTACGGCAGTTCACCATTTTTCGATGGTTTTTTGCGACGCGAAGCCTCGACTCTTTGGACCTGAGTTGGGTGATGTTTGTTTTGGAGAACTTCTGGTCGCTGCTGCAGACTGATCCCCCAGCTTCCTAGCCCCGACGCAAAGTTCCTTCGTGGCCGACTGTCGAAAAACACTTTGAGCGTATGGCTGCAGAATGGGGGCGACTTCGCTAGTTTCCAGTATATGAAAGACGTTCTAAAGGGATTTCCTGCTGGGGAGAACCAGATCTATGTTGTCTTTTGCTTTCGAAGCCGTGTGCGTGCGAATGTTCCTCTCGACGTTGCCGTTCTATCCAGCTATTCACCTTTCTCTCGCCCTCTGCAGTTACACAAGCAAGCTGTAACAGAACTCTTGCACACGCTTCCACCGCACTTCCTCATTCGTTTAACCGTACGCGCTTCTTGTGCAAACTGGCAAAGAGAGGCAGACTGGTAGTGTGACGGCGCCAACGACGTTCGTCGACAGGTGCCGCAAAAATCTGTTGCGCCTTCTTCTCACGAGCACAGGAAGAAAGAAACATTTGAAACCGAGGTGTTCAGATGGTGTTTAACAAATTTTCACGTTTTCCTTCTTTCCTCGCTGCCGGCTCTGGGACCGCCACCGATGAACAACGCGGGGCGTCCGCACTCTTCGACAAGGTGCTTTGCTTCCAGAGTCGAAAAGACATCCCCGTTTGCACGGTTTCTTTGAAGGAGAACAACACAATGTTCCTCAAGCCAAACCCTCGTTCGAGTGTGCGTCAACTTCAGAGACAAACGCGCTGCCAAGTCTCTCCCTTTCGGTTGGGCCGGAGGTCAAGCGGAAAACAAGAAAGACGAGAGAAAACACTGGTCCTCGGCAGGATATCAGTTCCGCACCGCTGGTCGCCACAGAAAATGCATGACGTGACATTTTTGAAGTAACATGCACCTCTGCGGCAAAAATTCAAACTCTTCTCAGATTCGCGCACACACCCGAGTTGTTTTCTCTGGAAAAGTGCTGCACTCCAGTGAAACACCTCGAAACTGCTTGTGTGTCTTCAAACAGAATACATGCTGAATTTGGATGACTCTCTCTTTTGTCCTTGGCATTTCGAGAGAGGGTTAGACGATGTGCCTTCCTGCACATGCACAAATACAACGGAATTCAACCGCATGCAACCACCAGACGAACGTCTCTCACGTCTCCTCGATTTGTTGTCTTGCAACAACTTGATGTTTTTTCACTTGTCTTCCGTCGAATGTGGTGTTTTAATGTCTCTTTTATCCTCTGTCAAAACAGAGGTGGATCCACCTGATGGCACGACGTGTTACCGACATTTTGAGACCACCCTTGTTTAGAGCCTCCGAGCTAGTTACGCCGTACGACCCCGTCTTGCTTTTCTCCTCCTTTCTGCTTCCAGTTTCCTGTCTCCCACACTTTCGCCTTTCCGTCTCTGCCTTTTTGAAAGTAGAACGGCCTTTCCCAGTGGGCAAGCTGGGTCCTTCTGCGGGCAAACAACTTCCGTACCTCCTCTTCGTGAGGCGTATGTACAGCCTGGCTGAGCAGCGACCTGGAACACCGACAGGGGCGTTTTCCACTTGTTTAAAGCACTTTTTTTGCTTTCGAGGACAGAAGGAAACGTGCTTTCACACTGTACACTCTCTTGTTCTTCCTCCATTTCCGCCTATTCCGGTATTACCCACCAGGTGTTCTTCCCCGTTTCCCTCCGCCGCGTGATTTTTCCGACTTTCGCCCGCCAGCGTGTTTCCACGCGCTCCAGCCGCTAACCCCCTGCCGCCACACAATGGCGCCCTGCGAGTCTTCTTCCGCTTCTCTTTCCTCTTCTTCCTCCTCTCCGTCTGCCGGTTTGCCTTCTGACGAAGGGGGGCGCGCACCGAAGCCTGTTTCTGTCGCTCGTTCCTCTGCATGTGGCGTCTCGAGCTCCTCGCCACCTGCCGTCGCCTTCACTGCGACGGCGTATTCAAAGATGGTCATGCATGCGGCTAAGCACACGCAAGACGCAGTGAACGGCGTGCTCCTCGGTCGACTGCTTCCTGCGAACGCAGGCGAAAGGGAACGAGACAAAGCGGATATTCAACAGCCTCACACCCTTCTGTGCGTCGACGCCGTTCCTCTCTTCCACTCGTTCATTCTGCCACCGATGATGACCTGTGCCTTCGAGCTGGTGAGTCCAGTCTCCGTTTCCAGTTGGCAGGAAGCGTTTCTCGATTTTTGCAAACGAGAGCCTCCGCGCTTCGAGATGCGGTGGTCCAGAAGGTCGAACCGAGGCCTTCTCGTGAACTGGGTTTCGATGGTTCTACCGGAATCACTGAGGCTATGACGCTCTGGTTTTGCTCTCGTAAGGCCATCGAAGCGTCCACGACCAGTTGCGCTTTTTTTCTCTCCTTTCGCCCGTCGATATCCCTCTCTCGTCTTCCTACGACCCAAGTCTCTCGTTGCTTAAGAACACTTGAGTCGCACATGCGCCAGGCCTCGAACCGAATGCGTCCTCCGTCGCGGCCTCTCTCCCCGTTGTTTTCTCCACTCTTCCCTACCGCGCCTCTCCACTTCCTTCCACTATCTCTGTCTCTGCGTCCGACGTCTCAGACGTTGAAATACCGTTCACGACGCCCCACCCGGCGGCCGTTTCTTTCCCTCGCCTCGCTTCCCCTGCATCTCTGTTCAGGCGCGCTCTCTGTCCTGAGAATCCTCTCCACTTCTCTGAAACCTCTCGTTGCCGCTGCGTACACGCCGCTCCTGCTGCCTTCTCACACCCATGCGACTCTGCCCTTCGATTTTCGTTACCTCCTCTCTGACCTCTCTGTTGTCGCTGCTGACGGCAGGTTGAGGAGCTGTGCGACGAGAGCACTCGTGAGTGTGCGCCCAAGGCAGACGGCGAGGACCGGCGGCGACTCGCAGGAGCGGAAAAGGGGAGAACGCGACGAGAGGGCAAGGCCGAACGAGAACACAGTGAAGGAGCTCTGCAAATCATTGGCTACTACCACTGCAACCTCGTGACGCCTGCCGTCGACGCTGTTCCCCAGCCTTCCACTGTGGCTGCGATGGCGGCGACAGCTGTCCATGCAAAGTATCCCCAGGCCATTCTGTGCATGGTGAGGTGACAGAGAAAGTTGCAGAATGCGAGCGAAGAATATCCCAAAAAGAGAGAGAAAAACCTGATGCTCTCATCTCTCTTTGGACACATGGAGACTTTATCCTTGTTGGTTTCCAGTGCCGGTATGCTTGCGCGTGCGTCGATGCTCTCTCTCTCTTTAGCATATATATATGTATGTACATGTATATATATGTATATATATGTATATATAAATGCATGCTGGTGTAGGCGTGCAATGCCGTCTGTGGACTTTGTTTGCGTGCATATGCACATCAGCTTTCTTATATGTATGCTAGCTGACCGATTGTTCGGTGTCCTGGCGATGTGTTTAGCGCGACACAACAGGCCGTTAGTGTGCGTCTGCATGTGGACGTTTCTCAATCTCTCATGCCTGTCCACATGCATTTATATATCTAGACATACATACATACATGTATATATATATATATATTTATATATATGGACATATATAGACAGTACATATGCTTATGCTTGAGTTTGGTGGCGTGGAATGAATTCGGTAGCTTGTGTGTGTTGTGTCTTTCGACTCACTTCACTTGAATTTGCTAGCGAGCTCTGGCTCTTCTCGCCACTGCAGTCTCTCCCACCGGCATATGCCGAGGTTCGGAGAGTGTCCGGCCAAGGTGCAGAGCGCGTTAAAGTCCGTTTTTTTCTCTTCTTCGCACATGCGCTTTTCCTGCACGCGTCGGCTTCCTGTGACTTTCGCAGCTTCACATGCGACGCCTGACGGCCGGCAGTCCAAAGACAGAAGCGGTGGAGGCGAGAGGAACAGCGGCGCATGCAGCCTGTGTGAGCACGCGATCGGGTCGCCAGAGTGCATGCAACAGAAACTGAAAGAGGCAACAGGACTCGCTTCCTCACTGTTCTACCTCGAGAGTTCCGTGGTGCAGCTGCATTGGTTTTCATTTCTGCAAGGGACAAGGGTGACGCGCTCATCTTCGACAGAGGCCGCACTGCTGCAACGTCGTAGTGACCTGACTGCGCAGAAGCTCGCCTTGTGTCTCGACGCCGTCTTCCTCTCCTGTCATTTACGGCTTTCTCCTCTGTCGAAGATCATTTGCTTTTTGAGACGGGGAACAGCCACATGCACTTGTCAAGAAGTTGTAAATGCTGAGAAAAAAAGGGAGCGGTGGAGCAGTGGAATCGCGCGTTCCCCTGCGTTCGCGTCTGCAGCCTAGGCGAACAGCAATTGAGTTGAAGTGATTTTCAACAAGAGAACTCGGATGGAGAGAAACATCTACAGAAGTCTGAGGCACATCCGATGATTCGAGGCAGAGACCTCTGATGTGGAACCGCAGATGAAAGAGTTGACGTTTGCCTCGTGTGCGTTTTTTTGAATCGTCTAGGTGTATCGCATGCAGAGCGAGAGGTGGCAGCTCCTCAAAGAGGCCGAGCAAGTGATGCTGACAGACGCTGCGAACTACGTCGCTCAAAGCGTCATTCGAGATGCAACGTAAGTCCTTTTTCTCGTCCTCTCTCCACTCAAGAACCATACCTGATGAGAGACGCTGTGTGCATGCGTCAAACGCCTTTCGACAGAGTCGTTTGCATGTCCAGCATGTCTTTTTAAAGGCGAGGGGAACGTCCAAGAGAGCTATGAGAGAAGGGAAAGGTCAGTATCTTTCTCTTGCCTTTCTCTTCCTTTCTCGCTCTTCGGGAGCTTCGCTTCTCCTTGGCAGTCTGCGCCGGCTTCCTCTGCGCGCGTTCTTGCGTTGTTTTTCGTTTTTCGCCTCTTTCCGTCGCTTTTCATTCTCGTCTTGTGCGTTCTTGCGTTGTTTTTCGTTTTTCGCCTCTTTCCGTCGCTTTTCATTCTCGTCTTGTTCCGGTTTCCTTTCTTTTCTTTCTCTGCTTCGCCTTGACAGATACATGAGTTTGACAGACATGGACGACCACCTCTACGATCCGACCCTCAGCCCGTCCAACCTGTCCCTCCTCACAGGATACGAGGAACTGGTAGCCACACACACAATACCACGCCCTCAAAATTAAAATCGACATAAAAACAGAAATCGCGCATGCAACAACCCACACAGGCAGGCCGCGCAGTCTCCTTTGCCATTGTATACAAATATTTATATACATATATGCATATATATATATATATATAGACATATACGTCTGTTGGTATACATGAATTAATGTATGGGGCGAAACATATATATATATATATATATATATATACGTAAAGAGAGACGTAGATCTTACGATGTATGCACAGACATACATCTATTTGGATACTGCTACACTATGTGTGTATAGACGTCTAGTTTTTTATTTTGTGCAGAAAACATGTTCGTTGCTGTGCTTTTCCTGTTTTCAGTTGGAGAAGGACAGAGAAGAGCTGCGGAATGCGGGCGTCAACATCAGCGACGAAGATGTCGGGCTCGCGGGACTTTCTGAGTGAAACTAAAAAAAGCGACTTTTTCTCCTCTCTGAAATCAACTGTCTCACTGCTTGCACCTGCCTCTGTCTCCTCTCTCGCGAAAAACAGCTCTCGCTTTGGTCTCCAGAAAAAATTCGCTTTTCTCTTCTTCTTTGCGGCCTTCCAACGCAGGGCAAGCGTCCCCGCAGCTTGCCAGCTTCTTCCTAATCGGACCGTCTCATTCAGGTCCCAGTGCGCTTGAAATGACAACAGGTTTTTCGGCGCTTTCTCAGCTTTCGTTGATTCAAATTCGTGAAAAGAACGAGTCTTCACAGTCGAGAGATACGCCTTCACACGCACACATTACACGTACACACACATATCCACATATCCACGTATGCATGTACACACATTTATTTATATATGTTTCCACATGCAGAATGGACATGCCCAGACACTTCATCACGCGCAAAAGAACAGAACTACGCAGGAGTAAAAAATAGATCGAAGTGCTCGTGGACAGGCAGACGCCGAAACACACGCGCCTATACACTGAAGGAGCTCGCGTCGGAACGAACAACACAGACAGAACCAACTGTCGGTGACGAAAAATCAAGCGTCTTGACCCATCACTGGAACAGCCGCCTATGCACATATATATATATATATATATATATATATACATATTCAGATTCCCGTATAGATCGATAAATAATATATATATATATATATATGTTTATATGTGTAAATATACGTCTCTGACTGTTGTGGCGAATTGCGTGTCGAAGCAGGTTTGACTATCCCCAAGTATCACAGACGTATCTTTTTCTGCGTTTTTTGTCGGCAAGAAAACGCCGGGCAGCGTCTGTGGAGAAGCCTCTCGAAGTCTCAAGAATTTCGACGAGGGTTTCCTCCACCTGGCTTGGCATAGGATGCGCTCGACCACAGATCAGCACGGCAGCGTCCGACTCGATTAGCAGTGAAGCGACCTAAAAAAAACAGGAGAAAAGAGTCACGGGAGAGGAATCCAGAACTCGCGCGCATCTTCAGCTGCGGTATAACTGCTCTCTTGAAGCCTTTTCGGCCAACGAAACGAGGAAACGCGACTGTAATCGGGCCGGTTGATCTTTTTTGGGCGAAGAATGTGCAGAGAGCGCCCCAGAGACAAACGGCCGGAGGAAAAACGCTGCGACAGTTTCAGAAGCGCAAAGGGCAGCGAGAGAAAGTCCAGTCTGCTTGAGCTGTGAGAGTAAACTTGCGCGGCAGTGCTCTACCGCCATGGCCTTCCGCGGACATGAATCTCAGCAATCACGTTGCCAACGTGGTCCGGAGTCCTCTCGACCCTCTGCGCAGCGAAACTGTGAAACGTCCACCTCAGAAAACAAAAGAAATACGGAGGAACCCCGACGGCGACGCGCATCAAGAAGGAACAAGGAGGGAGCGAAGACACTGCGAAGCCAGGAAGAGCGAAGACACTGCGAAGACTGCTGGAAAAATCAAAGAGAAGATCGAAGTGTGTGGCAAGTCTTCAGTGCCTGTAGGGCGGTAGGTCGGTACATTACTCCCCACACCTGCACATCCTCCCAAGTCCACTTGTTGCACCTGTTAAGGGATACAGAAGACCAGAAGGTAAGGTCTCTCTGTTTGCATAGAAAATCTGAAAGAGAGACGCGCCTCCCGCTGTGTAAAGGCGCGTTCGACGTCCCTACCTGGTCACGAGCTTCTTCCAGAAGATCCTGCACATAGATCTTCGTTTTGTCTCTGATGCGCCGAGCCGTCGAGCCCGCTGCACCTTCTGGCTCTGCGCCGAGGTGTCTGTACACCCCATCTCGCGAGAAAGCCACCCGGACGTCGAGCCAGGGCAAGAAGGTCTTCCACTCTTCTGCGAAAAGGAAGTCTGCGCGTTCATGCCGGAAGCCGAGGAACAACAAGTCCCTTTCGCTGTGTGTGGCGTCTCCGTCTTTCCTGCGGCCTGCCTTTTCACCGGAGAAACTCGAGACGGCCGCTCTCGTGTTCGCGTCGACTCTTTTCCCCGCCGATTCAGACAGCCAGGCTGCGTGGCGCTGCTGAATAAGCGAGCGAACCGGCGCGACGCCAGTCCCTGGAGAAATGAGAATCAAGCGCGTTTTCAAATCGAAGAAACTCGCTGGCAACTTCGACGCCTCAATTGAAAACGGCAACAACGAGCCGACCTGCGCATGCACAGGGGGAACACAGAGTCAACGCCGCATACGCAACGAACACCTGACAGTTTTTGCTTCCATTCCTCTCTTGTTTCCGCCGTCTGTCTTCCGTGTGTTGTCCTTCGTTGTCTTTGTCCTCTCTCTTTCTGTCATTCTCTGTCCTCCTTTCTGTCTCATCGTTCTCTTTCTCTCTCCTCTTCCTTCTCTCTTCTTCTTCTCGTCCTCTTCATTTGCTCTTTGCTCTGGATTTTCGTTCGCCGTGCGTCTGAGTTCTACCGGCCTCCTTGTCTCTGACGTCTCTCCTTTCAGTCGCGCTTCACGTACTGGCAACTCGGCGAGAAAAGAGGAGCAAATGCCGAGGCATCGGCGCAGAGAGACAGTCTCCGACTCGACGACGGAGAAGCAAATGTCCACCACCACGTCGTCCTGCGAGCTTTCCTCTCGGCTTTCCTCCGCCGAGACCAGGGTGTCCATAAACCGCGCGCGGCTCTCGGCGCTCAGCCACAGGAAGAGACCCGGCGCATGCATGCGCAGCAGGAACGGCGAGGCCATAAGCCAGCGAACGCCTTTCGCGTTCTGTGCTCGACTCGCGTCTCCCGCACAAGACACTAAGTTCTCTGTCTCTCTTGTTTCGTTCTGTCTCTTCTCTCTCTCCGTCTCTCCTCGACGTCGCTTGGACTCCTCTGAACGCGGAAGGAACACACAATTTGCGATCGAGTATTTCCGGCGCTGAATCAACGGCAAAGCACTGACAATGTCTGACAGCGGCGGTGAAGACAAAGAAGATGAAGCGGAAGAACCAGATGCAGAGGAAGAGGAGGAAGAAGAGGAGGCAGAAGAAGAGGAGGAATCTGAACCATTCTCAGGAGAGCTTCTGTCGGCGTTGCAGCAGAAGTCCCAGCAGACTTCGGCGATTGTGCGTCGTTCGTCTCGGCAGTAGGCACAGAATTCATCTTTCGCTTCCTGAAAACCAGAAAACACAAGAGAGACATCAGAATTTTTTTTCTCCGAAACCTCTCGTTCCCGAACCTCCGAGAAAGTTTCGCTCCCCGCCTCGAGTTCCCGACCGACCGGCCTCAAGGAACGCATTCGCACATCCCTCTTCCCTCCGGCTCGTTCCTCTCTTCTGCTTCGCTCTTTTTCTTCTTTCTTCTCTTCTGCTCTCCTCCGCGTTTCTATTTCTCATCTCCTTTGTTCTCTTCTGCTCTTTTCTGGGTCCTTACAAGAGATCGGGACGAAAGGAAGAGCAGTTTTTCCTTCAAGAGAGGGTGGGGAATCCAGGTCGCGAGGAGTTTGAGGAGAAACCGAGACGGCCTTCCAGACACGTCCACGACCTGCGTGAAGAGGTCCAGGGCCTTGACAACCACGTCTGTCTGTTGTTCGTGTCTTTTCTGATTTTCCTGCGCTTCTTCTGCTGTGTTTTCCCCCGTCTCTTCACGATGTTCTTCTCCCGTGAGGACGGCAGGCGCGTCGCCGCGGCGGAGCTGCAAGCGCGCATGCACGGGGAGATTCAGGGCATCCAGGAACGCGAGCGTGAGGCGTGGCGGTAGAAGCGGAGAAATCGAGCAAACGCTGCCGGGAGTAAAGAGCGTCTCTTCAACCTCATCGTCCGACGCGCTCTCTTCTTTCTCTTGCAAGGCTTGCCCACGAGACAAGGCAAGCGCCGCACGCATGCTGCGACGCGGGACCGCGAGCTGCACAGGAAAAGAAAGAAATCGTGAGACAGTCCAGGGAAGCGACAGGAAGAGAAGAGAGAGAACGAAGAAGGGGAGAGAGAAAGAGAAGAAGAAAGGAGAAAAAGCAGGGAACGAACGGGAGAGAGAATTTGACGAAGACGAATGACGAGCAAGAAGTCCATAACAGAGAAGCAGATGAGGTGCACGATGATGTACACAAAAAAGGGAGACAGAAACGGGGAGACGAGACTGGGGAAGAGAGAAGGAAAATGGAGACCAGGCGAGAGACGGACCGCTTTAGCGAGAAGTGGGGAGGGAACTGGGGGGAAAATGCAGGTTTTTGCAAAACAAAAAATGGGGTTACCTGAAGAAGATGGATTTTCTGGAAGTGCGAAACTGGCGTCAGTCGTTTGTTGGAAACGACACGGCCGAAGATGTCTGAGCCACGCTGCGGGCCATGTTCTCCGCGTTCCTCACAAATGCCTTTTTCGTAGATTTCTTTCATCAGCGGAGATGCAAGAAGAACGCCTTCTCTCTCTTCTTCTCTTTTCTGTCTCTCTTCTTCTCTCTTCGTCATGTTTTCTTCTTGCTTCTCCTCTCTCACGTCTCTGTTCTCGTCCGTTTCGTCTTTGTCGGGAAGCACGCGGACACTGTAGAGAGACGGCGGGAGCTGCTTGGCTTCAGAGAGAGAAGAAAAGGAAGAGGAAGAAGAAACGGAGAGAGAGGAAGACGGGGAGTAGAGAGAGACAAGGGAAGGGAGAAGACCCGATAACCAGGGATCGAATTCGCCCTCGTACCCGAAGTCGTGTTGGTCATCTCCTAAACCAATTCTGGACGCACCACGAAAAACAGAAAAGAATCGCTTTTCCCTGCGAAACCACTCTCTCTCACACATCAATGCATGAACATCGGCTCGTTATCTGCATTTATATATATATATATATATATATATATATAAAAGTTTATATATCCACATCTATGTCTGTGTATATAAGTATATGCATAAATGTATTAGGTAACGGAACATCTTCGTAAAACACACGTGGCGTGTGTAGGCATTCAGACACGCATATACACTTATATATATATACATATATTTATATAAATATATATAAATATATATAAATATATATAAATATATATAAAAACACACTAACACAGGAGTTGCATAAACAAGTGCGTGCCCGCTGGACGTGTGTAGGTAAATACGCCAGTAGGATTAGATCGGCGGAAGCCGGGGGTGTCCATACACCCCGCTGAAAGCTAGCTCGAAAGCCACCCTTGAAACAGAACGAACCTGTACACTTCCTGAGCACCCAGTTGCTTCAGACGCATCTGCAGCTTGCGAGCTGCAAAGTTGAACTGTTTGTACAGACGGTCGCCCAGGCCGAAGACGGCAAACCTGGAAAAAGAGTTAAAGAAACTGTCTCAATCGACGCGGTGCAACCGAACGCAAAAAGCATCGTCCCCTCTCCCCGAACTTCCCTTCCCCAGCGCGACCACGCAGAGAAGAACCTACGCAGACACATGCAGCGATCTCTCGACGGATAAACTGTCCTATATGGTTGTTGATCTACATTCGTACAAAGATGTATTCAAACAAATGTTGCCATGTGTGTTTCACATATCTACGTGTATAGACAGATAGTTGTCCAGTTGCAGTGTTGTTTATGCTTTATATATATATATATATATACATCTACACGAATATATATATATATATATATATCTATATATATATAGAGAGAGAGAGAGAGAAAGAGGTACTTTTGTTGTTTCTGTCTGATCGATGCAATATATATACACATATATATACATATCTATCTATCTATATATATATATATATATATATTTGGACGTATGAGTTGAAGTATTTGTGAGTGCGTGGTTCGGCGCTGTTGCTTCTCACTTTAGACTGGAGAGGAAGTCAGACGGGAGCGACGCCTTCAGCAAAAGCCGCCAGAATTTCTGCGCATTCTCTGGCATTTCGCCGTAGCCTGCAGAAAGACGGACAGCGAGAAAAGGTAGAAGGGAACTTCTGTCGCGCTCCTCTTGCACTCGCAGACGCTACACCCCCGAAACACACCTGAAGCAGCCGAGAAGAGTCTCATACGCATACGTAATATAGACACCATTGCAACACTGACAGGCATATATCCCTGTATCGACCTATCCATGTAGCCAGCTGTATGAATTTAAGTAACACTGTATGCAGTTACACACATATATATACACATATAAATATCCATACATGTCTATTGATATGTGTATGCATGTATAAATTTATAGACGTAAGGGTGCCTCAAGATGCCTTCCTACACCCTGATGTAGATACACAAGGACGTCTTCACGTGTGTGGGTGCGAATCATCGACGTTTTTCGATTTTTTTGTGTCGGTGGAAGTCTGCGTCACCTGTCGTCGAGACGACGAACACCACTACGGCTTCTTCTCTCTGGACAAATGCAGCGGAACTCAGGGGATTCGCCTCCACTGGGGACGGCGCCGTGGAGGCCGAGCAGCGGCGAAGCGCGGGGAGAAGAAGAAGCAGGTCGTCGACTCTGACGACTGCAGGCGGAGGGAAAGAAGAAGACGAAGTAGAAGACGAAGACGTCTTGTGTCCGGCCTTGTCTTTCCACAGAAGAAGGAGCTCTCGTCCGAGGTCGCGCGCCGCCTCTGCCGCAGTGCCTGTCTGGCTTGCAAATGCTACGTAGAGAGGAGCCGAGCAAGAAACAGAAGAAGAGGAAGGAGAGAAAAAAGAGAGAGGAGAAGGAGAAGAAAGAGCAGGAGCTGGAAGAGAGGCAGAGGAAGGAGACGAGGACGAGAACAGAGGAGGGGAAGACGAAGAGGAAGGAGACGGAGAGCCGGAAGAGACGAGAGAAACATAAGTGTCACGAGGGGAAGGCAAGAGATTTGACTCGCCTGGCTTGTTCGCGTTTTCTTCTTCTTTTTGATCTTGAAACATTTCCTCCGCGGGGACTTGCCCGGCTTCGACTCCAGAGGCATGCGCGGAGTCGCGCTTCCCTGTGCGGCGGCCTCTTCGTCGAGCAGCCATTTTTGCAAAGACAGCAGTCCGAGTGTACGCAGGAAGAAGGAAGGAGCGGGCAGTGCGCAAGCGTCAACGCGTTGAGGCAGGAAGGGAGCGAGGCAAGGAAGAGAGAGGAAGCAGAAGAAATCACTGGAGACACAAACGCCTGGAAGAGGGAGAGGCGAAGAAAGACGGAGAAAAAAGAGAAACGGAGAGAATCAGCTCAGGGAGACGAAGGAAGTTGAGAAGTGAGCTCCCGCGCGCATGCAGTCAAACACCTCCGTCGCCACGCATCCACTTGCTCCTCGACTTCCTCCGCAATCGCCGCTGCCCTGCGGCCCTCTAGAGGCGCTTCAGGACTCCTGGGAGAAGTTGACGGAGAGACAGGAGAGGAAGAGTCGAGGGAAGAGAGGAAGCTTCGATACGCGTCGAGGCGTTGGTTGCAGCGGTTTGCACAGCTCGAGCACGAAGAGGCGAATGAAGCGAGAGACGAGAGGACAGCGTGTTTTTCGTCTGCAGCTGGAGAGAGAGAAGAAAGAAACGCAAAGAGATCTTCTCGAGTCGCTGGACGAAGGGCGTCAAACGGATGGGCCGGAGGAGACGAAGAGGTCGGCGCGGACGCCTTCGAAGGCCGCGGGAGAAGAGCAGGAAAAAGAAGCGAAGAAGAGAAGAAAGATGGCGGGGAAGACGCGACTCGCGAAGAGCCTTCTTCAGGACCCATGGTGGGCAGAGCAGTCCGAGCAAGACAACGGTGCGCTGCAGAAATCGTCGAGGAAAAAAAGACGAGAGTTGGAGGCGCTCGCGCGCAGCTGTACGTAACCCTGGCGACCAACAGAGCGCGGCGCGAGAGACTCTTGGCGGCACCTGGAGAAACGAACGAGCAGAACGAAGACGAGGAACGAAGAGAGAAACTCCTGCCGGCGATCGTTCACTCGCCGTCCACACTGCAAAGTGTGAGGGAAAAAACTGCATGCGCAAAAATCGACATTTGGCACTGTGCTTGGCGCGTGTTGGAGGTGAACCTGAGGAAGGAATCTTTTCAGAGACTCAGGGCGCATGCGCATGCACAAGCCAAGGAAAAAATCGAAAACAGACGGAGACGCGTGCTCTCTGTGGAGAGAGACACGGGGATGAGGCGGGCGAGGGTGACCGCCGTTGCATGCACAATGTGGAAGGAGGACGAGAAAGAAGAAGTGGAGAACAAAAAAGAAATGAAAGACTTTGAGGCGCCCTACGGATCCAAAGAATTTTGAGACACACGTAACGAGCACAAGCGTTCCTGAATTTCCCGGAGGAAGGCAAGGCAAATGCCACTGCAAAAATGCCAGGCGTCTGTGCAGCGGGGGACTGAACACAATTCAGGACCTGGGATGCACAGTAAAGCGTTTGAACAGTTTAGATGTCACAAGTAAAGCATTTGGACATCCGAGGTGTCGAATTTAAAGGCAAGATCTGCGAAATATTTTTTTAAGAGTCTGGCTGTCTGTCCTCTGTCTCCAGTACAGGATGGAAGAGCTCGTCTCAAGAGTGCCCGATGGATACAAGCGTTTTCTGCAGTTCTACTGTTTATAGACGCCGTAGTCTTGTCTGTTACGCAAGAAAATGTGCATAATTTGGGAGGGTTTCCACGCGGCGTGAAGGCGTTCACACAGAATCGGTGACTACTCTAAGAATGGCGCTGAAACATCTGCAGTGCGTTCTTCACAGCTCTGGGGATCGCAGCTTGGATGCATCTCCAGTCTCCGAAAGAAAACGAAACGGGACTTGCCTATTTGCATGTGTTGAGACCTGCGACGTCGTTCCCCACAGAAAGGGCCAAGAAAGGAAACCTAGAGTGGAAAGTGCAAAGAAGAAACTTCCGCTTGAACAAGAAATCCTCTTGGCATTCCTTCGACCGACGAGATGTGCAGCGAAGCCGCGTCGCGGGCCCCCCAGTGTACAGACACCGCACGGGCGCCCGTAGCAAACGCCGCTACACGCCCATGCATGCGCTTTTACAGTGCTTGCAAGTATCCTGAGAGAAGGCTTCTTCAGGAATCCTTCCACAAAGTGTTTCAACAGTCTGCATCTCTCGCTGTTGCCGTCTCCCTATAAAAAGTGGAAGAAGCGAGAAACCGAGCACAGTCGACTCTCGCCCGATTCTTCCCACTGTGATGTAGAAAGCTGTATAGACATATATATATATATATATATATATGATTATGCATAGTATGCGATATTTATATATACATATATACATGATTACATATATATATATATATTGCTTTATATATTTCTGCAGATACTTTTGCACATGTTGGCCTGTGAAGTATTGGTGTATCTGTAAGTGCACATGTGTATAAATGAGTAGCTGCATGTAAAAAACCTGCGTTCCTGCTCCAATCCTCAAAAGAGAATCGAACCTGCTCCAAAACCATTCCCACCCTTTTCTGTGTTCGGAACATACACGCACGCACACACAATTACATATAAACATAAAAATACATATAGATATGTATTTATTTACATACATGTATGCAACTCTGTCTTCTTACATCGATATACCCGTATGCGTATATATATATATATATATATATATATAAACAGCTGAAATAAAAAACTGGACGAAAGTTGGATTTGCATAGAATTGCATGCAGTTTGGGTGCCTTTGGACCAGGGATTCTGTTGTGGAGAGAGAACGGTGCGTCGAATTGTTTTCACTTGGCTGTTGACGAGCAGCGAAGCTTCTGTCGTTGTCTTGAAAAGAAAGCAAATCCCACAAAGAAGCTGCGAGAACGCATGCAGCAAAAGCACAACACCTGCCGACACGCTAGCTGGCATCGTCGCGAATGCACAGTGGAGAAGACAGCGGAGGAGGCAGAGCCGGGGCAGACGAGAGAGAAGAATCAGAGGAAGAAGGCGGAGAAGAAGAGGCAGAAGTAGCGAAATGAGCTGAAGCAGAAGCGGAGGAGAGAGGGGAGAAGAAAGGTTGACGAACGACCTTCAAAATCCTTCGAGCCTTCTTCTCTCCGATTCCAGGGCAGCGCTCCAGTGCTTGTCGCGACGCGAGAAGAATATTCTTCACATTTCCGAAGGCGCTAGCGAGCGTGAGGACGTCGGTTTTATTCAAGGGAGAAATTGCCGTCAGAGTTTCTGTGAAAGAACCACGCAAACCACCGAAGAAAGAAAAACTGTGCGAACCACACAGAGCAGAAGGACTCCAAACCTCTCAAAACAAGCGAGCAGAGGAGAGAGCGAAGAAGACGCGCAAGACAAGGCAAAAAACTCATCAACAATTCAACGTAAATCTAGCCGATAGCCAGACGTGAACCTACACCTCACAACACACACCTCCTGCAATTTGAAAAGAAAATCGTCAAGAATTTGAAGTCAACATAGTTACTCGCGAGACGTACGGCAACATGCAACGACTGAAGAAATTTCAACACTTGCTTTCTGCAAGTAGAAACGAAGACATACATATACATATATATACATATATATACATATATATATATATATATATGCATATATCAGCGCATGTACATACACACGCAGTCAGACACGTACATGCACCTGAATATGCGTCTGTGTAAAGCTTCACAGGAAGCCGCGATGCAAATGTATCTACATATTACATATATATATATATATATATGTATATACATATATACATATATATATATATACATATGTACATATATATATATACATATGTACATATATATATATATATATATGAATGAATTTACATATTTTGAGTCTGAGGTGTCTGTGCAGAGTCGAGACAACTCGTGGACAGGACATCCAGTTTCGTTTTTCCACACGACTGCAGGTTTGCTTGTGTGCACAGGTCGTCGGCGCCGACGCCCACTGGGCAGAACTGCTATCCTCAGCTGCATGCGCGAGAACCAGGGGAAGTCGACGAGTCCCCAAAAAACATATCAAGTGGTAACGCAGCCCCTGCATGCAATTTAGGTTGGAGGGTGCATGTGCAGCTTTTTTGCGCAGAACGCGTCCAAACGCGTTTTGCTCGAAGTCGTTTTTCTTCGAAAATCCGAGAAGGACACAAATGTCGTCCACTGGTGTGGTGATCTATTTTTGGGCGAAGTCAGGCTATCAACGGTGGACTTTCGATTGACGCTTTTTCCGAGATCACATGTGGAGCATGTCTTCGCGAAATTGCGTCCAACCGCATCCTGCTCTCCCTCACGTGAGCCGAGATACTTTCGATTTTTGAGGACTTGCGTACCCAAGACGCGGTTGCAGTGCTTGGCATCGAGTTTCGCGAGAAGAGTGTCGGCAGGTTTTTTTTCGTAAGCCTTCAAAAGCTGGAGAACGCCGGCGCACTCTTGCAGGCAGGTCCCGAGCAACAAGGAGAAGCAGTGGTGAAAAGCCAGCAGAGTGACTTGCGCTGCAAACGAAAACAACGGCGAGGTGAACGCAGACACTCCAGAAACACCCAGCCGAGGGATCCCGAGCGAGTGTGGGGGAACGAAAGAAGGAAGCGCAGGAAAAGAGAGAAGAAAAGAGAGAAGAAAAGAGAGAAGAAAAGAGAGAAGAAAAGAGAGAAGAAAAGAGAAGAGAGCGAAGAGGAAGACATGAGACGACGGAGAAGAGGGAGACGAGGGAAACGAAATGAGAAGAGAGAAGAGACAGGAAAGGAAATTCACAAAACGTTAACAAAATTAATATATTCATCTACTAATACAAGTTTTGATGTAATAGCTTTGAGGAAAAAAATTACGAAAATCTTTATTTGGGACAGTAAATCGATTCTTTGTATTGCATTTTATCTTGCCTTTTACAGGTTGTGTTTTAATAGTTTTACATATCTTCTACAAAAAACATTTACAGGGTTCGAGCAATCCTGCAGGTATTGATACCGCGCTGAAAGTTGCCTTTTATCCTCACATGTTAATGGCAGATGCTAAATGTCTACGATATTTAACTGGATTCCTCTTCTTACAAGCGATTTTTGGTTTAATGGAAAAATGTTGATGGAGACCAAATGGGATTATTCTTCATTCTATCTAAGATAGCTAAACACGAAGCAAAACAATTGATGGCTAAATAGGCTTCTTACAAATAGCCTCAGGTAATAATCAACTTTTTCCATATCCTACATATCCTGGAGGTGCTCCAATTAATTTAGAAAGGGAATGTTTTTCCAAAACCTCACTCATATCAAATCGAATTAAATCTGCTTCTGAACCAAATAAAACTTTAGCTAAAAATCTAGCTAATTCAGCATTTCCTGTCCCACATGGGCCACAGAATAACTAACCAGAGGAACGAAAAGAGAAGAGGGAGAAGTGATAGAAGAGAAGAAACGAGAAGAGAGAGTGAATAGTGAAGGAAGAAGAAAGAGACGGAAGCAGAAGAGGCGGAGAGCCTTTCGGATGAATGAAAACCTGGAAGAAGAGCAGAAAGAGGGAACCGCATTTAGAGAGACACGGGGCTGAAGATACTTTTAGGTCATGTGAATTTGGAGATGAGACAGAGTTCGACTGATTGAGAGAGATATCTGCGGTGAGCCAGCTGTCCTCTTTTTCCTTCTTCTTTGCAGGTTTCGCTTCCTTTTCCGGCCGCATTTCGACCGAGGAAAGGGGGAGAAAGCAGCGTGTGTGTCAGCGTGAAGGTCCCTGGTTTTCCTCCTTTGCGGGTGTCGTTTTTTCTCACCGAGAGCGGCGTCCGGCACCTCGAGGTCGACGTGGAGAAGAAGAAACTTGTGTGTGTAGCGTCCGTCGGCGAGGTCCTCGATTCGCTTCGAGAGGTACGACGGGAACAGCTGGTGGTAGCGAAGCGAGAGAAACAGAACGCATGCAGAGGGACCGACTAGGAAGTCCGGAGCAATGTAGGCGAAGGTGTGGGGGACGGCAGTGATGAATCTGAAGAACGCAGCACAGCGCGAAAGGAGAAGAAAGGGGAAGACGCAGTGGGTTCGTCTGAGAGGAGTCCAGGCCGGTACACATGCAGACGAACGAACAGCCGCGCGGCAACACACGGCGGCGACAAAAAAGCAGGACGAAGAGAAGATGCAGCGCCAACAAGCGCATCGTCGATGTATCTCCGTCACATCTGCATACATGCAACTGTGCGCCTCAGTCTCATGTCCACAAAAAAACCAGATGCATATGCACACACAGATGGAATCCTAGCTAGAAAATCTGCACATCGTTGCCTTTGAGGTCACCTAAAGGAACTTAAAAAAAACAGATGTATGTATATATATATAGTGTATGTGTGTGTGGCGTAAATACATGGACAGAAGCACAGACTTCATTGTTTTCATTTCCACTGGAGGAATGTAACTCGTTTACTTTAAGAGCGGATTTCCTTTTTGACGAAGAGAAATGACCAGCAAAGAACCAGCGCGCTCGTGAGTAAAAGGCGGCGGGAGGGTTGCCCTCCCCTCCGCTCCTGAAGAAGAAGAGGAAGAAGAAGCGAGAGTCGAAGAGGAGGAGGAAGCGAGAGTCGAAGAGGAGGAGGAAGCGAGAGTCGAAGAGGAGGAGGAAGCGAGAGTAGAAGAGGGAGAAGAGGAAGAGGAAGAAGCGAGAGTAGAAGAGGAAGAAGAAGTGAGAGTAGAGGAGATGGGGGAAGGCAAACAAGAAGCAGGAGTAAAAGAAGGAAAAGGGCGCTTGGCGGAGCGCTGCTGCTCAGGTGCAGCCTGACTTTTGAGTTCTTCTTCTCTGGTGGCAACGCGTTTTCCGCATGTGCTGGCCGCGGGAGGTTCGTTCTGTTTCTCGGGTATGTTCATCGACTCAGACACCCGAGCTACTTGCTCCCTCGCTGTCGAGCCTCTTGCTCTCGCTGCTCTCTTCAGACTTGCAGAGGGCGTCTCCGCCATTTTCAGCATCTTTTCTCTTCCGTCGCGTCGTCGTCCTTTTGAGCATGCATTTCGGAAGAACAGCAAACTCCAGCGAGTCTCCAAAAGAGCAGGAGGCGAGGCGAGGACGCATGCACGTGAAGAAGAGAAACACGGTAAAAAGCAGAGGGGATCTCAGGAGACAAAGAGGGGAAGAGAAGCGCCTTTCCTTAAGTCTTTCCGAGTTCCTCGAAATCCACGTTCTCAAAGACCGCGGGAGCCGCAAATGAAAGACTCGACAGCCCTCAGAGAAAAGGAGACGAAAGGTGAAGAAGAGAGAAGTGAACTGTGCACAGCAGCTAGAGGAGGGGAAAAGAAGGAGCGTGAGAGCGAGAAGGTCAATTACACTTTCGAGAACACCCGAAGAAAGCGGACGCGCGCCGCAGACCGAGCAGACTCACGCTCTGCATGCGTCGAGGGGAACGTGAGAGTGTGAAGACGAACTCTGCAGAAGAAAAGAAGTGAAAGAAGACTTTGATCGCGACCTGAAAAGGAGAAACGAAAGAAGGCCGACAGTGTCTTGGCATCCCTCGCGCATGCGCTCTGTGTCTGATCAGCTAGCGGCGCCGCAGCGATTGCGGTCCTGTCTCGTCACATTCCTTGCAAGGAAACCCGCAGAGAATCAAGGAATGTTCCCTGAGAAAGGAAGGAAAAACGACCCAGGGTGTTCAAAGTCTTCTCACCAATCTCGTCCCCCCTCTTGAGACAGAAAGTAGGAGCGACGTCGAGAACTTCTGCCATGCCCGAGACGCTCACCCGACCGCGAAAAAGGAAAGGAGACGCCTCCCGAGACTTTTTGGAGTACACGCTCGAGGGTGCACTTGGGTGCAGTTCTTTCTACATGTTTCGGAGAGGGAACGAGTCTGGCAAAAATGGCACAAAAGCGAAGGTTGGAGTGAAACAATGAGCCTGAACATGCGGTGTTTCCCTGCATCGTCTCTGAACCGGCCTCCTCGATGTCGATGGCCTTCTCCGCGCAAGATGCCTTGCTTCGCACTTCATTCTCGCTCGACACAGAAAACCGCAACCCAACTAGGAGTCTCCAGGGTGGAGATACACCTGAGATCTCGAAAGCACAGAGCACTCTTCCGGGCAGGTGTCAGGGACAGCCGCTGGTCAAGCGCGCCCCGAGGAGAAACGCGAACAAACATTTCGCGTCTCCCCGCCTGTCCAAAAAACACGGAAGAGTTGTCAACGAACAGAACCCACAGACCTTCAGATGCACCTACAAACGAGAAGCAGAACGAATCCATCTCTTCCAAGTCTACCCTTTCACCTTCCGATATATACACATTTACACACATGTCCATACATACACACATACATACATACATACATACATACATACATATATATGTAGATATGTACATATTTATATCTGTAGTTTTCTCTGTATGTCTATAGATAGTTTAGAAAGTGTCTCAGCAGCAAGCACTGCATGCGTATGTCGTTTTCTGCAGTTTCTTTGGATGTATTTATCTATTCGATTGTGCAGGGCTCTGTATAAACCTAGGCGTGTGGGTCGCAACGGCTGTGCGTCCAGTGAGAGGACCAGCAGAGAGAAGACGCACTGAACTCTGTCGTCAGAACTCGTTTGTTCGCTGTTCCGTGAGATTCATCTGCCGATTTTTTTATGCGTAGACATTCGCGTGGAGCCACTCTACGCCGGAAGATCCTGAAATCGAACACTTTCCTCCTTCCTCGCTTCTCCACAGAGCCTTTCAGAAGGACGAGAAGGTCTTTTTCATTCGAAAAATGTTCTGGATCGTCGATCACTTGTGCAGAGGATCCAGTGTTCACGTGCAGTGCGGCAATTCCAGTGCAGACTCTCGCTGTTCCACGGGTTCAAGCTGCGGAAAGAGCGAGAAGCCCCGCCCCCAAAGAGACAGGACGGTCGAAGAGACTTTCGAGAAAGGAACCGCGCAGGGAGAGAGAGGGACTCGGATCGCGGCCAGCAGACGAGAAGGTCGAAACACGAACGTTGAGACAATGTGGAGAAGAAATGTCCAGTTTCCTTCTGAACACTCTGCGTGTGGACAAAAGCTGCGACGGACAACCCTGCGCTGCGCGGCCTCGAGTGAAGAGACCGCCGAAGTGAGAGCAGCCGCTGAAGACAGCCGAGACGAAGTGTCGAGTCGATTACCAAGCCACGGAGAAAAGTCAGAGGCAACAGGGTCACCGGGAGGTGCGCCCACTGTAAACAAACTAAGCGCCGGCGCCTCCCTGCGGCTTAAACGCAGAGGCTTCTCTCGTAAGCCCCACCTCTCCTCTCTTCTTCTCTGTTTTATGCGATCTCGGCAAGGAAACGAGAAAACGTGTGGATATGGTCGACTGCAGCGACTCTCTCTCTCTGGAGCAAGTTACGGAACTTCTCGGAGTTGCCTCCTTCCAATCATGACAACTCCCTGTGTTGACATCCTCTGACCAGGTCATGCGAATTCACTTGTCGCAGGGTTCTCTCGGTACAGACTCCCGTTGTCTCGTCTCTCCACAGACATAAACACGTAGATCTACACCTACAGCATCTGTACACCGCAAAGTGAACATGGATCCGCAGAAAAGTGGACCCAACATCCCTCCACTGTAGTGTGTGCCTGAACTCACATCGGCAGCTGACGCCCCTTTGCTTGCTTGTCTACGCGGTAAGGTAAACAGTCACTTGCAGGAAGTCGCACTGCAGACGAATTGTTCACATTCAGCTGGGACGCAGGACAATCAAGTTCTTTGCACACATGAGTGCATACGAGAAAAAAAACAGAAAGAGATGGAAACCGTCTTCAGAATGGAATCCCTCTTTAGGGTACAGTCCCTCTTGTAACATTCCATCTGGGGATCGTGTCTCTTCCTCCTCCTCTTTCCCTGTCTCGTGCACACTTGGATCTCTTCACAAGGGATTCGCTGAATCTCCCCGCTCTGCCCATCTTCCAGTGGCGCCCAGTTCGACAGCATGCAAGTCGCCCTCGCTCGGGTCAAGAATCTGTTCACTCCACGGACTGGTCTGCTCGGTGAACGCGTCTTCTTCTTCCACGAAAAACGAAGATGGCCCAGGAACGGCGCTGCTACCGAGCCGTGTGTCAGGGTGGCTGTCGGAAGACAGACCGGCTGTCGTCGTTCTGCCGCTTCCTTCGTTCTCCACGGAGAGAGTGACCACAGAAGGCGCGGCGAAAGACCTCGGACGAGCGTCGCTATGCTGGTACCAGTCTTCTTCCCAGCTGTGGGAGGCAGGATCTGCTGCACAAGAAAAGGGCGTCTCCGCGCCACCGGTCTCCCCTCCGGGGTGCAGCGTCCGGCTCGGCGAAAGAGGAACAACGAGAGGTTTGTGTTGCTCCTTTCGCCTCGTCTCCTCCATCTCGAGTTCTGTGAATTCCACGACGCATGCAGCGACACGCGCCCCTCCCGCACCCTTTCCGACTGAGTTACTCAGTGCCGGTGAGTGCGTCTCAGTGCCAGCCGGAACCCCAGCAAAGGAAGGGAGAGAAGCCTGGGATGCCGAAGGCGTTCCTGAAAACGAAGGAACCGTGTCGCTTTCGCGACAGCTCCCGTACCCTCCGCGTGCGACCCCGATGCCGCTGGCGACAAAGTGGCAAAAGCCTGTGTGGAGTCCAAAGGGAGCGCTGTGGGCGGAAACTTCTGCGCTTCCCGTACATTCAGGTAAGTGTTTCTCCGCAGCCCAAAAGACTCTGGACGGACTCGGCTCAGTCGGCAGACTGGGGAGGCTTCCGCCGGCGTTCGAGGGCTCGCTTTTACGAGTGACACCATTTTCAAGGGTGCCTCTGACGGCGAATTCGCGCGTGATCCAGTCTCGGATGCCCCAGTAGGCCACGAAAATGATGACAGCGCATAAACTGACGCGCAGCAAGAGAGGGAAAGGAGCTGGCCTGTCGTTCTGCCCCCCTGACGACCCGCCAATGACTGGGCGGGCAAGAAGCGACCGCAGCCTCTGCGGGACGGAAGACGCGAGGGAGGCGAAGGACGAAGACGACGAGAAGAACTGCGAGGAAAACAGAATGCGCGCCATCTCAGATGCTAAGTGGACGTCATCCTTGCACGGGGTTCGATGTGTACTCAACTCTACATCTGAGCAGTCCTTCGTTCATAGCATCGTCTAACGCAACATGTAGGCCTGTAAGATTCATACACCTTTCTTTGCAGCAGCGTCTAACGTAGCAGATAGAATTGTCAGAATCCGCTTCGATTCTCAAGTGAGCATACTCCATCCTTGTACGGTTCGTATCGACTTTTGAGTACTCAATACGACGTTCCGGAGTCCTTCGCTTACAGCGTGAACCGGCCGACTCAGGAGCTTACCGTCATTCTCGACGTTGTGTGTCCGGGGACGGACGTTTGTCTGTCTGGAGTTTTTGCGGGAGCGAGTTCTTGTCGCGGCGCTGCTGCGAGTTTCTGCTTCAGGGACGCATCGAGGAATCCTGCAGAGGCCAGAGAGCGCATTTCCTGGAGAAGGAATTCGTTGTTGAGTGTTCTGGCGGCGTCGAGAACGTCCTGGGTCGCGGCGACGGAGATTGCTGGCACAGCTTTCGTTTGGCGCGTTTCTCCCTCTGGGGAAGCTGAAGAGGCGCTTGCGGCTTCGCGCTTCTGGCCATAAACGCCAGTCTTCTCTCCCAGGGTGGTGGCTTCGGGCGACTGCGCCGGCTTCGCAGGAACGGTCGAGGCTGTTCCGGTGTCCCCTGTCGGAACTGCGTTCGCGCGTTTGTCGAAGTCGAAGAGAAAAGGCAGCGGCCGGCTCATGTTCGTCGACCCGGAGGGGCATCCGGCCTTGGCGGCCATCCGCATTTCAAAGTGGCAGAGATCCAGTTGTTGACAGAGGGAAAAGGGAGCGTCCGCGTCAGACATGTCAGGACGCTGGTCGAGGTTGCACTCGATTCGGACATTTACGCGAACAACTTGCGCGGGACACGCCGGTTCGTAGAAGCGGAAATTCGCTTGAAGTCCCGCCTGCGGATCCAAAACATCTATGGGATCCCAGCGAGCATCTTCTGGATCCTTCACCGTGCCTTCAGGTGTCGGTACACCCGAGTGCCCGCTAGCTGGTTTGTCAAAAGTGTGCAGCCACTCCTGGTCTTGGAGTTTCCGCAGTTCTGCACGCCACGGCGTCACGGGCAGCGGGTCTGGGAGGAGATTTTCCAAACAGTTCCCCTCCGTCACTGGCCCTTTGAATTTGAAAAGGCGCCCGCGCCGACTGCGTGGAGACGGTCGCAGTTCCTCGTGGCGCTGTGTGCAGTCCTGACTTAGCACGCGACACGGGTTGAACGCGTAGAACACCGCAGACCCGTCGGCCAGTTCGTAGTGCGGATCTGCCCGGCGAGTGAGGTCTTTGTCTCGCGATCTAGCCGACTCTAAACCCCCCCCAAAGATCGTCGCGACGATGCTCGCAAAAACCTGAGAGCTGCCCCGCGTGGCGTCCGCGTGTGTGGCCTTGCAGACCCAGCCGGTCGGCGGGGCACCCGTGACAAGCGGCGACAAGTCGTAAGTGACTTCTTTGTCCAGAAAAAAAAACGGAATCGTGAGGTGCGAGAACGCCGCGCACCGCCGATCTGACGGCTCGCTGGTCTCAGCGGCCGTCGCTGGAACCGAGAGAACGGACAAGCAGGCTACCGTGACAAAGACTAGGGATGCGACGGATCCAAATCCCGAGTTGAAACGCGCAAACAGCCTCTTCGTACCACCGCGAGAAATCGATTTCTGTGGAGAATCCGTTCTTAAGGAACGTTCGCAACTGCTGCCCGACCGCGCTGCAGGGTGCGGGAGGTCGGCCACTGGAGTCCTACGAGACTTACGCAGAGAGACAGAGGAGGGAAACAGAAAAGCGGAAGAAGGCTCATTCCAACCAAGAGAGCTCGTGAAATGAGTGGTGGGCGCGCAACAGGCTGGAGAGCGTGAACATCGCCTAGCGGCGCTGTGTCTGTGCATGGCGGCGGCTGTAACCAGTTCGCCCTCCCAACCGCGCCACGTCGGGACGACGCAGAGATTCGCTTTCCCTTGTCGACACACCGCCATGATTTCGCTCAAGAAGAAACTCCAGCTGAGCACCTCGGGAAAATCGGAACTCGCAGAGATGTCTGTACCATTTGGAGGGAGGTTGAGGATGGTTGTCGAGTGCGGGTTCACGAAGCAGAGACGCGCGAATGAGTCATCTGATGACTACGTGCAAATGGACGGAAGATGTTGCACAGGCGAAAGTTGACAAAGGCTTCGTCGAGGGCTAAAACACGTGCGTTCTTTTGAGGAAACGAATTCCCTGTCTCGCGAGGAAGACCCGCGGAAACGGCCGCTTCACGCGCTCGGAGAGCGTGTCGGTCGAATCCGTGTTTCTGAAGAGTTCAAACGAAGTCGTTTCGCTTTTTAAAGAGCAAAGAAAAGGAAGCGGGTCTTGCTTCTCGCGACACGTGACTCTTTTGCGAGAGGAACTTTGTCTTCACCCGCTCCCCCCTTTCGCGACGAAGAGGCCGCCCACCACTGAGGTCAGCTAGCCGTGGGTCGAGGGCTGTTTAAGAAGACGAAAAGAAAGAGTCGTTCCGATTTGCACTTCCTTCCCATCTTCGCGGAACTCTCCTTTACTTTTTTTATTGAAGTCAAGGTGTTTTCCACTCTCCACTTCAGACGCCTTCCCCAGTTTTCTCCAGAGGGTCCACCCGCACGAGTGTGAGTCACTCGCACTGCGCCCTTGCGAGTTGGCTGCGTGTCACCGGAGGACACGCGGGGTGACCGCCATCGCAGCGATTTTCAGCTTTTTCTTTGAAACGGTTTCAGGGGAACTGGCTGATCTTTTCTCCAGAGAAAAGCAGCGCAGGAGAACTGAGTTCTCTAACGCTCGAAGAGTTCCGCAACAGCAGCACGTTCTGCGACCTTTGGGAGTGCGCAGCGAAGTGACCCCTCAGGCCAGTCAGTGTCTGCGACGGAAAACACAGCAAACGCCGGCTTCAATTTTTTCGCCGCGAAGCCTTTGAGTTCCTTCCCTCCCTCCAAACCTGCTCGCCGCGATACATAGACTGGAGAGTTTTAATAAAATTTTTTAATGAGGCACCGTCTTCAAGAGGAATCTTGGGGGCTTGCAGTTGAAAAAATCATTCTGTGAAATTGGGAGGCGGGTGGAGCACGCGTTTGAGAGTTGCGCAAGTTGCTTCTCTGCGCACAGTCCGAAAAAGGAAACATGCAGAAGGAACGAACGTGAATTCCATGGGGGAAATCTTTTCTCGAGTTGACCGGCACAACTCGACAGGTCGCAGGCGCTGAACGGGACGCACGACTTCGGCGGCGACCGATTGTAGCACACTGCTAGATACAACTATTTGACAGATAAAGAGAGGTCGAGAGAGGGCTGATGTGCAAGAGTTCGAAAGCGAAGAGAAGAAGAAACGTGTACTAGCCACCGAGAGTGTAAATCAGCGTAAGTGTGAGATCGGGACACAGCAAATACTGCGTGGTACTCGAAATTCGATTCCAGGGATAACGATGCATTCTTCGCTTAGCAAGCGCTCATGAGTAGATAGATGCATCAGCAGCCAACTGAATTTTTCTTAGCGCCACGGAGGCACATCCTAAGACAGAGAGAGCCGCGTAATGCAGAACGGTTAGGTAATCTGGAACATCGGGGTGACAAAAACTCTTTAAGCAGCTGTCCTCACATCGCGTGCACGCGACAACGTCGGCAGGAACAGGCTTTTCCCTGCTACAGGCTGGAGGTGGACATGTATTTCTGCTGCGTCGTCGACAACAGACATTTTCGATGTCTTTCTGCAGTCTTGAGGACCCCGATACCGTCAAATCCCAGTGCATGGTTCACATGGAAACTCTGCAGAGGCACATAGGTGACGTGCGCTTCTGGTACGAAGCCAGTCGGTACTCTCAATGGTGCAGGGATGTGTGACCAGTGGGTAGCACATTTAAAGTTTTTTTTGTTATCTGTGTTGAACTGCGGTACAAGTCTGACGTCCTCTCCATGTCGGTATTCTCTGCTCTGCTTCTCGACGGCGACTTTCGACTTTGAAACAGATAGAAACAGCAGCCAGACCCACTCAAGTATGGTTGACGTTTTGCCATCAGCCATTAACGTAAGGGGACAAGAGGCAAATTTAAGAGAGCGGTTTCTACGCCTCCGAGGTTACTGCAACCTTCCAGATGTAAGTAGAAGACACGCAAAGAAAAAAACGACTGCATTGCAAACTCCGAAGGGCCAGATGAAGAAAGCAACGGTCGAACTCGTAGACTTTCTGCATGTCCACGCCAGGAGAGTAAGGAAAGTGGAACAGTGTGAAGGACTGGCTTGCAGTGTTAAGAGAAGCCGTGTTCCTATTCACCACACAGGCACTGAAATCGCAAAAAACCAGGTGATTCCCGTTGCGCAACTGTTTCGCGGGTCGTCTTCTGAACTTTACAGCAGCACTGTGCTCTACAGAGTATATCGGGCATTCGACCGACCTTCCTGCGACAGATAAACAGGTCTTGGATTAGCAGGTTTTCTGTGACGGGCAAAATTCGGCATCAGCCGCAATTAGACGCTGTATACTTCGAGGGAAGCGAAGGCAATCAAATGCTGCATGCGGCTTCAAGGCTGGTCGTCAGAAGTGGCTAGAGAGAGATGCGTTCATTCCTCAGGAGCGCGGTGTTCTTTCCGCATTCCTTCCGTGTGTTTTTGGCAGTTGCCAAGCCTCAGCAGCTTCGCCGTGCACGCTAATCCAGGCAACCAAGAGCAGCTGAAGAACGACAATTCCAGCCATGCAACCCTCATGTCATGCGAAGTAGAAACGCTTTGCAGTCCACCCCGCGGATTTCCGCCATCAGGACTGCTGAAAAACTTGCAGACCTCCCGACAAAGACCTTGATACTCTGTTCGAAGTTTCCGCGGTAAAAACCTGTGAAGTGCACTTGCACAGAAAGGGCGCTGGCTGCTGAATCACTCAGGCAGCCTCGCGGCTGGGGTGGTAAAAACAGACCGACAGACACCGCAACTCTGACATAGCCCACGGCGCGCTACGAAGAAGTTGCGTTCATGCATTCTGCGCATCGTCCACACGACGAAAACGTTTCTGGTCCGTCAAACAGGGAAGAACGCGGCAAAGACGCTCCGAAATCGCAGGTGTCTTGACAAACCCACGGGAAAAAGAATTCACGAGTGCCACACGCTCTGACCGCGACAACGCATTCTACACGGAACCGACGAGACAAGGAAAAAACAAGCGCGCCTGCAGAAAGGGTCTCTCTCGGGGGAAATGTGTTTAGAAAACGCGCATCCCTTGCTCGACTGCACATCTGCAGAAATCTCCCCGCATGCAGTCGCGGAACCAGGGCGCCTCGTCTCTCCGAATCTGCTTTCCACGTGAAGACGAGTTTTCTTCAGCGCTCCCTGTGAACTTCCTGTTTCTCCCGCCCCGACGAAAGCTGCTGCGTCTCCCGGCCGCTCTGCTCTCAAAAACTCTTTGCCTTCGGAGCCTCGAGAGAACAACTGAAACGTGGAGTTTCTCAATGAGAAAACGGAGACTTCCACCGACGGACTCGCGTTGCAGAGAACTTCTCGATGAACTGGAAAATGACGTCGCACAGAAGGGGGTCGTAGTCCGGACCCTGGACGCAACGAAAAAGAGACAGACAAGAGGACTACGCGAAAGGAGAGAAACTGCCGGACAGCAGAACGGTTTCGAGCAACGCCGCAGCACACAGACAGCGACCTCGCATGCCGCAGCGCAGAAGGAACTGTCGAACAGCACGAACTCAGGTAATCCAGAAGATCTGTCAGATTTGTACTCCACACCCAAGTCCTCGCCCTTCCGCAGATGTATTTCCCGGGAGAAGGCAGATAAAAGAAAGAAGCCTGGGAGAGAAAAAACGAAAATTCGAGAGTGAAAGCGACAGAGGATACGCGAGCAAAGGTGCATGCACAGAGAAAGTCGGCAGGACACCAAGTTCCACACGTATATGCGTAGGTGTGTATGCAGTGTGTCAGCGTACTTATGAATTTGATGTGAAAAAAGTACACGAAGACTCAACAAAAACGGACAGCTCTGAGAGAAAACAACACCTGCTGAACCTAGAGAGAGGAACGTTGAGCGCACACACACCTCGGAACCAAATAACATCAAGAGCGAAACGCCACCAATCTGTGTGAAAAATCTTGTCTCTCACCTCCAAGTCAAAGTGCCCGACATCCTCGACGATCAGCTTCTCCTTCGGCTCTGCCGCTCTTGTGAAAAACACAAAAACCGACTATCAAACACGCACGCGGTGAATGCGCGACCTGCGACGTCCACCTATCGAAGCGCCTACATTCCCACCCAGGACGACCGGGGAAGACACAGCGAGAAGAAAAAGGTCTCTGAAAAGAAATCTAAAACATGCATAAAGGAATGTGGTCGATGCAGAGAGTTCTACACATATGTCCATACACATAGTTTAGCACATGCATATTATAGCCTGTGCATATGTATATATATATATATATATATATATATTTACGGGCAGGGAGACACGCATTTCGTGGAGAACATCACGACGAGTGTACAAACCGGTGGATGAGGACCCGACTGGAGAGCGAAGCAGCTGGCCTAGGAGAGAGAGAAAAGCGTTCCAGTTGTTTGAAGAGCGGGATGCCTACTTGTTGAAGAAATGTTCAAAGGTGGAAGTTGACGTGAAGCCATCTCCGCCTCCGTGAATGAACAGCTTCGGTTTGGGGCTCTCTAGAATGCTTTGAAAGTGGCGACTGCATGCAGAAAAAGGACGAAATCAGGAGTTCCGAGCACTTTCGAATACTCTCGCGAGGACTGGCTAGTCACGAGACCGCGAAGAATTCGCACAGGCAGTCCCACACTTTTTCTCAAGGGAGAAAAATCTAATTCTCCAGAGCACACGCACGGCGACGCAGAGAACATTAGAATTCCAGGCACCTAAAGGCATACGTTCACAAATATACACCCGCAAAAGTCGATCAAAAGTCATACAAATATATCCATCCAACGTGCTAGCTACGCATGGATGCGTCTTGAATACTTCTAGGTGCCGGTCTATACACATACATATACACATCTCCCTATATGCATCTACCTATATACATATATATATACATATATACATACATATATATATACATATAAATATATATATGTATATCTACGTCCATCTACGTATATACATGAGTATAGACCACTTGATAGAAGTGAGAGGAAGGGCAATGCTACGCCATCTAAGTTAGAGGTCGTACAGACGAGTGTCAGAAGAGAGGAACGCGTGGAGGACGCGGTGGGGTCCGCCACGAGGCCAGACAAGTCTACCTGAAGAGCAGCGACGCGAAGAAGCCGAATGTGTAGCCTATGCCCACCCACCCCTTGACTTCGGGGACGAGAGGCACAGCGCTCCCTGCGCAACAGCAGCACAGGAAACCGAGATCGGAGAAACGGAGAGAAGGAGTGAAGAGAGGAGAACGCAAGCACTCACAGACAGCAGCGCAACGACCGCGGCGTCATGGAGCAGAGAACAGGCAGACGCAGGAGCAAAAAAAAGAAGGGAAAACGAAAAAAGGAGAAAAGTCTTCCAGATCTCACCGCTGATAGCAGCTCCCGCAGAAGTCCCAATGAGGAAAATCGTTCTTGCGTCGAGATTATTCTTTGCCCATTCGCACACCGCCACAGTGTCTTTCACCTCCGAACTCCCTGTGAGGGTCGCTCTGACACAAGCAAAGATGGAGAAACACACAACTGTCCACTGACATCACCTCACATATTTACAGATACACCTGTGAGTCTATATCTACACGTATACAGAGCTAGCCACGTTTGCGCCTATCTCCTCACATACATATACATACATACGCATATATATATATATATATATATATATATATATGTAGAGACAAAGTAATACATTTGTCTGTGCACCTCTTTATCGAGACAACTTCATCTGTACATACGTATGTGAGTGCCAATCTACGTAAACATAGATTTATGTGTCTGTGTCTACCTGTCGATGATCTGTATCAGGTCGCTCTAGGCAAATCGTTCCGTCGACGTGTAGGTATCTTTGCATTGAACCGGACTTCTTTGTCCTTTTCTGTAGCTGTTCATCACTCTCTCTCTCCACCTTGTGGTGTCTGCTTCTCGAATTGTCTCCCGTCTGGAGCGTCTCTGCTTTCTGAGTCTTTCACAAGTAGCCTTCTCAGCGAAGGTGCAGTTCTCTGCCTTCCTCCGCTTTCGGAAGACGCGTGCGTTTAGAGCGTTCCTTTGGTGCATTTGTGCATGTCCGCTACACCACGGTTTAGCGCTCAGGGTCGGAGTTCGACATCGGACTTCTCCAAGTTCTCTTTGCTCACCTTCCGCCGGAGGTTCCGGCGCCTCGCAGGTCGAACGTGATGCACGGTATTCCTCGACTGGCGAGAATGCGCGCCTTCCCATCGACCAAGAACCTGGCAGACACCCAAGAGAAACAGAACCAGGACTGCTGCGAACGAGACGAGACGCTCGGAAGAGAACGGCGGAGACGCAGCGAAGAGACACGGCGAGGAACGAGCCGAAGGAGACATAAAGAAGAACCACCCGTGATAGACGCGGCAGAAAGAGAGAAGGGCGCGAAAGAAGAAGGTGGAGCTGAGACAATTGGAGAAGAAGAGAGACGAGGGGGAAAGCAGAGATAAAAACGTCTGCCTCCATTCTCGAGCTCACCTTCGGCCACCCATCAGAGAGTACTGGTGCACAAAAACTGCGATTGGAGAAGCCCCAAGTCTCAAATGACGAAACTTTCCATCTTCAGCCAGTTCATCACGCGGCTTGCTCTCCCCCTTCTCTGCGGTCTCTGTCACTCCTTCTCTCGAGGAAGAAGAGTGAGGCTGAGAAACAGGAGACAGCGAGTGCGTGTGTCGGAGCGAGTTTTGCTCGGAAGAGTCTCCTGCGAAGGACGAGCGAGAAAGCTCAGAAACGACCATCGACTCCGACACCCAGAGAACGCCGTCCAGCCTGACGCCGCTGCCGGCTAGGCTGCAGGTCGTGAACGGCAGACTGAGCAATCTGCGGCAACAAAGAGAATACACTGGCCACTGTCTTGGATTGAACGTCGACGCAGACGCAGAAGGAAGAAGAGAGATAACGCGACTCTGAGAAACCGCGAAACACGATCGCCGAAAACGCCAACAGCGACTCAGCGCGTGCTGTCGCTACACCTGAGCAGACGCGGGCGAATGCACGACACACATGCGCGAGGTTTTTTTCCGGATCAGGACGAGACGCAAAACGAGCTTCCAGATCTTGGCAAAGACATGCGAATAAGAAGGTCGTAAAGTGAAGAAAGATGTGGCTGGATCCAGTTGTTTGAGACAAAGAGCAGAGAGAGAAAAACATGTAGACACATGCAGGGGCGCATACGCAGGGAAGCTTGACAGGATGCACAGAAACTTAATAGAGATCCTCAGATAGAGAGGCAGGCAGAGAGACAGACAGAGAGCGAGAGACCGATAGATCGATCGACAGAGACGTAGAGAGTTAGATCCATAGATACAGAGGGGATCGGGGATATCGAGATACATCGAAACTTAGAGAGAGACACAGAAAGCTACACAGGTACAGACACATAGATGTCGAAGGGAGAAACAGACGCAGATAGAAGTGATCCATAGACATAACCGATAGGTATATGGACAGTTGGAGAAAACGCGTGTGTTCTGGATGAAGCCTGATGCCTTGAGAGGAAAAAGAAACGAACACTTAGGGATTTCGCCTTTTCTCTGAGGTGTACGTACGGCACACGTTGTCGGCCGGAATGGAGTCCCGACTCGGACGTCGAGGATCGACTCTGAGCCTTTCCTGATGACAAGCGCCTCCCTCTGCGTTTCGCATGTGCAAGCGGTTCCCTCCGGTGGTTTTCCTCAGCTTCTTCTTTCTCGCCTTCGTTCCCTGAATCTTCCTTTTTCACATCTCCCTCTTTCACCTCTTCCTTCCTTGCATCTCCTTTCTTCTCGCCTTCTGGCAACCCCCGAGTCATCGTGTTGCTGTGCTTGGAAGACAAGGAGTCGCCAGCTTCGTCTCCTCCACTTTCCTTTTCGCCGAAGAGGAAGTCGGAAGCCTCTCCGGGCGACAGAGAGCCCATCGCGACGACCTTGGAAAAGAAGAAAAAAGGAGAAAAAAGAAAAAGAAGAAAAAACGAAAACGGATAGGACGAAAATGAGAAACGGGGAAGACGATGGGGGCAAGGCAGCGGCCAACGTGCGGAAGAAAGAAAACAGAAGACGCAATGTCCTGAACTGCATGCACTGGAGAGGAAAAGGGTGAGGCAAAAAAAGTGACTTCTTTCAAAAAACAATGTATTCACAAACAAACGAACTCGACACAGAGACAGAAACGGATATATATATATATATATATATATATGTATACATATATATATATATATACAGGGTTTAAGCTCGGTGGTGGAAGAGAGAAACACCCGGGGCAAGACGGAGAGACAAAGACGTATCAGTATCTGCTCATGTCTCAGTTTCTGTAGATCCGCATGTGCACATAGCTGTGTATATGTTTTTGATTCGGCATACGTCCGTGCATAACTTTATGCACAATTCACATATATATATATATATATATATATGGAATCATGGATTTCCCTTTCTCTCCCTCGAGGTCTTTCGGCCGTTGGGACCAGCTGTTTGAGAAGTGTAGAAGGAAATAGGTGTGTCGAAGAAAACAGTGTGAAGAAGGGTGCGTTTCTGCTACGTCTTTTCATGGCTTGTCGACTCCGCGCGGGATGCCGAAGAGGCGGGAGCCGCCGCGACAAAAGCCGGAAGGCAACACCATAAAAGAAAAAGGAACGGAACGCGAGCGAGGAAGAAAGCTGGCAGGTGGGGGAAAAAAGGAAGAAAACTCGAGAGGAGAACGCGCGTCACCGCAGGGTGTCGGAGGGAGTCCTTTTCTAGCTCGCTGGCAGCCGGGAGTCGATACACCCCCGAGGGACTTGGGTGTGGATCCGCAAAGAACGACGCAGAAGAGGAAGAACTTCGGAAAGTTTTCTCCGTTTATTGCACGCGACGATGCAAGGGCAAAGGAAAGAAATAAAAACCGAGGCACCGAAGGAACGAAAAGCGAAAGCAGAGGCAGCAATGGCGGTGGCGAGAGTCACTCGCGGAGACATCAGAACCTGTCCTCAAGATGCCAGTGAAGAAGCAGCGCGCAAAGAGAAAATACACGAGAAAAGCCGACGCGAGAGACAGAGACGAGGGAAACGGATTAAAACGCGAGAGAAAAGAAAAAGAAGAAAAGAGGAAGAAAACACGGAGGGCATCACAACCGCGTCGCCGCCCGTGGGTTTCGAGCGACCTCTCCCGATGTCGTGTATGTCCATCAACTTCAGGTACTTGACAGTTTGCGCCGAGTCAGAACGCGTTTTCTTCCCTTTTCTGGTGTTCTCTTTCTCTTCCTTTTTGTCGTCCTTCTTCTCCCGGTTTTCCACGTTTCCTCAGGACCCAGAACTTTCTCCGTCTCGTGTTCGTGCTCTTCCTCGCTCTTCAGCAGGAGTTTTTCTCTCCTCGTTGGTCTCTCGCTCTCCATCTTTCTCCTCGCTCTACTGCTCTGTCTCTCTCTGTCTTGTCTTGCGCTCTCTCTGTCTCTGTTCACCTCTCGTCGTCTCCCTCTTCTCGTTCTTCTCCTGTGTCTCCCCGTGTCTCCGCGCTTCTTTCTGTCTCCTGGGTTTTCTCTCTCTTCTCGCACCACGCTGTCTTTTCTTGTTCGCTCCGTGTCTCTGTTTCGCACTGTCTCTTCCTCGCTTTCCACTTGTCTCCTCATCTCCAGTTCGAGCGACTCTTCAGGCCTAGAGGACTTCGTGTATGGGTGATGTTTCGTTTCATCAGCGAGCGGTTGATCTTCACACTCCGAGCGACGCGTAGGAACGCCGGCACACTTGCAGCGCCATTTGCCGCCGATACCACGCCTGCGGCAGCTCAGAGTTTCCGCTGCGGCCTCGTTCTCTCGCCTCTCTCGTTCTTTTTCCTCCGACTTCCGTGGCGGATTTTTGTTTTGTCAGCCCGGAGTGTGCGAGAGCGGTCGGCGAGGAAGGACAGCCTGGCCAAGAGGAGACAGAGAACGGAGAAAAAAAGGCGCGAAAACCCAAGAGAAGAGGAAGGCTAGAGACACCACACACACACACACTGAAGAAGAGAAACTGACAGAAACACGAGAAGCGAGAAGAGAACCAGAGATGAGAAGAAGAACTGAAAACATGAAGAGGCAGAAAAGGGAAGAGAAGAGAAAAGAGAAGAAGGCCAGCTGCCTTGACCCCGAGAAAAGGTGTGAAGCGTGGTTTACAAAGGAAAGTCTGGGGAATGCTTGTGGCGAGCACATCCCGTGTGTGTCTCCCATCTCCAGGCTGCCGGTCTCTGAACGTTTTTCTTCTTCCAAGTCGACCTCTCTTCCTCTTTCAGTTCTTCTCTGTCGGCCCTTGCGGGTCCTCTGCTCGCATGGCCTTCTTCGCAACATATCCAGACCGTCTCGCCTCTCCACTGACTCCATTTCGAGTCGAGAACTGTTGACGACGTCACGTTCGGGTGGTTAAAGCTCGAATATCAGATAGCAATCGTAGATTAATAAGAAACTTCTGCCTGATCTCTTTTCACAAAGCCAACAAGAGAGTTCCACTACAGACGAGAAGCCGTCTCAGTCCGCATGTTCAGAGACAACTGAATTTCCAGCGTTTCAGAGGCAATGCATGCTGAGTCAGACCAGCGTCCTCGCACGGCGGTAGTTCACCGACAAGGACTTTCTTTTTCAGACGAGGCGGGAGTTCGCGGTCTCCTTCGGAGGAACTTTTTGGGACTTCTAGCGATTCAAGAAGCTTCACCTCTCACTCGCACTCTATGTGTATCTAGATGAGTATTATTCCTCTCTCTATTCGTACGCAAATATCCGAAACTAGCTACGAGTACGACGATGTACCCAGATCTACATTTCCTTATCTCCGCATCTACACACACAAATACACCCTATACCCTATATACAGATACAGAAACTCGTATTTCCATCTTTCTCCCTATGTATATAGATAAAGATATGTATATATATATATATGTTTGGATACAAAGAGTGAATAGAGAACTTTGAGACGAGAGAGGTGGCGTTCTACACTTGGCAACTCTGTTTTGTTTTTCTTGAGACTCTGTGACCTGCTTTTCTTGCGCGGAATCCTTTTCGATTTTCGCGGTTTCCTTTCCCTCGCCCGCTCCTCCGATAGATGGAACTCCAGTTCGCCTGGCGAGAGACTCGCTCTGCTTTTCTTGTGCGTCTATTTCATGTGTAGAAGAACGACACCACGCGACGCGATTCTCCTTTTCCTGCTTGCTGACTTGAAAGGAGAAACTGCTTTTCCGCGGCAGACCAACGGGAGCGCCTTCCGTCGCCGTCACCGGGCAAAAGTGCATGCGCGCCGAAATTGCTTCGCCGCTGTCTGCTTGACTTTTTACCCTCGTCGCTGTGGAAAAAGCAGAAGTCGTTTAACTCGAACTTGCTTTTCGAAGGCTTCTTCTCACAGCTGCCTTCTGCTTTGCGGGGTTCCTCAGGTGTACAGACACCTCTCGTGAGTTCGCGTGCGTTGCTCGGAAATAATCAAGGAAGAGAAAACCTGCAGGGAAGTTGAGGACCTTTTCTCCTGCTCTTTTGTTTCGTCGCTCCTTTCTCGCTTCTTTCCTTTTCCGGGCCGTTCTCGCTCGACTTCTCTCGAGTTTTTCGCGGGGAAAAAGACATGTTCCTCCCCAGTACGTCTTTCTCCTCTCGCTGGGAAGGCGAATGCTCCTCGCATTGACAAGGAAAGGAAGAAAAAAGAACAAGATGTCGGGCGGCGAGCGGGAAAAGACGGCAGAGAAGAAAAGGCAGAAAGTGCGGCGCTGTCGAGACACCTGGAGACAGCTGAGAGACTTGTTCTCTCTCTAATTTTCGTCTTCGCGACTTCTCCCCTCTCGTCTTACCCAGAAGCGGAGTCTCTGAAAAGATCTACTACACGTCCTCCGCAGTTGATCGCCGCTTCTTCAACACTCCACTTTCTCGCCTTTCCTTCTCTTTTCCTCTTCTTTCCTGCTCTCGTCGCTCTTCCTTGTCACCCTGCTGTGCGGCTGTTCTATCTTCCAGCGTCTCTTCTTCCTCTCGCAGCAGCGTTGCAGCTCTGAGGAGCTCCGTCGTTATTATTCTCGGCGCGTCTCCCCTCCCGTTTCTCTTCTCTCCTCGATCTTCCTCTCTGCAGCAGTTTTTCTCTTGACCCGTTTTTCTTTCGAATTTCCAGGCGAAACACACGCGCTCTCACGAACTCCGCACGGGGGAGTGAGAACAGGAAGGTCTTCGCGACTCAGCTGTCTCTCGTTCCTCTGCAGGCAGAAACGTTCTGCCTGGTTTTTGATCGCCTAGGGGAAAGAAGCGACAACGAAGTTCGCCATGGCGCTCTCAAACGCAGATTTTCGTTCTCTCCTCAACGAGGCAGATATCTCGATCCTTTCTGCCGCCTCCGCCCCCCGCAAGTACGTTACAGGCGTCTCCGTGTTGACTCGCGTTTGTGTGGTTCTTCGCTGTGTCGACGTCTCCTTTCTTATCGTTTCTGCACCTCCGTCGATTTCTTCTTCGCTTCCTCTCTCTGTTGCTTCTGCTCCGCTGTCGACGCTCTGTTTCCGTTGCCTTTCGCCTGCCTCAAACTCTGCCTCCGCCTCTCTTTTCTCTCTGTCCAGGAAGAAAGGTCCGTCTGTACCCCACGCAGAAGCCGACGCACAGAAGTCCGACAAAAGTCAGAAGCGACGCGAGCGTTACTTGGAGATCTTGCGGAGGAAACAAAGACACAAAGAAGGAAGGGCGCCAGCGAATTACCCTGAAGATGGAGAGGACCGCAGGGAAGGCGAAGGAGCGCTCGCCAGATACAAAGACAGAGCGAAAGAGAGGCGAAAAGGAAAAGACGAACTCTACCAGCAAGTTGCGGAGGAGCTGCAGGAAATGAAGGAAAGAAGCATCGAAGAATCAAAGTACCTCGTAAGAGCGAAGATCCACGCGACGCGTATTCTGTGGGATGTGCGACTTCTCGGTGACGATGCCTATGCTGGCGTCAAACAGACGCTTCAAACGTCTGTACCGCTCCACCCAGGACAGGCACACATGTCGATGCGTAACGTTTCTTCCTGCGTCCTCAACGTACCCCGAGCGAGACTCTTCTCTGTCTAAACAGGCGTCCGCATGTCGCCTCCCCATCATGCGAACGTCGTCCGTCCACGCCAGTGTACTTGCATTTGCATCTGCACGTGCGTCTCTCTATCTCTATGTGCGCCCATGCACTCAGAAAACGTACATACAGACATCTAGAGAGAGCGATCGATAGGTGGATAGATAGTTCTGCATTTCCTGTGAATGACGACAAATTCGGATGTTCGCTGTGAATTTTTATGTTTTCAGGGAGGAGATGTGGAGCACACTCACTTGGTCAAAGGTCTCGACTTTGCCTTGCTGTCAAAAGTTCGCAGTGAATTGGAGAAAGAGGCCTTGAAGAAGGAACAAAGGTAAAGAAGGAGTTGCTCAGGTGCTCAAAGCGAAACTTCCGGCGCCTCCGTGTGCGCCTCGTCTCTCTTGAATCTTCGTTCCTGCGTGTCGTCGACTCTCCTATTTGCTGTTCCTCCTCTTCGCTTCTCCTCTGCTTATCTTCTTCCAGTCGCTGTTCTTCCGTTTTGTGGGACTGCCGCCTTCCTTTACACTTCCTGGTCTGCGTCTCTGCGCTCTCCCTTTCTCAGCTGAGGTTGCACCTTGTTTGAAACTTTTTCTCTTCAGTCAACAGGAGGAGGCGTCAGAAAAGAAGACAGCGCAGAAAAAGATGAAAATTCTTTCTCCTCTCGCGCGGCGCCTCTTCGACGTCCAGTTCGCGTGTCTCCATCCGCAACAGGCGCGCTTCGCGGACCACGTGAAGCGCCTCGAGATGGCTCTTGTCTCTGTAGGCACAAATCTCCTTTTCCGGATTTTCGCATATTCTCCTCGACCTCTTTCGACTCAAAAACGAAAACTTCTGCAAAGAATGACGCACACGCGTGTACAGCTGTACTGGCTCCACAGACACGCACATACAGTTCAAAATATATCCGCATATTTACATATTTCTTTGTATGTTTGCCTATGCATTCATTTATTTACTGAGAGATACACGTGTGAGGATTGCATGTGCATATGTTGATGCACAAAACAATCATGGATCCCCTCTCGATATCTCTCGACCGAGATACACAGGGGGAGATGGATTCATACGCACAAATATATATATATATATATATATACATAAACGTATGTATAGATGCATGAATATATATATATATATACAGATATATGTACATAAACATAAATATATATATGTATGAATTTCCTTATATGTTTCCAATTTCGTTCCCGTATACTGGTATATATGTATAGGTGTCGAAGGTTTGTTTCCTCTGTAATTTCTGATGGCTGCGTGCGTTTTGCGGGTCACTTGGTCCTGTGAAGAGTTGCGTATATGGGTGAACATCTCCGTACAGGTGTCGATGCCGTTTTTCGTTTTTCGACAGGGTGGATGTCTGTCCTTTGAATCCTGCATGCGTTTTCAGGGACAGCGGCTGCGAATTGCGAACGCGATGTTTCAACCTGGACGGCTGGCGTACAACTTCGAAGTGAAGAGCGAGAGACAGAAGCAGAGCGTGGATGGACCGCCGACTTTTATTTTCCGAGGCGAAGACGACCCCTCTGTGCAGAAAGCGCGGAAGAGAGATGCGAACAAAGAGAGCAGCATGGCCGCCGTTCTCCTTCCCAAAATCACCCGAGTGAGTGGAAGAAAGAAGACGACGTGAAAGGCAAGAAAGGAGAGAGAAGAGAAGAGATCAGAACGGACAGAAGGCGCGAACGACGCAGGAGGAAGACGCAAACAGAGCACCTCTTGTCTTTTCCACTGCCGTGGCATGTGTGTGTTCTCGCGTTCCTCGATGCAGGAGTTGCGGGAGGCGCTGGAGTGGCATCGGGAGAATCGGAAGAAGAAAAAACAAGAGAGAGGTGAGTTTCCGCAACGTTCCGTTCCTCCTCGCGCTCGACTCGCGTTCTCTGCCGTTTCCTGCGCGTCATGCGTGTGCCCTGCCTTCCTGTATTCCAGACTTTCCAGGTCCGACTCTATCTTTTCGGACTTCCCCGTTGACGTCCTCCGCCTCCTCTGAGTTCTGAAGACGCTCTCACTCTCGCGTTTGTCTCCTCCTCTCTGCGTTGTCTCTTTCTGACACCGCACATCGGTTTTTCACCGGGCCACTGCTTTTGTGTTCTCTTTTTTTCTGGTTTTTTCTCGCGCAGTGGCTCGACGACCCGGCAGTCTGAAGGCCGTGCGCGAAGTCGAAGGGCGACAGGCGGCGGGAGAACCTGCGCCACAACCGCCCATTGCCGACGACGACGAGTGAGCTTGTTTTCAGTTTTTCTTTTGCAGAAATTTCGCTTTTCTGTAGCTGCCGCTCCAGGTGTGAGAACTGAACCTTTTCCTCTCGCACTCCTCTTCTTCCGCCCTCTTCATCTCGTCCTTGGTCTCTTCCTGTATCTCGTTCTCTCGTGTCTCTCGTCTCCTTGTCGGTTTCATTGCCTTCCTGCTGGCTGTCGCGTCCTGTCTCTGTTCGTCCTCTGGTCCTGTCTACGTCGTTCGCTCTGTGCATTTGCGTGTGGCGCCGACTCCGCTCTTCGTTTCCTTCCGACTGCCCTTTGCCTCTTCACTCTCCTCTGCGCGTTTTTACTTTTCTTTTCCTTTTTCTCGTCTCCTTCAGTATTTTCGGAGGCGTCGGCGGCTTCGACGCACAGGAGGCGCTCGAGAAGGCAACTGCGGAGAAGCGAACTGAAGAAGCGACTGCCGCGGCTTCCCCGCAAGAAGCTCTTCCAAGGTAAATCGTTTTTATGAAAGAAGGCGTAGACGAAGAAGACAAGTGGCGCAAAAGAGAAATGCGTACTTCCGTCTTCGTTCCACGGTCTCTGCAGACACATATGCACACACTCACACCAACATACATATATACATATATATATACATATATATACATATATATACATATATACATATATATACATATATATACATATATATATACATATATATATATATATTTGTGTGTGTATTGATGTCTAGGAAGGTTCGTGTGTGCTTGCATGAGAAGGTGTACAGGCAAGCATGTCTCTACGTATCTGTTTAAATCTGTGTCTCCCTTTAGTCTTCACAGGTGCAATTGCATGTGTATCAGTAAGTCCCTGGATGTTCTTTTCGAGAGATGCGTCTTGTGACCCCGAGCAGAAGCTCTTTTCTTTCTGGAAAAGCAGCTCTTCATACTGCAAGTGCCTGCGCACTTTCTTTAGGAGTGGATGGTTCCTGCTACTCACCGTATCCGTCGACACTTGAGTCTGGCTTTGAAGGAAAGACTTCCTCTGTTCCCGTGGTTCACCGAGTTCTATCTTTCCGTTCCCTCGTTCTTCACTTATCTCTGTCTCCCCTTCATGTCTCTTGTTCGTTCACTGCGGTCGTTCTTGACTGCGGTCGTTCTTGCCCTTGTCTGTGTTTACAGACTCGACATCATTCGAGAAGAAGAAGGAATGGAAGTCGAAGAAGACGAAACGGATGTGGTTCAGCTTGGTAGGCTCCTCTTTTTTACAACGAAGGCCTGTTTCTCAGGTGCAGAAACTAAAACGCTCAAGCCGTTTGCTTTCTCTCCGTACAGAGCTGTCTGCATGCGTTGACGCAGGAGTACCTGCGTGTGTATTTGCATGGATTTCCGAAGATCGATGCTGTCTGGGAGAGAACAAAGAACGGAGGTGTGCCTGGGGAGGAAAACGGACAGCGCGCGAGTCGATGTACGGCGCCCAGAACATAATGATGTGAATAACGACGTCAAGAGAGATGTAGATGGTCTTTTTATCCGATGCAAATCGCGCACCTGCTTGACTGTCAGAAAGGAGGAAGGACAGGCACCCATGCCTTTCACGGGGGGATTTCGGCGGCGACAGTCGGGCAGTTTCAGCGTTTGAGGGGGCGGAGAAAGGGAGACTTTGCCTTCGGAGTCTGCGGCAAGAAGGAAGCCGGCAAATGCGCCGCGTGTCAAGTCTCAGACCACAGTGAAACTGCACAATTTTTCAAAGTGTAAGGTGGAGTCAGCGTACAGACTAGGCAGTCATGCCATGCAGCGACTGCAAACCGCGGAGCGTTTGTTTCCAAGGCGACGGCTGCGGGAGGGATGATAACATTGTGTCGTCCAACTTCGCTGGCAGGTCGACTTCTCGACTCTCCAAGTCCGGTCTTCGGGTGCCTTGTGGGTTGCTCTCAGGTTCCGCGAAACGCTCGGATCTTCAGAGACAGCAGGAGCAAGAATGGGGAGCGCATTCTGTCTTGTTTGCGACAATGAAGAAGCACCAGCGAAGAAGTACGTTCCGCTCTTTACCTTGCTGTCCTTCAACCTCCATCTTCTCGTCGTCTGCCTTCCTGGATCCACATGCGTGCATTTCCGCACACATTCGTATGCGTGACGTATGTCTCTATACACACATGCATGCATATGCACATATATATATATATATATATATATATATATATATTTGTGTGCGCAGGCGCCTGCGTCTTCGTTTGCCTCCTGGCCTTGTCGTATCTCCGCTCGCAGATACATCTGTCCAGTTGCATTTCTTGTAGTTTTGCGTGCTTTGCATACGTTGGTTTATCTGATGGGTATGTAAGTATATATATATATATATGTGTGTGTGTTTATATGTATGTTGTATGTATATGTGTAAGTGTGTGTGGTTTTTTCAGTGGTGCTGACCACGACGGAGGAGCAAGACAAGGGGTTTCACAGTGTTTTCCGACGCGACGAGCAGACGATGTTGCAGCAGCGCCTACAGGTTCTGCACGACGACCGAGAAAAAGATCCTGCTTTTGTCTCCGACACTTACGCAGAATGTTACCCTGGTGAGAGTTTGACGTCCTGTTCACGGTTGGGAGGCTCTGTTCTCGGGTATTAAACAGTGGCGATCGAACGCCTCTCCGGCTACTCAAAAAGTCCGCAAGGAAAGCAGACGCATGCGTCTTCGGCTGGATATCCGCCGCAGACATGCAGGTTGAAAGACGCTGTTCCCGGTCTCTCTTGACTTTGCCTGTCGCTCGGCGTCTCTGTGTCTCTCTCGAGGGGAGAGGCGCAGACGCGAAAAGATGGTGCCCGCAGAGGTTGGAACGTTAAAAAGTGTGTGCTGCAGTCCCCTGTAAATCCAAAGCCGCGTAAAAGTCTTCGAAGGCGCGTGAGTGGCGGTGTGCGTCTGCGTTTGAATTCGCGAGATGCAGGGGGTGCGAGAAACATGTGACTACTTCTGCTCTGAAGTTCTTTTGCGGCCGGGCCAACGTGGATCTGTCCGCGAACTTTCTTCTGGACTGAAGAGAGGTGGAGAGAGGACAAAGCAGGAAGAGCCGTCACAGAGAGAGGGAACAGGCTTGCACCTGGTGACTCTCTTGCTGGTTGTTCTCGCTCTGATGGACTTTGTGTTGGAAGTGGAAATGATCTGTGTGGCGCTGTCCAGGATTCGGGAGTGAAGTTGCGTACTTGGGCTACGACTCTGACGAAGAGGGAGAGGCGAAGGACACAGCGCGCGTCGACACGGGAGAGTACCGTGTTATTCCGAAGGGGAAGAATCAGCAGTTCAAGTCGAAGGAAGAATACGAAAAATACATTGGTAAGACAGAACGTTCAACTTGGTGTTTTTTCTCTTGTACGGCTCCCTCTCGCTGTTTCACATCTTCCCTTCCGTGTCTGCCTGTTCTCTGCGGGCTCTGCTGCCTCGGCACTCTTCTCGGTTTCGTTTATGCCTGCCCTTCTTCGTGTCGAGGTCTTTGCTGAAACCACATCAAAGGTGAACTCTTCCGCGGGAAGTCGGCGGTTGCTGCGTCATCTTTTCTCCTCGTCTCCGTTTTTTCGAGCCTCTTTGTGTTCTCTGGTGCGCCGTCGTCCGCCGTTCTCCGCATGCGACGATGCTGAAGGCGTACCCGCCAACAGCGGCGGCTGCTCTTCGGAGAGACCGGCCGCATGCGTTGTCGACCTCGGATTCCAGCTGAGAGTCGAGCTCGGCTTTCCCGAGTGTGCGGCTTTGACGGCGAGTCTCGATCTTCGGTCGCGCCTGACTGCGTCGATACTTGACGGTCTGAAAGCGTTGCCACGGAGAAGTCTCACAGAGCCTTGCCTCCTGCCAAACATGTCTTGTACCGTTTGTACCTACTTGACTCCTCAGTTTAAGCAGAACTGTAGTTTATCGGGACTAAAGTCAGCATAATCAATTAAAAGGTTTGTTCAGCCTCTTTTCGAGTCTTCGTTTGTGGCGTTTCGCAGGCGAGATTGAGTTCGTCCCCAAGGCGGCGCTTCAGTACGGTCGCCGTATGGCTGGGGAATTCGCTCCAGGCGGGAAGAAGAAGCGCAAGATGAACATCGATCAAGAGTGGAAGAAAATCGAAGGCATGTTGAAAGAGAAAAAGGCCAAGGCCGGCTGATGGGGACGCCTGCGTCGCTGGAGGCGTTCGTCGCCTCTCTCTGAAAAGCGCTTTTTTGCGTGTTCTTCCCTCTTCGTTGCTGGTTCTCGTGAAGTGGATGCAGGAACAAGGGTGAAGAGAAGGGGGAGAGGCAAAGCATATAAGACGCGGTGATGCGAGAGAGAAGACAGCTCTCGAACCCTAGGCTACACCCCTGCTGAAGCTAGGTCTCTCCTTGTTTATCTTTACTGGTCGTTCTTTCCTTTTTCTCTCGGAGCTCATCCCTGTCACTCAGAGTCTCTTTTTCGGCAAGGCGAGAGGAAGCATAAACGAAATCCTGTTCTGCTGCAGCGCGAAACCTTTCTCTTTTGCTGCTGCCCAGTCAACTGACCACGCAGCAACTTTCGGGTGTCTAGACACCCGGCGGTTGTTGTTTCTCGTTAATGGAAACGAGGTTTTTACTGATACCCGTCCAGGCATATGCAGACTCAGACTGCTGGAGTTCAATCCCCTGCGGCATTAAGGTTATTCCCCATTGGATACGTTCTAGGCGTAAACTCTGTTGATTCCAGTTATCACACGTATACCCAGCGAGAGCAAACGACCTCTCATATACCAGTGTAACCAGGACCTTCCTACTGGGAGTCTTCGTCGCTGAGACACGATATTGATTCGCTTTTTCTGAGGAGTATTATCTCCTACGATTCGGAGTAGTGCTTTGGACCGTGAAGGTTTTGGTGTACCCGATCTCAGTTCTCTTCTGCTTTTCATGACCGCCATGTTGAGTGCATTGACTATTGTGATATCCAGCGTATACTTGAAAAGTCGGCTAGAGACCGATGCTTGTGAGTCTGCCTTCTGGGATGCTGAGAAGCAAGTTTCAGAGAAATCTGGGATTTTCCTTGGCGCCGCGTCGTGTCAGATGGTGCTGATATTCGTTAAGCAGAGCATGCGGGCTTGTTTCACTCAAGTGTATTGCCACCAGCGAAAGAGGTTGCTCTATATAAGAGAATGTTCTAGAGCGCATACGGGCAAATTGCTAGTCGGCCAGAAACAGCTAGATGATTGAGAAGTTGCCCAAGACCACCACACTGCCCTGGAGCACAGAAACCTTACCGTGTCGTCCGTGCAAAGCCAGGACCGAGAACCGCAAACGATAACGAGGTCATGTATTGCTACTATCGCATATCAACGCAGGTATTGTCTCTGCGCAATTTATCGGCGTCGAGAAGAGATATCACTCAAGCTTCAGCGGTTCGTCTGCATCCGAGAGCGAAACCGGCTGAGAGAGAGAAAGGGTACCCGGACAGAGCGATAGGCACTCACTACTCATTTCGTACCGGCTACTCTGCCTCTCGATTGCCCCCTCTGGGTCTTTAGCCTTGGAGTTATGTGTAGCAACCACTTCCGTAGTTTCCCATGTGTTGATAGGATTTATGGACGCGGGGAAACGAGAGTCGAAAGGTTCGGTTGACTTCGTCACAGCTTGTGGATTTCAGGAAACAAGTTTGGCATTGCGTATTTGCGGTCAAATCACGAGTTGCAAAACTTCTGACGCTACAAGATTCTCACTGCAGATGGTGAATGAGGCACTCCTTTCAGTTTCCGTAGTTTGTACTAGGCATGCGGGCTCTTGTCCGAAGTACTGCGAGTTTGTCGTTATAGGGCTTACGGTTTAACAACGATCATGTCAACTTTTTCGTGGTCGCCGATTCGTTGCGCCGGGCCGACGTTTCTTTGGTGCACCCTTTGGTTTGCCGTGATCTCGTTCACATATCGACATGTGAAGGAAATGACAACGTTTTCTGAAGAACACCACTCCTCTTTTGCGAAGATAATGCGGCATTTCTGTAGCAGTTGCTGCTACGCTCTCAGACACTTCGACCGAGTTCTCTGTTTCTTGGGCAACAGGTCCTGTCGGGTGGAAGGTGCCCCACGTGGCAGTTTTAGGGAGGCACGGAAGCTGGAATCAGAGAGAGAAAGCAAGAGACGCAGTACGCTGGGTAGGGGTGGAAAGCCACCAGGATCAAGGTGTGGGTGCTAATGGCAGAAAAATCAAGATAGAGTGCCTCGTGCGCGTAGACTTCCCGACCTAGTAAAGAGAACTCTGTTGTGCTGCATGGTCGATGCACACAGTGTTGTAGTGTATTACATTTTTGTGTGTGTATCATGAATGAAAGCGAAGAGTGGAGACAAGGCGGTTTCGTTTTCGTGTGTGTGGTGTCGTTTGATGGTGCATGCAACACCCCAAGAGTCTGCGTTCTTTTTAGTGAAAATTGACAAATACGTTGGGTCCGCGTACCGTTGCAGAGCTCTCTCTAGAGAATAAACTCGATTTTCTACCGGCGATACGGCTTGCTCAAAGGTCCTCTTTCTTGCTTTTATCCACGTACTTTGGAGCACCAATCAAAACATCCTTTTAAAGGCTCGCCGTACACGAGGTTCCTCTCGTATCTACCATTGAACCGAACAGAGAAATAGAGGGACAAAAACTCGAGGCTCGCGTGTGTCAACTTTCCCCAAACTTTCTTTGGTGCGCTTTTTCCGTGTTCAGAAGCACCAACGTTTTCCTTGGTCTTGGGTGGCAACAGCCCCGGTCAGCATCGGCAGAGTGCTTGAACTGCAGCCGTCTAGTGAGGAAACATTGTCAAGTACTCTTGCCAAGGACTCCGTAACTTTGAAAAATGGTGACAGAAGTGCACAACTCGAAGGACGCTTCCCGTTCTTTACGAAACGGTAAAGTTTGCTTCCCACCTCTTGTCACATTTAGGCGGAAGCAGTTTGTTGGACTCAGCAAACACCTGGTAGCGTACCAAGTTCGTTTTGCCCACGAGGAAGCTGGAGGAAGGTCGGTTGCTAAACTTCTGGAAACATGCTACTGCTTGCGAAGCTTGAAAAAGTGGAAAGAATACGAACCGACAGTTATCACGGGTTACAGTCCACTGGCTAGTCAAGGGGAATCACAGAGTCACAAGGAGTCCACAGGCTGCTAGCAATATACATCAAAGTGACGAAAAAGCAGGTAATCATAACTGTTACTGCAAACGAATTTCTGTGGCGAAGCCCGCTCACATAAACTCGGAAAACTGCGGCTAGTAGCACAGGAACTCCCATCCGTTAAGTGCAGTAATAGGATTGTCGTATTTAGCGTATATTTGGAGAACCAGCATCGTTATACAAACCGCGCAAATATCACACTATTCGGCTGGATGGAGTCCTTCCTAAGCGCTAGAGACAACGAGATTTAGACGACTTGTATTCTTCCATGCAAATGGACACCGTTCGCCGTTTTATCCTCTCTCTGGACGGGCAGCTAACTATCTAGGGTTTTCCTTATAAAAGAAATACTACCGGTTGAGTTTATAAAGTACCAGTTACGTCGTATACTTGAATCTATTCAAGAATTGGTAGTAAACGATAGAGGTGGAGTACAACGAGTTTTGTTACTTGCAAGTGAAATAGAGGCGGCTCCTTGGAGTCTAGAAAATAAGTCCATCTATTTGACCGGAATGCCATCATGTCATGCTCGTGACGACCGATTCCGCAACAGAGTGAAACAGCAATGAGCACATCTCTGTAAAGTTTTCCCCGGTTCTGGTTGTGCCACTGCTGCTTCTCATCTTTCTTCATAGTCCAAAGGCGCACCAGTGTTCTTGGCTGGCGGCAGGCAAGCCTTTCGCCCTCTAGTCTGCAGACGGGACTCTCTCAACTGCCAATGAAGCGTTCGCCCAGCCTTTCGTATCGCGAGTTCCTTTACGTTTCCAACTAGCCGTTCCTTTCGCGTTTTCCTTTATCCCCTTCTCTCCTTGTCAGGTTCCGCACACACTGTAGACCGGTTTCGAAACGGAAGCGTCGATTTAGCCGACGAAACTTCTGAGTCAGATAACGAAAGTTTGTCTTCATGCGCGACGCCTCGGCCTCTGGGCGATCCGTTGTTTTCTGGGTCAGCAACACCCAGGGCTGCACCACTCCCTGAACGAAGTTACCGGTTGAGAGGCGTAAACGAAGGCGAAGGGATGGCAAAAGAACTTGCCAGATTCTCCACGTATGTTGGCAAGTACGCTCCGGCATTCAGGCAACTCCCCGCCCTCTTGAAACCGGGTCCGAGACATTTTCTGCCCGCAATTGGAGAGGTGGACGCTCTCCTAAAAATTGACCGGCCAGACGGTGAAGACGACGGAGCAGGTCTGGAACAGCCGAGAGAAAACACGAGACGCACTTGGGCAGGAGCTCAAGTCTTCGCATTCTGCGACAGAAAGGCGGCAGTTGTTTTGATTAACGTGAAACTCAGTGACGGGTTATCCAGTGCAGGTTTCACGTGACAGTCAGGATTGTGTGGCAAAGGCAGTGGGGGACGTGGAGAATCCGGGACGACCGCAACTCCACCCCAGCACTTTCGCCCTTTGCACGATTTGTACCAACTAGACTCCTGAGTTTAAGTTGAAAAGTTCTTTCTTTTCAGCTTGTGCCGGTATATTCAGGATCCCACCGTTATATTCGATGATCCTGTGTGTTCACAAATGTAAAACTCAAATCGATTAAATAGCGAGACCACTGGTACCCAGGAGACCGACGTATCGGTGACAGGCGAGCACGTGTGTGTGCCTAGCTGTACCTGTGGAAGACTCACCCGGAAGTATCGAGCACCAAAGGGCAACGAAATCGAGATTGCTCATGTGCTTTTTTGATCAGAGACGTTTCGATACAGAACGATTTCGGTTTGGTACCTTCACACTGTATCACGTGGAGGGGGGTACGAGGAAACTATCGGAACCCGATTTGAAAAGATGCAGAACTATTTTCTTCGTAATAAACAGCCTTTTGCGTCACATGAACTTTGATGTCCGGACAGGAACGGAGGAACTGGATGAGCCGGCGCTTCAGCAAAGCGATCCGGCGGCGCTGCGACTGGAATTCGGAGCCTTGCGGCCACTAAGGAATTCCGCTGGTCTTCAAGATATGGAAGTGGGGTGCATTGAAGACGAGGGAGAAAGCAGACGCATTCAAATTGACAGGTGGATTCGGACCGTTCAAAGGTTACGGGATCAATATCCCAACACCGAAAGCCCGTGGGCATCCGATGAACACGCTCCTGACTTTGAGTAAGCTTCGTGTGTTTCACTTTTCAACAAACGAATGCAACCAAGCGGAGGGCACCACCAACATATCCATCTGTGTGAACATGCGCCGGTACGCACATAAAAGTCGGCACCTGAATGAAATGCCTGCGAATATGTGTTCTTACTCCTGTTTCTGCGGACTTCTTGTGTGAGCAGGCAGTTGGTGAGAGAATGGCCAGATGAGTTGGCGTCGCTCTTTCTACCACATCCGTCGCGTCTCGCACTCGAGGAAACACATATGTCTCTCGCGCAATTATTGAAGCTGGGATGCGCACTTCTGGACGTTCCGACTCGTCCCAATGAGCTAAATAAAGCTCTGCATGCACTCTGGATGCTCTATTTCGAACTGAGAAACAGGGAGCGCATTACTTCTACCTAGAGCGACCGAGGTCGTCCTTCAGGAATTCCACTGTTTCGCTAGAGGAAACGAACTTGAATCTGAAAGTATGACCGCAGCTGCACCACCTGACCACTACACTCTCTTCTTTATCATTGATACTGCGTTGTTAATTGAGAGACCACTGCCGCTCAAACGTTCTGTACTTGCCCTCAAGCCCGGAACCTGCTTGGCTTTGCAAAAAGCGCATGCGTCTTATAGAGAAAAAACAGCGGGGTTTGACGTAGCCGTGGTGTGGCAGAACACTAGCAATCTGCGTGAAATCACTGCTGAGTCAGAAACTCTTCAGATGTGGAAGCGCGGATACTGTCCAAATGAAGAACACTGGATAGTATACCTGGTGTCCGGTGTAACTCGCTGGGTGACGAAAGCTTCAGCGACCTTTACCGCGTTAATACTCGAGCGGTAAAGCGGCTTTTGTTTCCTTCGACGTGAAGTACAGCGGGCTCGTTTTCATCAAACACGCTTATAAACACATCGCCAGCACGGCCTCTTGGTTCGGAAAGAAAGGTAAAAGATAGGTACGGTCACGCATCCACACAAACTGCGCTCTTGCAGGTCGGCCTTCTCCAAAATGTCTCTAAGACCCACGGGTAAAGGACAGTCGACCGTTTCTCTCAAAAAATGCGTAAATGCAGTTCCCCTAGAATCGCTTTTTACGTGCACTAACGCATTACAGATCTGTCCCAAAAAAGCTTAGCTCTGCGGTGTAGAGTCGCGTGGTGCACAACACCGTATTTGTGCGTTCGCATAGACGTCTCGAAAAAAGAGAAGATAAACAACTTGAGCGACCAATTTACACCTGTACTCGTTGACGTGTGCACATGCAAACGGGTGGTTTCGCAACTTGAATCACAACCTCTTGGGAAGTTATGCGATCCGCTGAAGTTCTCCTCCATGCAACACCGCATAGTAACGGGGAAACCCTCTTGCGCGGCGCGGTGCTGCACAGCCTCCCTCACAAGCGCGAGCACCTACCTGTGGTCGCTACGCTACATATTCACTTTTTGACACGTTCAGAGGCTGCATTATGGCCATCGGACCGTTCGTCTACCCATCTATATTCATTCGGCACAAGTCCGCATATAGATCCAGCACAGAAGGAATGCACACACGAGTATCAACGGCTGCCCTAGAAGTGACTCGCCGTCGTCCCTAGGCAGACTGCTCCAGATCGCACTCGATTCTGTTTTGAAGAAATGCGACGCCGGTGAACGTCATGCGGCGATGAACACATAGACGCGCGCTTTTACGCCCCATGGATTCGGATTTGTTCCCCCAAACAGATGGCTTCGCGCTCAAGAAACTCCTTCACAGCATGGCGCTGGTCGCCCTGCAGCTGGATGACGCTACCGTAATCGGCGTCTTCGATCACCGTCCCGTTGCAGTTGAGTTCCTTTTTCAATGCACGAACCATCTTTTTCAAATCCAATGCCTTGTCCAGACCTTGAACCGTAGTAACGCTCTTTCGACCGTTTCTCTGCTGATTCCGAATATCTGCGAGAAAGGCAAAAACCCCGTACAAACTCTCCGGTGTCTCATCGTAGATTACCACTGTGCAGAAACACGCGAGTGAATGGCTGATCGACAACGCAACAGAACCAACAGACACCCATTCAAATGAGATACATTCAAGGACTGCTGCCAAAACCGTGAACACCGTATCTGTCTACCGCACCACAGCAGCGTACCGATTCTTGAAAGTGTCGCGACACAGGCTTTTGTAGTTCTTTCCAGCTGGTTCGTGTTCGTTAGGTGAACGAATTACGATTCATAAAAAAGTCCGACAATGCTCTATACCTTCAATAAAACAGAGGTCGGAACTGGCGGAGTTGTTGACTTACGGATCAAATGTGTACTCGAGCCGCCAACACTAAACTGGGAAGTGTCGTTGGCGAAAGGATCGGAAATACCGAAATTATGCACTTCGACGGACATCAGAAAGTCTGCACAAAAAAAACGACACGCCCAACACGCCTGGGCCGAGGAATTTCAGAGAGTCGCAAAATCCCGTTGCACACTAAATATACACGTTCGAAAGTGCGACGTTTTCATTGCAGAAGTCGAAGCTGCAACAGAGCTGAAAGCCCGCGCAACGATGAACAGAAACAGCCCATTCGTTGCTTTTTTTGAAACCCTGTTATGCTTTTAGATCAACTACAACCCAACACGAGAGACTCTGTCTAACCAGATGAAAACTCGAAACGAACGTGATAATGCAACATAGCAAAAGTCGTGAAGCCGCTATGTGAGACCACACGTTTCCAGTACAACATAGAGTGCAGACGCAAGTGGCTGCTTCTATAGAAAACAGAAATGCAGCATACGACCCCATGCTATTGGGCTGCTGCTTAACAGGCACAAAAAATCAACTGTGGAAAAAGCACGCCAGCATAGAGCTGGATGCGTGTCCAAATGACAGATAATCACACACACCGCTTCTGTAACTGAGAAAACCCTTTTGTATGAGCAGCGTTCTGGCCGTAAAATCGAGAATAAATGTAGCAGAGCGAACTGGTGAAAAACAGGCACGATCAAGCGCTCGCACAGCCGCCAACGGCCGACCAAACAGCCACCCCCGGCCGGAAGAAAAGCTGGAAAGTCTTGCAACTCCGGCGATCCACTCGTCTGTACATAGTATTGGAAAAGCATATCCGTCTCTTTTCTCAAAAACAGTCAAACGGCGACAAAAAACCCGGTGACACTCTGTTCGTCTCGTACCTTGTGAGAGACACGGGCGGAAAGCTCCAAGTTGTTTTTGGGCGTCGAAAAAAAAAATCGCTGCTTCTTTGGAGAAACGCGACTCGTTTTTCGTTGCGGTTAACAGGAGGTAAAAACGCTCTAGGCAGTCACGCGACGAGACCGAAAAGACAGAGGCAGCAAAAGAAGTCCACGAATCAGAACGACATACACTGACGAAAGCTTTTGCGACTCGCTGCGCTGCAACGAAGACGTGAGCCGTGCTCGGCCAAAAAGCAGAACGTGTGGCTAGCAAGATGATCGCGCCAGATTTGTCCCGTGTAGCAGTTCCCTTGACTAAAGGCAGACTGCGTGTTTCGCGGTTTCGCGCGAGACGTGTGCGAAATGAGGTGACTAGCCAATTCGCCAGATGCGCATCAAAGGTCACCTCTGCTTCCGGTTCAAGCTGCTGAGATGGAAAGGCGAACCCAATTAACCTAATGGAGAGAGCCGAAATACGAAACATAGGTGTTGTCCAAACACCGTTCCACTCTTCGAAACACGGGCGAAACGACGTTTTTTCCCCGGGACTTCTTCTCGACCTTGGGTGTGCTTCAATCATTCGAATATAGTCCGACGTAGCGGTGCACGCACGCCCAAGGGCGACGGCTGGGCAGGTCGCGCGCGCCACATATAAGCCGATAGGTTGGGGAAAATAAGTGTATGTACCGTGTCTCGAAACTCGAGACCCCGAATATAAGCCGAACTACTCGACTAGCTGTTTTTCAGAAAGCAGGCGGGGTGTGAGTCAACATCTATGCGGTGATGGGAGGGATGTTTACCCAACGAAGGACACTCTAGCCGGGTATCTTCTTTGTGTCTGGCTCTGCTTCGAGTTTTATTCTCCTGTTTTTGAGGCAGCCAGGCGCGAGGAAACCGGTAAGAGGAGGCACTCGTGGCCCTTGTCTGCTTTTCCGCACGCTGATGCCTAGACCTTGGCTGGTGTGTCTTACAAGCCCGTTGCGGAACTCGTTTTTCAGTTGCCGATCTGGAAAACGCCTAAAATCGAACAGAGTTTTTCTTTCCTAAGGAGTTCTGGGAAACCCACGTGTCTTGTCAGTCTCCCAGGTTGAAGGGGGACTTCGAATTTTGTCTCATTTCCTCGGTCCGCGCGCTGCAAGGGGGCAAGATTTCCGCACTCTGCCTCCGAGTCGACCCGGGGCTCAGACTCCCAGCCGGTTTTTTGCCTGCTTCCGTTCCCTTTGCTCTGCTCGCTGGTTTCCACACATTGATGAACACAAACCCTCATCAGCTTCAGGGAACGTTTGTGCATTTGAAGGCTAGCCCGGGTCCCACGTGAAGTGGTCGAATGTATGTACACCTGCGCCGGGAACGGTTCCGTTTTCCCGTGGCTGCCTCGTTGTTCGTGCGGGACGCCCCTTCGCAGTTGTACAGGTTTACGTCTCCGATTTTCACTTTAACCGAAAAACCTCTTGGTTTGTCTTTCGGCTTGTCTGCACGTAGTTTGCAGCGCCGTTTATGTCTTTCTCTCTTTCCTGCGACGGAGATACTGTCATGAAAAGCCTTTGTGTCTTCTTCGCTTTTCCTTCGGCTCGCTCGTGGCACAGATTTCTCTCACGCTGGCAAGTCCCATTGTTTTCCAGGGTGGCTTTGTCAACCTCTCCTTCTGTCTCGTTTTTCTCTTGTGCGGGTGGCAAGCGTGCGGTGAATTGAGATCGAGAATTCCCGTTCTCGCCTTTGCTGGTCCCGATCCGACTACCAACCGTTCTACCTGCACCGTCCAGGGACACAAGTCTCATCGCCGATAGCTGTAAATCTTCAGTCGCCACTGTGTCATGCCGTTGCAATTCGTCTGCAACTTCAAAGTCGGTTTTCAGGACTCAAAGCCGGTTGTCCAGACTGCTTTCGTGTTTTGTAGGCAACTTGCCTTCTCTCTGTCTGTTTCGTTTTTCTGCCCCCGTCCTCGCTCCTCTCCTTCGATTCTTTATCGGTCCCTCTCCCACTGTCTCGCGCTGGCCAAGATGATTCCTTCGTCTAACAAAATCAGTTCAGATTTTTCTCCGTCCGTCTCTGTTTTCTGCGCGTCGCTGTCTCCGCAGACACCTCCCACGAGCCATGGGGGCATGTCCCTCGCTCGGTGACAGATTCCTCTCGTTTTCCACTTTTGCGTTCCTTTCGGTGGTCTGTTTCGTCCACGAAGGTGCCATCGCGTTTCTTGTCTGCTGACAGACGAACGCCGAAACCAACTGTGCGGTCTTCTCCGCTGCTTTCGCCTCTTTGCTCGTCTCATCTGTGTCGCACCTTGGTGCAAAGACATCGCCAGTTCATCTTCTCTCGCCCTCGCGACCTTATCAGATTTCTCCTCAGAGCTCTGTTCACATTTCTCTCAATTCCCCACCTTCCACGTATTACTCTCTTCTTCGCTGTCGACCTCCACAGCGGTCTGCGTCTCCCCCTGTGTCGATTTCTCTCCAAGTTCATGAGAGGCGTCTCTTCTTCAGTCTCCTCTCCACACCTGTCTCGCGCGTTGGTTCCGTCCGCAAAAAAAAACAAGTCCGTTGATCTTGCAGTCCGGATACAAGCTTGTAAATGTAAGTCTCCATCGGCACAAAATGGCGCACGCTCCGTCTCGCTCTCCTCCTTCTTCTCCCCTTCCTCCCACACCGTCTGGTCCTCCTTCTTCTCTCCCTGCTAAGTCTTTCGTCTTACCTTCGACGTCTTCCCCTTCTCCTCCTAAATCTTCTCCAACTCCATTGTCTTCTCCTCAGCCTCCCCCTTCCTCTCCTCTGCCCCCTTCTCCCCCTTCTCCTCCTGCTCCTCCGCCTTCTGCTCCTTCTCCTTCTCCTCCTCCTTCTTCTCGTTCGCCGGCTGAGCACTTGTACGAACTGGCTGCCGAGCGTCACCCTGCTCGATGCACAGCGATTGACAGAAGCGATTCTCGTCCTCCGGACGAGGAGATTCGTCGGGACGGTTTCTCTCGTCCGCTGCAGGCGTTCCAGATCTTGTCGTGGCTGTGTTTCGCGGCCGATGTGTTCCTCTTCTACTTGGTCTTGGTCCCCAGCATGTGCTTCGCTCTTCAAGTCGCGGGCGGCGTCGCCTTCGGTCTCTGCGCCCTCGCCGTCTTCGCCTGCGGCTGGATCGCGACCACGACTGACCCGATCGACCCGGTGGCGTTCCTCAGTGGGCCGTTCTCGTCTGCGCCTGCTCCGGAGGTCCATCCCGACATGCGCGAGTGCGACGTCTGCGGCTTCGTACACGAGCGCAGCAAACACTGTCGCGTCTGCAACAAGTGCGTCGACGGCTTTGACCATCACTGCATGTGGATCAACAACTGCGTGGGCGAGAAGAACTACCGGCCTTTCTTCGCGCTCCTCGTCTTCACCGCGGCGATGACGGCTGCTGTCTTCCTCCTCGCCGTTGGGTGTGTCGTCGAGGAGGCGGTATGGGGCTCTGCCGGCGAGCGCTGGCGCGCCGCCTATGGCTGGTTCGCCTCTGGAGCGTTCTACGCGCTTCTCGCGCTGCCCATCGCGCTGAACGGACCGCTCTTCGCCCTCGTTGCCCAGTTGCTCGCGCTGCACATCTACCTCGTCCGGCACCACCTCACGACCTTCGAGTACATCACTCTGAGAGTCCACGAAGAAGACCCTGCGCCCTCGGGTGCTCCAGAGAAGAAGAAACTTCGCGCATGGGCCGAGTGGATCGTCATCGACCGCCAGCGGCTGCGACGCGCGAAGAAACGTGGCCTGATGCGCGACCTCAGCGACGTCAGTCAGTGCACACCGGTTCGCCCTGCAGACTTTGTCCCACCGCGCGACAGTCTCCAGCCAGACAGGCATCCTGCAGAGAGGTGCGACGGCGACGCGGCCCCGCCGACGCCCGGCGGCCCCCAGGTACGCAGGAGGAAGATCCGCGTGTTGAGAAAACGGGGGGAGAAAGGCAAGCCTGCCGATCTGCTCGTCGCTTCAGAAAAGCCAGGTTTTCTCCAAGGTGATCCGGTATCCCCTCGTGACGGGGATTCAAGTGTACAGAAGAGACGTTTGCTGTGGAGGTTTTTTCCCCTCTTCCACCTCAAACAGGGTTCAGACGCGTCATTCGAAAAAGTGCCTTTTTACTGGAATCCCAACACGCCCAGGGTCCCCGAAAATGTGAAGCTCTTAAAAAAAACAGCTTCGAGCGTTTCTAGCATCGAGACCAGAAGCGCCGGGGCGAGTTCTCAAAAAAATAGGTTTTCCGGAGGCACTTTAAAATCCCCGGTGATCTCTCTGTTCCGTCGAGAGTGCGCGCCCTGGTGCTTCGAAATCGTCGGCAAACCTACAAGTTGAAAGTGGGGAGGGACAACGCTGGGCTGCGAGAGGGAAAGGCGAGGCTCAGTGTGTTCGGAGAGACTCTTCTTTCGACAGTCCCCTGGCGCTTACGCTTCCGACGGGGATTGAGTGTGCACTGCAGGTTACACGCAGTTTAGCGGGAAGCAAGAAATAAGCGAGGTGCTAATGGATGGACTGGAGAATGCCAAGGTCACCTTGACAACCGCACTGGTTAAGAAGTGTCGTAGAAAGTGTATGTACACCAGAGAGCATGAGTCCACGTACAGCTGCGAGGAGCGCTATCTGTACAAGAAAGCGTGGTTTCAAAGGTTCTTCAATAATCTCTGTGCAATGCTGAGTCGCGGGCCTGTCATTTCCGTTCATTTTGTTTGTTTCAACAGTTGAAATACATCTCTGGCGAATCTGCTGGACAGAGTCGCGGATGGGTCTCCGACGAGTGTCGCACGATCTTCTCTCCAGTCTTCAGTGTCGGTTTTCATGATATCTTGTTAGGCGCATCCTGAATGAAGTGCTTGTTTCTTCAGTGTCTATGTGAAGAGCTGGCCTTCGTACACAAGCTGGAGAATTACCATGATGGGTGATAGTGCTGTGTGTGCGTTCAGGGGCGGCCTTCTGGGGTGTCTCCGCAGCTCGCGGCGCCTTCGCCTGCTCTCCATGACTGCGGGAGCGCGGCAAGTCCAGTTGTGTCTGACTCGGTGGAAGATACTCAAAAGTCGCAGGTCTGAAAAGCGAAGAAAGCGAAGAGAGAGAAGTCGGGGAAGCCGCGGCGGTAGCCGTGTAGAGAGACTCGACAGCGTCGCGCAGCGGGAGACGCACTGGCCGAGGGGCGCAAGCAGAGCTCGATTTGGACGAGAAAGAGGTTGGGAGGAGGAACGTCAGATATTTTTCGCAAAGGCTCACGGCCACCGGAAGAAAGAAGCCGCATGCATGCGTCAGAGTGTGGGTGTGTGTACGATTGTGTTCGAGTGTGCGTACACCAAGTGCGTGTCAGCACTTAGGCTCTCTGTAGGACATGCGTGGATTTTTCATCGAGTTTCTCGAACGGGAGACGCAAGTTGGAAAGTCTCGCTTCCTCCCGGAGCTGTCCGTTGTTTCACTACCTCTGCGTTGAAGGCGTCTTGAGGCGAATCGGCAGAGTTCGTTTCTGTTTTTTAAGCATGCATTTTCCGAACAGACTGGCGTCGGGAGGCGACAGCCAAAGTGACTGTGCAGGACACCGTCGTGCAAGAGAGTGGAGAAGAGTCGAGGAAGGAGGAGAGGCCGGCGGGGAGAAAAAGAGAAAAAAAGGAAGAGAGTGAGAAACCAAGGGAGCGGGAGGACAAGGAAGCAGACGGGAGAAACGAAGAGGAGGTGGACTCATTCGGCGTTGTTTTTTCAGAAAGAAGAGAGAAGAAATGAAACTTTCAGAGACTCGAGGGATGAGGAAAGCTCCTTTCACTTCTTTTTTGTGGTATGTTCAAAACGGCTTTCCGCTTTGTCTGGCAAACACGTTTATCGCGTCAAAATGAATTTTCAGATTCCTCTCGGTCACTTTGTCTCCTGCGAAAACGGGTGGACAAGGCAGAAGCGACATCTTTGACAGTTTCGAGTCCCGCCTTTGCCTCTTCTCCTTCGCCGACCTCTTCCCTGCTTCCGCTCTGCTCACGACGGTCTCGCTTCTTCCTTTTTCTCGTGTCTTTTTGGGTCCAAACAACTGAACCTTCTGAAGTGCCTAGCGGCCGCCCACATCGCTTCCGCTTTCTTGCTTTCTGTCTTTTCGAGTCGATCTCTCTACCTCTGTCTCTGTCTACGGCGGAACTCGTGTCGGAGCCCAGAGCTGAACCACGTTGTGAGTCTGACACAGTGTACTCGCCCCGCGGCAGCATGCAGGTTGAGACTTCGCTTGATCGCCAGAAGAGTTTTCCAGCGTTCAGCTCGACTTCAGAAGGGTCTTCTTCACTCCTTCGGCGTTAAACGTCGAGTAGAAGGTGCAGCGCAGGGTGGCAGTTCAGAGTTTGACATTCGGAACGACAGCGCTGGTTTTTTTGACTGGAGGGAGTCTCCGACGTTGTGTTTGTCAACTCGACCCGCACAACGGAGTCGCAAGAAGCAATCTCCCTTTGCAGTGAAAACTCCCCAAAAATGCTAGAAAGGCTTGCTCGTGTTAGTCAACAGTAAAGAGATAAGTGAACTTTCTGTGAGCAGAGGACCGATCTGAGGACGGAATCGCGAATTCGCAACAGCGAAAGATCCACGCGGGAGACGATTCGCGGCTTCTCTCTCTTACCTGCACGGGTCCGGCACTCCGAACAAGAGTTTTTTCCAGCAACCAGTCCCCAGAGAAGACGGTTGAAATGGTTTCCAGAATCTCTTCTTTCAGGAACCCCCATGGGACCGATCCGAGTCACGTTTGCGTTCGAGACTTGTGCGTCCGTTTGTGGCATTCCACGTTTGGTGGCGGGTCTGCCGAGTCTGGACGCACCCTGCCGTCGCGAGAGATGCGGAACGGATTCTTCTGCAGCAGGAGTAACTGTCTTCGCCGCGGTCTGTTACCGGGCTCGTCTTCGCTTCATCGAGAAGTGGAGCTCCACGGTCCTGTTGCCACACGCGTCAGGGCGTCTTCGCTAGAGTGTCGCAACAAAGCTGGGGGCTGGCACAACTTCCGAACGCCCAGGAGAGAATGGCACTGGAGACAGGCCGCATCCCCCGAAGAAACGGCGACCAAGGCCGGCTCGTTGGACTGCGAAGGATCCTTTAAAAGACGCGTCGAACCCACCCAAGAGTCGCTGAAAGATCCAGCGAACATTTCTACAACCAGCATTTCAAGCTGTCCAAATACCATGAAATTCCCTTCAGTCTGTACGGAGTAGACGCCGATGTAAAAAACCAGTCTTGAGAACACGCCCGTCGTCACGGAAAAAAACATCACGATTTAGATCGGTTGATACAGAATGTCAGCCTGGTCGTAAAGTAGGCGAGGGCCAACAGGTCAGATGGAATTGCGAGACCTAGTCCTCAGAGGCTGTTCCCGCTTCTGAAGTCGACTCATTCCTCGGTTCGTTTCCAAGCAGAGCATGGAAAACACAAAGGAACCTGGGTCAAATCCAGCAGAAAAGTCCATCTCGCACTTTCAAGGTCCCCGATCTACGTCTTCCATCTGACTTCTATAACGGATAGGAGGCAACTAAAGGCGGGGTATCTGTGTGCCTGAGGGTTGAGAAGAAATGGAAAGGAAAGACGCGTGCAGAGACTGGGGGATCCGGTGAGGGACTTGGTCACGGTATAATTTCCTTGCCGGTTTTCATCTTAGTCACGTTTCTTGCCGGGCGATTCCTCGGCCACCAAACGTACACCTCTCTAATCTGAATGCCGTCGCTCTATCTATCTGTACACGCTCATTCCACGCGCACCTATTATATTTGTATACATGCATGTTATTGAAGGTCTGTTTATACCTGCAAGTACACACTTCAGATGTGTGTGTCGCTGCTTCCTTGAAATCGAGTGTTCTTCAGACACACAGTACCAAACAAGACAGAGTAACAGCCCTTGTGATTTCCAGGAACGCAGCAATGTTTCGACGCTGACATAGACACTCTTGCGGGGTGTGTGGGTTCGCGAAACCTTGCCGCACCCTTCTCTCTGTGGGTTAGGTCATCTCTGCCGTCTACACTGAGTTCCCCACGCGTATCAATGGGAGCTCTACCAGACGCGAATCCAGAGAAAGAAGGCTACGAGCTCAGCTGGAAAGCAACTTTACCGTGGTTTATTCTTGCTTGTTTTCGCTGCCACTACGAGGAAACTGGATGTCGAGCGTTCTTTGACTGTGGGTTTTGTGGCGTACGTGTGTCTCTATGCGCCGCTCGACTTCTCCCCCTTCCCCCCCTGCGTTTCCTTTGTTTGAACAGCTGCTGTTCTACAAACATTATAGGGACACCTGAGTCGCGGTTCCTCCACAGACAGATGCGGTGGGCGCCTCTCGATTGTGGCTCCTTCTTCTTCAACAGAGGAAAGGTACCCGGCGCCGTTCGTTCCTGCTGAGTGTACATGCACATCTCCAGGTGCATGAAGCACTTTTCCTCTGCTGGAACACTTCTGCCTTTGTCAGTTTCTCTTCCTCCTCTTGGGCTGCCTCCGCCGTTCGCCTCGCTCTTCGCGGCGAATGCTGCTCTCTCGCGGTCTGGACTGACCTGGTGCTCACTGTGGAGTCGAAGGACTCAGGGAACGGCGTTTTTCGAGGTGTGTTCCTTTTTTGACGGAATATCTTGCGTCTAGTCGGACACAACGCTCGCGCGCGCACAGCATGTGTTTACTCCCAGCACACCCATCGTGTTCTCGTGCTGTTTTCTCTATATGGGTCCATTCGACGCGGAGACATAGGAGAGTCAAACGCGATTCTGAAAGCGACGCAAGCGTCGACATCCAGCGGCAGTCCTCGTGTTGGTGTTGGGGATTCTCAGCACGGTTTTTGAAGACGCGTCTTTCCCCCTTTTTCCTCTTGTCTCACCGCAAGACTGAAATGGGGACTTCTCCGCCGCGCTGGTCCACGGCGGAAACGACGCTTTCAAAAAGGCGAAGAGTGAACCGCGGCGGATTTTTCTGCACTGAGTTCTGGAACCTAAAGGCGTCACCGGGTAGAAGCTGGTGGATTTTCTGACCAACTGTTTCCTCGTTCCTCTCACGCGCGTCCCGTCTGTCTAGGCGTCTCGCTCCATATTTGCCCGGACGCTCGGGCAGGAACGCGTGTTTTTGAATTTCTCTCATTTCTCAGAGACGGCCTAAACGCCCTCACCTCGTCACTAGACGCGAGCAGGCTCTGTGGTTTGCAGGTATCTTCCTGCTTTGGTGCGTCTTATTTTTTTGGGGTGTCGGTGTCTCGTTCCGGAATGTCGAGAAAAGATGTCCGGGTGTTTCTGAGCCCCCAAAACGCGGACACTGGTGTGTATTGTTGAACAGCGCGTCTTCGGTTACAGGCGTTTGCAGAAAAGCCGCGAAAAGACTCGGACTCTTTCGCTGTCTCTCGCGTGCCTGGCGAGGAGGTTTTTGAGTTTTTCTGTCTCAGAACTCAGGCTGCAGTTTGCGTTTTTCCTCCTAGCTGTCTCGCGCGCGCTGCGGTTTCCCCACCGGACCGTCATCAGAATTAGAGAACTCGACTTTCTCGACTTTTGCGACGCGTGCATCCTGCGCTCTCTCGATGGTGCACGTCTCTGCCTCTCTCCCCTTTTCTTTCTTTCCCCGCTTTTTTCTCTCGCAGCCGAGAGGAACGCGTTCCTTCTGGATTTGCCGCGCAACGCAAGAAGCCTGTCTCCCCGCCTCCCACTCCCGAGCTGTGTCCGGTGCATCCCTTCCCTTCTTCCGACCGGCTTTCGCGCATATCGTTCCTCGGCTTTCTCTCTCTCTCTCTGCGCGCTATTCCGACTCGCTCTCCCGAGTTCGTCCTGGACTTGCTTCTGGAAGCCTTCTCTGCGCGAAGATGGAGACGACCCTGAACGGCGGCGGACGCGCGCCGTCTGCAGTGTTCCACCCGAGCACGTCAGCTCCGGCGATCTGCTTTCCGAAGCGCCATGCCTCCTTCTCCTGCTACGACGGCGCTTCGGGAACCTCGCCTTCGACGACTTCGGGAGGCAGCGCAGGTGACCTGGGTGCGCCGGTGTCGCGCAGTCTGCTCGGGGGGCGTCCGGTCGGCAAGCTCGGAGACTCGACGCTCTTCGGGACCGTGGACTTGACGGCGACTTCCGAGTTCCGCCCAATGTCTCAAAAGTACGCTGCCCAGTACGAAGAGGTGAAGCAAATTCTCGCGCAGCGCGGCGACCTGTCCAAGCGCGTGATCAGCGCGAACGCCGACGCGTACTACAACCACCTGGGGTTGAACGAATACTACTTCCAGACAGCTACGGCCCAGACCGTCGCGAGCAACTTGGCTTGCGTCATCGCCGCGAAAATCCTGAACGAGTTCTCGCATACCGACTACTTCCCCCAAATTCAACAGGAACGAGACGGAGAAGTCTTCCTCCTCGCCAGAGCCTCTCTGCGAAACCGAAAAGCCTCACAGGTCAGAAAAGTACACACACGTACACCTGGATAAACATGTATAAACAATTGATATATATATATATATATGTAGATATATACATATATAGATATACACGTGTAACTATATACACATATGTATATATATGTGTATATGTATTTTTGAATGTATCCATATATGTAGGCAGATATATACATATATATATATATATACATATGCATATGTGTTTATGTATCCATGTATATGGATATACATGGGTATGTGATGTGAGTAGATTTATTTGCATGTCTTTGCGTCCATGTTGACGTTGCGCTTTTTTCTGTGGGGGGTTGTGTGCGCAGAATTTCCAGGTGGAACGCGAGATCGAGAAGAAGTTTCTGGGGCTCTCTGGAAAGACGACTCCGTACCGCATGCAATGCTACCGGTCCTCGGGATCCTTCTTCGACGACCCTGCTGATGAAAACGAGCGACTGAGAACCTACTTTCTTCAGCAGCCTGAATACTGCGCAGAGACAACGAAGGACGGCGTAAGACTTGCTTGTGCGCATTTCTGAGTGCCGAGTTTGCTCACTGGATGCCACTGTTCTCAGTGCCGTTTTCAGTGCTATGATCGTGATGGTCGTGGAAAGCGAAAGGGATCGTGAAATCGGCTGCAAACGAAGACCTGTAGCTTTGTCGCCTGCAACAGGTCTACAGCTCTGCTTTCCTGCGACCGTCACATGCGCGGCGGCAAGAGGAAATCCTCTCTGCGAGAAAGAAAAAAGGTCTATGAAAAATCCTGTGTCAGAAACATGTGCTGCTGTGGCTGTGTACAGAGGAAGACACCCATAGATAAAGATATACATATACATATATATATATATATATATATAGTGCATGTGTTTTCAAGCACGTGTGCTCGGTGTATGTACACTCGAGTGGTGGGGCTTGTTGAGTCTGTCGGCGAGTCTGGGGATCCCGTGCATTTCTCCGAAATGCAGAGGACAATTCGAGAGCGGTGACCACGAGGCGTTCTGTGGATGCGGCGCGAAAAAGATTTGTGTTACTTTGCTCCATCTTTTTTTCCGTCCTCGCAGGTGGATCCTTCAGAAACGGACCTCTCCAAACTCCTGGATGTTTACTTTTTTGCGAACAAGAGAAACACAGCGACAGCTGAGATTTACAGAAGACTCAACGAGGAGGTAATCTATCGCTCGTCCAGACCCTTTCTGTTGACAAAGTGCTGCGCATCTTGTCTGTGCATTCAACAATCGTTCTTCAGAAAGGAGATCTTCCCGTTCCAACACTTCACATGTCTTCGGCAGTGAAACACGCTCATCTCGATTTCTACACACGTATTATATACATATAAATATATAATTTATATGTGTATACGTGAATATGTATATCTATATCTATATATCTATATATAGAATTTATATGTATGTATGTGAATATTTAAAAGTTAAATGTATATATATATATGTATGTATGTATGTATATGCATATATATGGGGATGGGTTATATTTGTTTGTAGGTTGCGCATACGGCATTGCTTGTCGTGTTTCACGTGTAAAGCGTCGAAGCATTTTTGTGAGTGTGCACCTTGATTCAAGGATGCATATCTCCGTAGGAAGGCGGTCTCAGTCTTCGTTCACTGGCCTGGTTTCGTTGGCGACTGCTGTGTGCGACTTCTGTGTGAGATGCCGCCAGCCACAGAGGCGTACGTTCACGCGACAGCCTCAAGAGCGGGGCGTTCGCCTTCCGAGGCGTTTTTCGCTCGGTGGTGATGCGTTTTGTTGACCAAGGATGGTGTTTCGTTCTTTGCGCGCAGGTCGTGCGCGACTCCAGTGGACAGAACCTCTTCATCAATGTGGTAAGTTTCTCCTTGAAACGCGGCTTTGCTTGTTTTGTCCATGCGTTTCTGCACACCCGCTAAGTCTGTCAAGGTGACTCGGTGCATGCGGATTCGTTGCCCTTCTCCTTGTCGACTGGGTGTCGCAGCGTGTGGGCATTTTTTTCTCAGGTTCCGCGAGGCACCGGCTACCGCATGGGTACGAAGGCAAAACGCAGGCGTTCGGTCTCGCCTCTCCAGCCATCTTCTGCCACTGCATGCACAGTTCTGCAGGTCCACTGTTTGCTTCAAAAAGTCCACGGGGAAGCCGCTCACGGTCTCACCTCCTCGTCTTGTGCCGATGCAACTGCTCACTTGTCCTATGCGTATGTGTGTACATGAATGTGGTACGTATTCACACTCCACCTACAGGCATACATTGGCATGTATATGTATATTTATATAAATATTTATATATATATATATATATATATTCTCTTTTTCAAGCAGCGGCATTGTCGATCTGTCTGTGTGTATGTCTAGTTGTGTAGGTGTTTCCATCTGCATATACAGATGCAAGTGCGCATGCAGTTTGTTTGTGCTGGTTCATGTGAATATTTGCATGCGTGGATGGACTCACGGACTTCTCTGTAAACACGTAAATCTTCAAACAGGACGCTTGCGTGTTTTCAGATCTTGCCTTCCGCCGGGGACTGCATACAAAGGAATTCTTTTCTCGCTTGGGTGTAAGTTTTCGTTCTGAGGGACAGGCGAGCGAGGATGTTTTTTCCTCGGTGCATGCGTTTAACCTCTTCTTCTCTTCAAGTCGACTCGATGTGCGCTTCTTCTCGCGTGAGACACTTGGCTTTTCTTGTCGGTCGCCGCGAAGGGCGCTCTTGATCACCTCGACTGTTTCAAGGCACAAGGGGGTTGAGTCTCTCCGTGAGAAAGCGGTTTTGCTGCGCTGTTTGCATGCGCTCTCGCCCAAACCATGAAGACTGTACTCACGCATGCACACACCTGTGGCTTGACGGGGGACTGGACAGACGCAGCTTCCCTCAGGCACGCTACTGGACCTCTGTGCGTCAACGGCGATTGCTGCAATGAGCTCAGTGGTGTGACGAACTTGGCAAGAAGGACTGGACTTCTCCACAGAGACCGCGATTCGACCGTCGGTGGTCTGCGGCAACTCCACGTCGGAACGTAGTCCCGGGTGTCCTGCGCGTTTTTTCTTCCAAGACGCTGGGGTCTGTCTACGCAGAAAAATCGTTTCTTACAGAGAAGAGCTTGCGGCGTTGTTTGCAGGATAGCGTGACGATGTGGGGCTTCTACTCCCAGCGGAAATACGTCGAACCTCTCGCAAACGGCGTGTCGATCATCACGACCTTCATCGAGGAACTGCCTGAGGATCAGCTCACAGACTTCCCTGAAATGAGCATGAGCAGACGGTGAGGGAGACGGAGGATAAAGTGAGAAAGATCCGGTTGCGAGACTCCTGAAGCAGACGGGCGGCGTCTGGCCGCGCCGGGTCTCTCAGCAGTGGACGAACAAGCAGCCAACCAGCAGGTCGCCGTGTGAAGAGAAACGCCGAAAGCCGAAACGGTTGCCAGCTGTCTGTGTTTTTCTGCAGAGTCGAGCTCCTCGTGAAGGCCATTCGCATGCAGTACATCATGCAGCCTTGCAAGTTCACTGAGCTTGCCCAGGTGAGAACGCGTGGACGAATCGCTCTATTCCACCTTCGTTTTCTGTCCATCCGTCGTCCTCTCCCCTACTCGCTCTGCTCTTCTCCCTTACTCGCCTCTTTTTCCTCTCTCGTCTCTCTCCTCCCTTCCACTCTTCTGCTCGATGCGTCTCCGTGTCTTCTGTTCGTTTCTGCCTCTCTTTCCCTCTTTCTTCTTTGGCGTTCTGCGCGTCCGTCCTGTCTGGCGTTGCTGCGTTGTCTTCTCACTGCCGTCTCGGCCGCTGTGCTCTCTGCTGAGTTAAATCCGACTGCGTTCATGCAACCTTTCCTGTGCTCGCCAGGAGCGCCGCTTGACGGTGCACGAAGCCGCGTACGCGTGGGCTGTTAGCAAGTTCATCGTCCACTTCTCGGGCACTGTCGGCCCTGCCTTTGGCGCCATTGAGAAGATGGTCAAGCACTTTGGCTGTGAGCCTCTCATGCAACGAAACTCGCACAACTCGCACAAACGCCGCGAAACGCACAAGACACCACGCGGAACTTCAAGCCTTTTCGTCACAGAGCGCATCTGCATTTCTGTATATCTATACATATCTTTATGTGTTTAAATATATAGATATATATACATATATGTATATATATATGTATTCATGTTATTAATTATTTACTTCAAACCCGTTGTTTGCGTGGCAACACATCGCTTTGGAAGGTCGTTTTCCCTTTTTAGCACAGACCGTTTTCCACCAAATGTTTTTCGTCCGACTCAAAGAAAGTGCATGCGCGTGTCTCTGAAACTCCGCACTCTCTGCAGTCAACCCAGTGTCGTTGCCAAGCAATTTGCGATTTACAGATGAATTTATACTTCGTGTATACACATGTACAGATACGCATATATACACATGTTGTCTTGTTACGTTCACGTATTTGCAGGATTTGCTTTTTACGGGCATACGACGTTAAAAGCCTACATCTACTGTCTATGCACATAATAGCGTTAGATGTCTCGCTGGTATGTGTGGCGTACATACTTAAATAAATACTTAAATATATACATATGCATATACGTGTATATTTATGCTTTTTTCTGTGGAATGTGTGGCTTGTAGAAACAGGTATCTTTGCAAAGAATTGTATGCAAAGAGTTTCTGAATATTTTCGCTGTTTCGTTTGATTTAGCGGCGACCCACCTGTCTCACCAAGAGTTGTACGAGCTCCGCACGCGTCTGAAGCTGCCTCCGTTTTCTGAGGACACAGTCCTGAAAGTCGTCGATTCTCACCCAGACATGATCAAGCGCCTCTACGAGGAATTCCAGGTACTTCACCGGAGAACGATCTTCGCGGAAGACGTCCGGAAAACGGTGCACAAGTCGAAAAAACGACTCACCAACCTCTCTCGTTCCACCCCACAGACACCATGCATGCATCGCTAGATCTTCTGTCTACATTTTTCTCTTTCTCATCTATGGTTCTCTCTCATACAGATTCATGTATAAGTGCATAGTATATATATATATATATTTATTTATATAGTTTTGTGGATTATGTAGAGGTGTATGTGTCGAGTGGACTGCGCGCGATCTGTTGAAAAAGAGAGATTCGGGGTAAGTGTATCTTGCCTCTGTCCGTAGCTCATATATATATATATATATATATGTTTATATTACAAGAATGTGTTTCTTGCTCGTTCTCTAGATCAGTTGCGAGTCTCCTTTTCTGTGACTAGGTTTCCACGCGTGAGCTGTGTTTCGCGGTTCTGTTTCAGGAGATGCACCACCCGCGTGCTTATGCGGAGCGAGGGCACGTCCTGAAGAACTGGGAAGAAGAGACTTCGCTGAAGAGGGACATCCAGTGTCTCGACAGCCCAGACGCGCCGCCGATTCTGCTCAAGTTCCGGCTTTTCAACAAACACATTGTGCGGACGAACTTTTGGAAAGACGTGAAGCAAGCGCTCGCTTTCCGGATGGATACGTCCTTCCTCCCCGAGGCTGACTACCCAGAGCGCCCCTATGCCATCCTCTTCACCGTTGGGACGAACTTCACTGGCTTCCATGCGCGATTCGCCGATGTAAGGATCCCTTTCTCCACAGTCGTGAACAACTGTGAGAGCAGAAACGTCTCGGCGTCGACGGATGCATGCGTCTTTGGGGTTCCCACTGCGTCTGCCACACAGGGCGGGTGCTCCCGTCGCCTCTCTGCGGTCACGCACATGCACTGCGTGTCGTCGAACGCCTGACGTCCATCCAAAAGAAGCGGCTGCATGCGAGTCTACGGAGGGAGAGAGAGGAACTGTGCAGGAACACAACTGAGAGAGCGTTGAGGTCTTCTGTCGAATGTTTCGCGAAGGCGAGTGGCGCATATTTCGTCGATCCCTGACTTCTGGGGTGCGGAACGTGATATTGCGTGACTTGTTCTGCCGTAGGTTGCTCGAGGAGGGGTGCGCGTCGTGCAGTCGTTCACCACGCAGAGCTACCAGAGGAACCGAGACACCGCGTTCGACGAAGTCTACAAGCTGGCGAGCACGCAGAACTTGAAGAACAAAGACATTCCGGAGGGAGGCAGCAAAGGCGTCATTCTTCTTAGCAAGACAGACTCGCGCGACGAAGCAAATGCCCTCACCAAGTCGGCCTTCAAAGCGTACATCGACAGGTCAGAAAAGGAAAGATACGGAACAGGGAAAGAGGCCCCGTCCCGGGGTGTATGTACACCCGTGGGGGTTTTACCCTGCGAGGGTTTCTTGGGTGTCTCTCCGCCTTGGTTTCTCCATGTTTTTGGGCCGTGAGTCGTTTTGAGACGGCGTCTTTCGCTACAACTTGTTACAGAAGTGTTTTTTTCTTTTAGGCATTCGTTGTGTGTCTGTGGCGTTTATCTCCTCGAGAAGCGTGCATCCCCCTGTCGCCTGCCCTGTCTTTGAGATGGATCACCTGGGACCCACCGTTCTCTTGCGCATGCATCTTTGCGTGTGTCTTTTCGTTTGCGTCGCCTTTGTTTGCTTCTGCCGGCTGCTGCAGCATGCTGGACGTCTTGCTCACGGACCCACGGGTGGTCGATCGTCTGGGGAAGGAGGAAGTTTGCTTCCTCGGTCCGGACGAGCACACCGGGACTGGAGGTCTGATGGACTGGGCGGCGATGCGCGCGAAGGAGAGAAACGCGTGGTTCTGGAAAGCGTTCACAACGGGGAAGCTCCCGGCCATGGGCGGCATCCCGCATGACACGTACGGCATGACGACGGCGAGCATCGAGACGTACATCCATGGCATTCTGGAGAAGAAGAACTTGAAGGAGGAGGAAGTGACGCGGCAGTTGGTGGGCGGCCCCGACGGAGATCTCGGGAGCAACGCCTTGCTGAAGAGCAACACCAAGACGACTTCGATCGTCGACGGCAGCGGCGTCCTGCACGACCCGGAAGGACTGGACATCAACGAGTTGCGTCGTCTGGCCAAGAGGCGGTTTGAAGGTTTGCAGACAAGTGCGATGCTCTACGACGAAAAACTGCTCAGCCCCATGGGATTCAAGGTCTCGCAAGACGACCGCGACGTCGTGTAAGGACGAAGAGACGGAAGAAACGGGGAGGTGCAGACCGCTTCTGCACGCAGTGAGAGTGGCTGGCGGGGAAAACCGGCTGGGGGTTTCGTGAAAGTGAAGTGACTCTCTCAAACACCTGCTGCTGCGCAGGCGCGGGAGGTCCTTTTTCTGCAAAAAATCAAAGAATCGTCTGCAGCGAAAACGACCGTTGCTGTGGCAAACACGGCAACTTTGCCATGCAGCTAGATCGTCTCTCTTTCGAAAAGAAACGAGGTCGGCCAAGCTTGTTTTTGCTGTGAGTGTCAAGGCTGTTTTTCAGCAGAAGTGATGCTTGTCTCATCGCTAATGAGGTACTCTTTCCTAAAGGATCAGGTGTGTTTCATAAAGAGAAAACGAGGTCCCTCTCAATCTCTACCTGCTTTTCTCAGATTGCCTGACGGCACAGCCGTTGCGTCGGGCTTCGAGTTCCGAGGCAGATTTCACCTGGACCCTCGCGGATCGGCGGATCTCTTCAATCCGTGTGGAGGCAGACCTGCATCTGTTACGCCGTTTAACGTGGACAAGATGTTCGACGAGAAAGGCAAGCCGAGGTTCAAGTTCATCGTGGAAGGCGCAAACGTCTTCATCACCGATGAGGCCCGTCGCATGCTTGAAGAGCGAGGCGTCATCCTCTTCAAGGATGGTGAGAAGAGACACGGAAGGGGTGTCCAGACGAGGAAGACAAGCAGGTTTTTTCTCCACAGTCAAGAGGAAAAGGGAGAAAACAGTGACAGGGGAGGTGTCAGAGAAAGAGTGGAGGGAGGCTGTGGCATGTGAAGAAGAATTGAGAACGCATTTTTCCTCTTTCATACAGTCTGTTGTGGTTGACGCACTTCTGAACGTCTCGTCAGTCAAACACGAAGTTCGTTAAACGGCGCCCATGCTTATGCTTATCGTGAAATGAAGCGACAGGCGTCAGTCGCACTTGCTTCAGTGAGACATGTGCAGGCGGGGTAAAAAGGGAAGTGACGTCCTCGCGAACTCCAGAGATGCCTTTGTCTGTATCGGCTGCGCCCTGCCCGTTTCCCTTGTGTCAGTTCTTCGTCGCCGTTTTTCTCTTGTTTGCGTTTCGGCGAATTTTCGACAGAGAAAGGAACCGTCTCGTTACAGAGCAGCGTCGGGGAACATCCACACGCGTCGGGTGTCTGCGGCTAGAGGGGCTGCTCTTCAAAGTGTCAATGACTGGAAAAAGGAAAGCAGTCGGCCAAATATAGCTCTTTCCCTACGAAGCGTTCTTTCGAACAGAGAAGACGAGATGCATACAAGAAGGTCTTTTTCAACTGTTCACATTCCCGTCCATCTCTTCCACCCGTCAGATGCCATCTGCTCCTCTTTTTTCTGTGCACTTTCTCGTTTCTGGGAGCCTCTGCACTTCTGTGCGTCTCCCTTCCTCTGTGACTTCGTTTCCTGCGGACTTCGCTGACGCGTTTGAGGCTCGTTTTGCTGCGTTTCAGCGTCCACGAACAAGGGTGGAGTCACTTCGAGTTCGCACGAGGTGCTGGCGGCCTTGGCCATGACAGACGAGGAGTTCGCGGAGCACATGCAGGTGACAGATCCGAGCAATCCGCCCGCGTTCTACCAGACGTATGTGCGACAAGTGATGGAGCGCATTCGCGAAAATGCTCGTCTCGAATTCAACGCTCTCTGGGAAGAAAGTCTGCGCACTGGCAAGCCGCGCTGCGATTTGACCGACGTACTCTCGGCGAAGATCCTCAGACTCAACCAAGACATTCACAAAAGTGACTCGCTTTGGCAAGACGACGTAAGCGGATGCGGCGGCAAGCACGGAAGCAGTCAGGCGCGCGAAGCGGTGGCTGTCGCTTCGCAACTCAGCAACAAGAGTCAAAGAACCTGCAGACGCGCACAGGGTCCAGAGAACAATCTGCACCGAACGGCGAGAACCGAAATCCCTGGGCGTGTCTTTGGTGCACCTACACCCCAGAGGACGTCGACGCGTGGCTCAGCCGGGTCGGTGGCGACCCTAAGGGTACATATATATATATATATATATTATACATATATATATATATATATATATATATGTTTATGTATACGTATTTTTATAAGTTTTACAGATGAAGCTTGGGGCGAGAAAGGCGATTGTGGTTTCACCGTTTGTGTTCAGGAATTGGTGAGCTGCGTGCTTTTGAAGGCGTTGCCGGACGTTCTGGTGCCTGGTTTGATGAGCATTGAAACGCTGCGGCAAAGGTAAGAGAAACGTCGCTGGTCAGTTGTGCAGAAACAAGTTCTTTTCGCGGAGGGCGCGGATGTTAGCTGCGTCGAAAGAGGACCTCGACGCAGAGCTTCTCTGCTTTTTGGGGTGTCTGTCCGCTCTGGAGAGTGGCCTTGCGGGGAAGGGCGGAAGCAGCTTGTTTTTTTCTGAGTCTCTCTGTTTTGTGCGTTCTTTGAGTTTCTTTCGCTTTGAGCATTTGTTTTTTCAGAGTCCCGGAGTCGTACCTGCAAGCGATTTTCCAGTGCTTCCTGGCGTCGCGCTTCTACTACTCGCAACAGTTCACAGACAATCTGTCAGCGTTTGCGTTTTTCGACTACGTTCGCCATTTGAAGGACTCGCAGCGGAGCTCGACAATGAAGAGAGAAGACAACTGAGAGGCGAGACAAAAGGAGAGAAGACGAGGAAAAGACGAGAAGAAGACGAGATAACTTTGCAGATGGCGAGAAGATCCGTGACAAGATCTCAGCCATTCGAAGCTCTCGTTGGTGAGGAGATCTTCGCGCGAAGAAGCGTTTCTTCGTTGCGAATAAAGTGTTTCAAGCGTTGAGAAGCCGAACAACCTCTTCGAGCTTCACTTTCTCTCGCGTTCCCTCGCTCGTTCCTTGAACGGAAAGAAAGACAAAAAGACGAATCGACAGCGAGACCACGTTTTGGAGTGTAACGACAGTTGTTTTCGACTATTGTTTTCTTGTGTTCACGAAGCGAAACCTGAAGATAAAACACGGAAGGGCATTTGTAGGAAGCAGAGCTCTCGTGCACTTTTTCGCGTAAAAGCACTGCGCTCTGCATGCGTTGTCTGTTGACAAGGGTGGTGAACTTGGACGTACGAGAGGCCCCGTGAGAAGACGAAAAGAGGGTATTCTTGTGACAAAGAGAAACGCGTGTGGTGGTGGAAAGCGGAATCGTTTTTCGACGTGTTCCGTCACGTGAAAGTCTGTGCACCGGCTTGTACATTTTCGCTGTCCAGGGTATTGTCAGATAGGCACCGATGAGATTCGAAATTTTTTTCGTGGCCGAAAATATGGGTGTCTTCTGGACAGATGCATGTGTTTGCAAACAAATGTTTATGTGATCCCCGTCTTCCCTGTTTGTGAACCGCGTTTTCTCGGTTTCTGGATATCGCCCGTCGGTTGCCTGGGAAGGAAACGCATGGTGAACGACCGCGGACGATCGAAACCGGAGCTTGTGTGGCAGTGTTGCGAAGATTGGAGAAATCTGTTTTCTTTCTTTGTATCAGTGCACAAAATTTCTCGACAGAGACTTCTTGCGCGAGTGGCGCCCGTTGTCGCCAATGTCGAAAGACGCGGTAGAGACTTCAGCAACCGCTGGTGAGGAAAACGGAAATCTCGTCAGTGAGACTATGAAACTGACAGCCTGTGCTCGGAGAGAGTCTCTCCACTGGCATTAATCGACTGCCCAGTACCTAGGGTACTGAAAGGCATTCCAGGCAGGGGCGTCCGCGGTGCACAGACGTGGAAATGACCTCGCGAGGAAACGTTCGGGTGGAAGATGTCTCTCGAGAAAGAACTGTTCACGTGGATGGGGGCGACACACAAGAGGAGAAGAGTGTAAACGAAGTGGAATCGAGGGCGGGTCAGCCGTTCTTACCAAATTGTATTTGAGAGAAAAAAGTCTGCTTGACGAATTGAATTCGAGAGGGCAGAGTGCTGAATTCGTTTCGGGATAGAAGAGACTTGGATGAGACTTCACTGGTTCAAATAGACGGAGGAAGACGTTCGACAAAAGACACGGAACACATTTGGAAACGAATTCGCTGTGTCACCCAAAAGCTTGACTACGCGGAAACTTGAAAAACTTCGTCCTCCACGCGTCGAAGCAGCTTTGCGAATTCTGGAAGACGCGGAGAGCCGTTTCGTTCTCTCCATACGAAAAGCAAGAGAATAAAAATACACGAACGTGACAAAATACGACAAGATTCACACAGCATACAAAGAAACCCGCGAGTGTGGTTCTCCAATCCCGATGTGCTACGAAAATTTCATCATCCCAGGAGACGCAAACTTCATCTCTACCTCAGACTGCGGACCCTATACACACCGGCAGTCCACTCCCCTTGAACGCTTTCCTACACATCGCAAAAGTGCGCCTCGAGGCTGGAGTCATAGTCGCCGAGACTCCCCTATGGCCGCCACTCGTTTTTCTCAGATGTTTTTCATTTCGAGAAAATTCCGCGTCGCCACGAACGCAGACCTCTTTTACCCGTCACCAAAAGACGCTTGCTATGGAGAGAAGCCAGCCCGTGTCCGAGAGCGGGGCAGCATACACACGCCTTTCGAAAGATGTTCTCCAGTCGGGAGTCCAGTCCACTTTCAGACTGCGCACCCGCAAACACTCAGGTGTATGTACACCCCGCGTGCGGCCTCAAAACACTGTGTGGCATTTCTTCGCGCCGCGGAGCGAAAGTTTTTTCCCCGGAACGCAAAACTCTCTTTGCCGACGCGCCTTTTGGAGACTTTTTCCTGGGTGCGGGAGGGCACGTCTACTTTCTCGAACGCACTCTTTCGCAGCTTATCCCGAACACTTCACTGCACCCGCACCCACGCTCCTCTTCTGCATACCAACACACTGTCAGATATTCACGAATCCCGGACTGCACATACTGAAGCAAAGAGAGAAACGAGGCCTAGCTGCAGAAGAGCACTTCAGGCCGCTTTCACAACGCCCTCCCGTTTGCAGCCTCCGTTCGCCGTCAGATGCGTTGAAAGAGCGGTAAACCCTCGCATCGCTCTCAAGAAGCGCTCGAACGCAGCCCTGCCTTCTTCGAGTATCCTCAAAAACTCTCAAACACGTTCTCTCTATTTATTCGAATGATGGACGAAAACTTGTGAACACATTCCACGCACATATAGTTCCCAAAAAGTTCTGGAAGTCCCCGCTTTCCCGGAACTCCCCACAAAGAAATCTAAACACATTCCAATCTTCCCCGCATGACTCTCAAAAAAGTTCCCAATCCCTGCTCATATAGTTCTCTGGAAGTCCTCTTCCCCACAAAACGCCGACCTCAATCAAGTACGAACGGGAGCCGACTCCTCTGGGGGCCGTTTTCGCTTCTACGACTTTCGAGGATTTCCATTTGGATGTGAACCGCACTTTTCGGCTCTGCGCCTGGAAACACTTTCCATTTCTTTTTACAACAGGAGGGGATCCTGTCCTTACTTGCGCGGCTTGAACGAGGCGTCAGTGTTTCCTCGTGAGTTTCTCAAGCGCGAAAACGCGATAGCTTCTGGCTCCGCAGCGTCCTATCACTTGGGCGTTCACTTGAGTCCACGAGCGCGCAAAAGTCGGCGAAACTGACTCACGGGTTGTTCGTCCTCCATGGGTGCGCTATCTCGCCACGTTGTGCACTGCCTGCGACGCTCCAGACGCCGCCAGTTTGCTCGTTTTCACAGCTTACGTTTCTTTGAGAACACAGCAAGCTGCTCGCTTGGCACAGACTCCGTGGTCCTCCACTGGGAAGAGTCCACTCCTGCGCGAAACTTTCTGGAGAGGTAGGACGCAGCCCTCCGTGAGGGCTTTGCGCCGCATGTCGAGCTTCATGACTGCAGCACGGTGCTCCGACGACGTCTCGTGCTCACGATACCGCTTCCCTTGGTTTCGCCACAGACAGAAGCCGTCGCTGACGAACTTGGAGACGCGGGGAGAGTACAGCAGACACGGAAAGCAAAAGACGGCGTCCGCCTGCTGCGAGTAGAGCATCCATTTGCGGTCCTGGCGTCTGCCGCCGATCGTGAGGAAGAGTTCTCGCAGTGAGAACCTTCGCCTGTTCGTCAAGGGTGGCACGAAGTTCGTGAAGTCGCACTGCGGGGGACCGTGGAGAATCAGGTCGTCGATGTACTTGGCTGTCGAGTCCTTCGTCCACGTCGCCGGGTCGTCGATCACGAACTCTGGATCGCTTTCCCACGCCCACCGCCGAGACAGCGACGGTCTCTGCGACACGAGGCTCTCAGACGCATGCCGTTTACCGCCTCTCTCCAGCTCTGCGTCCAGTTCGAAGCCGCCGTTTGCCCGCGAGCTTCTGCCGTCCTCGCAGTGAGAGATGAAGGGAGGAGGTCGGGACCGCTTCCCCGTAGAACTGGGTCGGGGGTTCGCCGCCGACGCGGGCGGGCTCGAGTGCACCGAGTCTTCCTCCCACTTTTCCGACAGTTTCTGCACCAATCCCAGCTTCAGAGCCGCTTCTTGCCCCGAAAAAACTTCGCGCTCGTTCTTGATGGGGACGCGTTCTTGGCGCCACTCGTCGCCTGAGTTCCGGAGTTCTTCGTTTACAGCTTGTGCCTTCCCCCTCGCCGTTGCGCCTGCCTCTCTGTCGCAAAAGGGCGCAGCGAACGCAGTGGTGTTCCGTCTCTCGGAGCCTTCGAAGCGCGCCGAGACAGCTGCCGAGCGCCGCGTCGCGGGAAGCTCTGCAAGCACACGTTCCAGCAGAGCCAGGGAGGAAGTGTACGTGGCTTCGGGCGCAGTCGAGCGCGGAAACGAAGGCACCTCATGGGCGTCCTCCTCCTCGTACGCGCATCTCTGCGGTCGGAGCGGCTGTGCGAGAGCGCGGAGAATCGCTGCAGGCAAGAGTCGGGACTTGAGCGAGTCGGTCGACGCCACAGACGAGCAGGTGGTTTGCTGGTCCTCACTCGCACTCTCCTCGTCGGAGAAGACTGGCTTCGGCCACCGAGGCTCGTTGTCCTCACGCACTTCACGCGACTTGGAGAAAAAGTAGGGGAACGACGAGCACGCGTTCGCGCGTCTGTCCAACTCGCAGAACTCCGGAGACGCGTCCTGCACGCGCTCACCCTCTCTCTCTCTGGCTGGTTGCAACGGCCATCGCGACGGACCTGGACTGCGGCGCGCAAGGGCAGACGGGCCGGCCGACGCGACACTGCAGGGGAAAACCTCGTGGTGGGAGCGACCGGCTTCCTCCGCGCCGTAAGCCAACTTGTAGCGGAGGAGTTGGAGGGCGTCTTCGGAGAACGCGCCTTTTCTGCCGTGGGCGGAAGGCAGGCCGTTTCGCGAACAACATGAAGGGCCGCTGGACCCCGAGGGGCCGACTGGCGTTCGACGGGAACTCGGCTCGGCTGCACGCCGAACATCCGTCGGGAACTCCGAGTTTCCGGGAAAACCTCCAGCAGAGGAGAAGAGTTTCTGCGCGAGGTCGGAGAGCTCGGACAAAGTGCGCGTTCTGCTGAGCAGCGCGACGAGAATCTCCTCCCGCTTCTGTCTGTCCATTCTCAAGAACTGGGTCTCAGCGTCCAACGCCATCTCGAGAACGCGGTGTACTGACGCCGGAACCGCGACGCGTTGTGCAGGGGTTTGAAGCAAGTTGGAGCAGTGTTTTGAACGAGTGCGTCCGCGACGCCGTTCTCACTCCTGCAGCTTGCGGGGACGAGACAACGCAACGCGTGCGGAGAGAGCGTAAAACTCTCGAGTGGAAGAGAGGAAAACAGACCACGCGTCTGCATCGGTCTTTTCACACACGAATCTCTCGCGACACAAACTCCGCTTTCGAGAGAAGCGTCCGTCACACCTTGGACACCAGGCTCTTCAAGCAAACTCCTACCTCGTGTCCGGCAGTCCACAACTCTGCAACGGTGTTCGGATACGCGCGTCCGTGCCACGGCAACGCGAATCGGCGCGAGGAAACACAGGAGCAACAAACTCGCAAAAAAAACACCCCTGACGACTCTACTCGCGAACTGCAACGCCGTCTCAGAAACTGCAACGACGCCCTGCACCCGGTTCGGGCGACACTCGCCACGGGGACGGTGCCGCTTCGCAAGTCGAGCCTCCTCACCATTGCATTTGGGTTTTTTCGGGTTCCGCGCGGCCTATAAAACATGCAGGTGTGGGCGCACCTTTTGCATGCAATACTGAGGGCGCACGTAGGCGTTGGAGGTCCGGTGTATCATTGGCATATTTTTCGAGTTCTGACACACCTGTCCGCGTTTCTCGGTAGTCTGCAGGACATTGTTCTGGAAAGATATGGAAAAAGAGCAAAACGCGGCGAGAACACGCCCCTCAGCCAGCGCCACCCTCTCAGTGGCAGTTGCGGAGCGTCTTCCACCCCACAGAGGAGTGTAGTAACCCATATGAGTGTTCCGACCCGTGCGTCCGCGGCAACGGGGCGCCTGTAGACAGATTCACGCGGTTGATGTTTCGATAGCTCCAGTAGCAAACATAATTCCACGAGTCTATTGAAAGCTGATACTTTTTTTCGCGGTCGTACAAGCAGTCCGCGGGGGTAGTTGGGTACAGCAAGCATAAAGAACTTGGATGTGTGTCCCATGTAACTCGAGTCACGTTCAGTATCCAAGGTACTCCAAGGTACGATACTGTGCCTTTCAATGCCACTGGAAAGTTATACCGCACTGAATCGCAGCTTGTCGTTAGCGGTTGGGAGGTGGATTTTTCGGAGAGATAGTGAGTGCAACAGATAGCCTTTCACCTTAGTTGCACAAGGCCTACGGAGCGTAGCACTGGCCACCCCACTGATCTGGGGGGATGCAACGAAGTGAACTGTGTGCTGCTTTCGGCTTTCTGTGTCGGAGAGGGTTGCTGGGGACTATGAGTGAATGTTTTTAAGATAAACAGTTCGCAAGGGTTCTTCACAGACCATTCCGACGGTGTGTATTGATCCCGGGAGCCAACGAATCCACTTTGCGTGTGCCTCCTTTATCGGAGTTCAACTGCCGGTTAAGATGGAAGGGAAGACAGATGAGAGGAAAGAGAATTCCACTTGAGTACAGGGAATTCCGCACTTCATCATGGGAAATGCCCTTTGGCTCAAGTACACTGAGCACTCCCCTCTCCTCCCCCTTTCATCCGTTCCCTATTAAGGAATCAAGCCACGGTTGCCACTTTGAAAGAAAAGGACCCTTCGTGTGAATTGAGGGATCCTTTGAAACACAGGTTAAGCGACGAAAAGGGGGAAAAGCTACGAATGTGGTAAGGACTTTGGGTGGGAACGCCAGCCGTTCGTAAAGAAGTTGGAATCCTCAGAACGAAACGTAAAAGGCGGACGTGCGTGTGGCACTTCGTTGAGTAGAAAGAGGGAGTGGTAGTCCGTCAGACACGCGTTTTCCATGATCTTTTGCGGGGGCACAGCGTACCACGTTAAACTTGCCCCCATAAGCATTTTCAGATGCACCTGTAAGACCATTCTCTCTACTTACACAGGTGTCGAAGTATATACTATACGTAAATGCTAGAGTGACAACCGCATTTCTTAAGAGTGCAATGGCCAGTGCAACTAAAAACTCTACATTAAGACCGTGCTTCTTTGGAGACAAGTTGCAAATCACTCTTCAGGTACCAAGTTCCTGCTAAAAATCTTTCGCGACGTTTCCAATCAACTCTGGGTTCATAACGCCTCTAACAGTGATGGGAAGCAAGGATATAATTCGCTGTTTCGTAAGGCGTCGAACTGGGACGGGAAGAAAGGATACGACATGACAATTAAGGGAACTGTCGTCTCTTCATTCGGAGGCAGAAGACCGCTACGATAAGCTCTGGAGTGCTTCTCTTATACACGAACTCCGTCACCTACGTTCAAGCAAGGCAAGAGGATACGAAGACACATATTCTGATAGTCGCCCAAATGGGCGTTTGCGATTCAAGCAATGTAAGAGCATACAAGGAAGGAAAAGGAACTTTCAGCAACGCCAAATGTTTATGGCATGTGCCGGTGACAATTGTTTCGTAAATCTCAAGAATCATCAAAGACATTGTCTGAAAAATAGCTCACATAAACGACGCTCGTCGGCTACGATCGAAAATGACTTCGCGTACCATCTCGTTTCCCCGCGCACCTACTCTTGTGCCATTAAAGGGTGTACGAAATCCCCCGAAAAGCGCCCAGTGCAAATCGCGCCAACTCGTGGTAAAGCGATTTGGCCAGAAAGGAAGTTACCCGACCATGGAAAGGTCACGGCTTTGCTTACAGAACGATTCGAAAGGAATAACCGTCATTTTCCTTGTATTACGAAGACTGTATGCGTCAAATGGATGGAAAAGGCTTTTGAGAAAGATGGCTTCGATTGCGGCCTATGCATCTGTGGCGGAGCGTGGCTGAGATTGCCCAAAAGGAACGGACGCTTGAGATTGAATAGATTGAGTCTGTCTTGGCTGTAGACAGGCTGCGGTCCAGACACGCAGGCACCACACAAACACCAAAATATGCAACACGCAAATTACAATAAACACTCACTGGCACATGTATGCAGGCACAGAACACACTTCAACGCATATACACATCAGCAACTGACGAACACTGTCCCCTGTAAACAATCCACTACACGATCACGCATCTTTAAAGCGCATGATCGTCCCGTCTTCCGCACAGGTATGAATCACGCACAGGCTGACGCATTGCAAGCGTGAAACTTTAAAGGTTTTTGCTGTGCATGCCCTCCGTAGGCGCGGAGGTCCGTCTCGGCACTGCGCTCTTCCCACTTTATCCGGAGGATGAGACGACGGTGACTTTGATACTGTCAATTTTCCTTTCTGAACGTGCCGTCTCCGTTGCTGTTCTGGGGGTCGCGTTGGTTTGTGGTGGGCATCTCGACACCCTCCCTCGGTTCCCCAGACACCTCCTTGCCCGGGGGGGGGGGGACTGGCGCCTGTGGAGGAGTGCTCGCGGTTGACTTCGTGTCCTTCTCGCTGATGCTTCTGCGCTGCGCGGAGCTCGAGTTGTTCGATCCCGTCGAACTCCCCAGGGAATGGCGCGGCACAATGAGTCTCGCGGCTCCACTGACAGCAGGAGCCTCTCGAGATCTCGCGCGCTGCCTCTCCATCGTGCCCTCCCAGAGACGCGGGAACACCGCGGGAGTCTCGCCGGACGCCTTCGGGCCTCGCGCTTGTTGCGCAAGAGGACGACTATTTCGACTTCGGCCGCAGGGCGGGGCTCCGACAACGCGGTCTCCAGGGAGGGGCTCGACGCTGGAGTCGCGAGTTTTGCTTCCGATACTCGCGCGGCTCAGGGCGCTGCTCGCGGAAGTCCACGAGGCTGCTCCCACGCTGGAGCGGCTTCTTGCTCCAACTCCCGACACCACGGTTTCCACCGTGGCCCTCGAGATGCCGCCAGCGGCCCAGAGTTTCGCGCGACTCGCGTTTGCCTTGAGGGGGGTGGCTCGGCGTTCCGCACAGGTCCCCTCTAGTCTCTTGCGTGCATTTCGAGACGGCGGGCGGGGCAAACAGCGTGCTAGCAACCGCGTCCTGAGGGGTCACAGCGCGTCAACAGAAGGTTCTGGTGATGCAGACAGAAAGCTAGAAACCAAGCAGCCTCGAAACGTCCGGTCCTTTTGCGCTGTGGCCTTGGGCGCTCGATCAACTGCCTCGGGTGCGAGCCACTCCGTAAACTGTCGAAGTTGCAGCCGCGTTCGAGTTGGCAGCAGACTTTGCTACAGGACTGAGACTGCTACGCGGACGGACCGAACCTAAATCATTCGACCCTTCGAAATGTGTTTTCGCCTTCGAAGATGGGGGATACCGCATCGGCTTCGGCGTCTCGGTCTGAATATTCGCTTTCGGAGGATGTGGTTCCGCGGTCGAGGAAATTCTCTCCATCACGTCAGTCGGGAGAACTGCGGCTTCGAAGGCGAATCCTGTGGTTGTCATGTTCTCACTCAAAGCACGGTCTTCAATTTCGGGAGGAAAAGCCCTTCACCGGTGGAAAGCTGGTCGTGAGGCACCGTTGAGGCGGGCCTCGGCGGTCTCACCTCGGTGGTTTCCCTTATTTCCCATTTGGCATTGGCCACTGGTGCGAATTCTGGCAGTTGGCTAAGTGGCTCCGGCTCGTCGATCCGTCCGATACTGCGGACTCGGCTGTCTTCGTGAAAAGGCGAAGTGACTCCTTCGCCGTCGGAATCTTGGGAGAGCTCGAAGCTGATTTCATCGTCTTGGTGGGGAGTTAGCTGTTCTTGAAAGACCATATACTCTTCCAAACTCGCACGACGGACCGTCTGTCCGACTTCTGTCATGTGGTGCACGCCGTTCGTAGCGCCACTTTCCAGTTGAGAATTTGCTGTGTCGGTGTGCTGTCCCAGCAGCAGCTGCGCGCGACTGATGCACGATGAGATCGACCTCGTGTTCTCGTTCAGCTGCGCTAGGACTTCCTCTGACAGGCGACTTGTATTGCTGAGAATGCTAGACGCGCTTTCGTTGCTCTGAGGAAAATTTGTATCCTCTGATGCGGCGCACGCTAGAGTTGCCAGCATACTGTCGCCGCCGTACGCGGTTTCGAAAGATTTGGTTGTCGCGGGGTCATCCATTGTGACACCGCCCCCGCTGCCGCCAGTTCTTGCTTCAGCGACGGTAGAGTGCGTCTCTCCATGCGGAGCATCAGACAGGTCTCTTGTCTAACTCGAAGGATCTTGTTTGATTTACGCTACACCAGTAGTCCATGTCTGCTGTTGGTCTGGTATGTGTGCGCGTCTTCTGTTCCTCGAATTCCATTCCGCCTCAGGCGAGGCATCATTGCAGCGCTCGGCGATGTTGAAAGACGCTTGACCTCATGGTCCCGTTCGATGGAGAGGTGTCGACGCCGGGGTTGCACAGAATGGCCCGTACCAGCTTGGAAGGGAGATGGCGAAGCGAACGCGAAAACGACGGTGAAAAGCGGATTCCCGGGAATTAGAAACTGTTCAGACTGAGATGGCGGACGTCCTCGTATTTGCCTCTTAAGATGAGTCAGACAGGGGGGTCGCGAGGTGGGTAGAGCTTGAAAGAAGTACAGGGGCGGAAAGTTGTTTGACAATTGACGTAACCCCTTCTTCTGTTAAAGAGCTGCAGAGACGGTCACTCCCGGATGGAAAGGAAAATAAGAGGTTGTTAAAGAAAAGCATCTTCGCGAGGACTTGTAAAGGAAGAGTCGGCGTGCTAGCTGACTTACACACTCTCGTTGGTAGGCGCCATCTCCCCCGAGTAGAGCAATTATTGAGGTAGAGACGCAAATTTGGGAAGCGAATGGATTTACCTAAAGACAGATTTCGTCTCTCTGTCTTTGAAGCCTTGAAATGCTCCTGAACAGCAACAGATTCTTCTGCTCAATGCCCTTTGTTCTAAAGGGCAGTCCTTGTTGTGTGCGCAAGTCGCTGTGCGAGTGCCTTCCAGTCCTCTGGGAGTACTTCAGCGCTTCCAAAAACAAGTCTTTTAGCGGCTCCTAAACGAGTCGTCGTTCTCTGGATGACGGCTGTCTTTTCCCTGTACGCTCACACCTCAAAGGTTATATTTATAAAATTTTCTGGGCTACAGTTCACTGAAATTCGCCAAGTGCGAGCTCGTAGATACCTTTGTCTTTAGAAAGGTCAGATGGCTTCTTTTGCCCGCGGTGCTGAGGTCATACCAGGTGCCTACCGTGGACGCGACCAATGAGCAGAGATTACCCATGCACCCGCCGAGCACACCCTCCCAAGAAGCTATACAGTCTAGATAGTCAGGATGAGTATGCTCTCTGTCGCCATGCTCGTTCGCCTACGACAAACATGTTTCTGATTTGGCTATCTGTCGGACACACGAGTGTGCACGGGCACGGAAGGGCTCCGTGTCTTGGCGAGAGAAACTCACCAGACCTCTCACGCAGCATGGAGTGTACGGTAGCAGTCCTTCGTGGCCACCGCTATTCCGAATGCGCAGATTTCCCGGACGGCTATTGTTGCACTGAGAGTACGGGCAGCCTCTTTTCGTTAGTGCCGATTCTATGAGTACAAGAGAAAAACCCGAAGTTGTTCATGCTCTGTGACAGTGAGGCTGGTAGCCAGGTAACCGAATTATAAGTCGGACAGAAAGCACCAACTACTGTGTGTTAACCCCCCTTCGTCCCCACCGTAGAGCTGCAGACGGGCGAAACGCCTCTACAACGTTTTGACACATGAAATTAACCACAGGGGCAAACGCTGATTCTTGCTAGCTCGAGCACTAGAAGGCAACAGACGCCGTTTGAGAGATGGAACGATCTGCAGCCGTCTGCCTTTGGAATTAAGACAATATAAGCGCCACATGGGGGCAACACATGAGTGCAGCATACTTGAATAAATTGTATCGGTTTCTGGCTCTGTGTCGCGGAGGCGAGAGTCCTGTAAAACGCCTGTAGAGCGGGAACAGCAGATCCGGCACACTCTGAGATGAAACGTGCTTTGCTTCTGGAGATATTATTGCTTGTGCAGTCGGGGTACACTCTGGGTGATTATTTCCGGGTTGCCACCATTTGCTTGATTCCACTGGTAGGTGCCTAACACTACCAGGGATGCATGGCAAAATGAACTGGGAATGCGAGTGGAAGCAAATACAGGATACCCGAACCACCGTTTCAAAGTTTTGTGCAACACGCTTTTCGCATGACGAAGGAACGCCAGGTGCTGGATGCATTGCACATGGTCAAACAGCCAACAGTCTCGTATATATTAGGTACTGATAGTATTGCCAGTTCTACTTTGTGACAACACGTTTTTTGTTGCCGGGAGAAAAGGTTCAAACGAACACGGAAAATAAATAAGGTAACAACTAAAGCTACAGAAGGTGGCTAGTTACTGGATGACCCTCGCGAGCCCGAATTTAGTCTCGATAAGCTACAGTTCTGCTTGATATTACACCGTTAGCTGTCATACTCACTCACGTGTGGTAGTGCCGTATACGGTACTTCTAACGTTGAATCGACAACTGTGTGGTATCACATTGACAGTAGATTCTGTCTCTGTACGGAGGATTCGGTAACACTTTAGCGGGTGTTTGAAGGTCGTGTTGCCAACGAGACTCTTGGATAGCTCTGACGTCAAGGAGCTTTAATAACACTATGTATAGATAAATAAACGAGTATGGGGGTAACCTCGAATATACACTCCTCCATTCACCAATGTCTTATTTTTGTTCCTTCCTGGCTGTTCAGAAGGTATTCCCAACAGATAAAGTTTGTCAAAGTTCACTGCAAGTGTTTCAACCAGTGGGAAAATTGCTACGTAGGGTGTAGCAGTGACATATTACAAAAGACTTCCATTCCCTGAAACTATCTTGTTTTCATTCGGTTACAGAGAACTGCTTGAATAGACTTGAGTGTTTCTCCCGCCACATTTGGACTTCATTACCTGCATTGATGAGTGGTACAGGGATAGTTAGAAGAGACTTCCCCCCAGTGAAACTATCGTGTTCTCATTTGAATGCAGAGAACCTTTACGATGGGCCTTGGCGTCTCTCTAGCACGCAGTGACTCCGTCCCCTACGTTTGCATGTGGTCCAAGTGTACAATAGGAATGTCTTCTATCACTGAAACTATTGTGTTTTCTTGTGGACACAGAAAACCTCTAGGATAGCTTTTGCCGTTTGCGTAGCGATACGCTTATATCCCATGATCTGCATTTGCAGGTGATCCAAGTACAGACCAGGAAGGGCCTTCCGTCACTATAAAATTATCGTGTTCTCGATCTGCTTTAGTGACCCGCCAGGATAGGCTTTGGCGTTTCTTCATCACCTCCAACTGACTCAATTACCTCCAGTTGCGGGTGATGCAAGGACGCATGAGAAAAGCTTTTGCAGAATTGGAATTATCGTGTTTTCTTCCGGATTCAGAGAGCCGCTAGGGTAGGTTTTGGTGTTTTCTCCAACACACCCGGACTCCATTACCTACATTTGCTGGTAGCATGACACATTGGGATAGCCGTTCCGTCAGTAAAACTATAGCGTTACCCCTCGAATGTAGAGAACCACCAGGATAAGCTTTGGGGACAGTTTAACACATCCTATGTCCACTACCTGCAGTTTTTTCTGGTGGTACGACACGCTAGAACAAACCTGCTTTCACTGAAACTATTGTCTTTTCACTCGGATGCAGAGGGCCGCTACGGTAAGATCTTGCCCCTCTCTAAACTACACATTCCGTTGCCTACATTCGTAGGTGGTAGAAGGACATACTCGAAAACACTTGTCATCTCTAAGGCTTGCCCCCTGACTGCCACAAAAGCTGTGTTCCTCACTCTGAAACGAAGGCCTGCCCTGCTCGAACACTAAAGGACCTCCACGTGCGACCGATGAAGGCTTTTCTTTGCTGAGACATACGTGAGTTAATATATGCCGGTTCAGAGTTTTAGGGAACGAAGACATATTCTGATAGTCGCCCAAATTGGCGTTTGCGATTCAACCAATGTAATAGCATACACGGAAGGAAAAGGAACTTTCAGCAACGCCAAAAGTTTATGACATGCGCTGGAGACAATGGTTTCATAAACTCAAGCATCTTCCGAAAAATAACTCATGAGCGACGCTCGTCGGTTACGAGCGAAAATGACTTCGCATATCATCTCGTTTCCCAGCGCTCCTAATTTATCTGTCATTCATGGGCGTACGAAATCCCCCGAAAAGCGTCCAGAACAATCGCGCCAACGCGTGGTAAAACGATCTGGCCAAAAGGGAGTTACTCGACCATGGAAAGGTTACGGCTTTGATTGCAAAACGACTCGCAAGGAATGACCGTCATTTTCTATTTATTCCAAATACGCTGTAAGTCAAATGGATGGAAAAAGCTCTTGATTCACATATGTACAGGATTAAAAATGGTAATAATTTAAAAAGCGATACACAAATGATCAGCTATTTGGAAGCGTTATCCTAAAGAACAATACAAGAAGACTTCAAAACGGTACAACCGCGTAATGCCTTCCTGTTTGCAGAGTTCATCTAGTTGCTTTTGCAGGCTTCACCGCTTTTCTTCACACGAGCGTTGCCCATATTTCAAGGTCCCTGGCTTCCACGTCCTGTGTTTTTGCATAACATGTTCTTCTATTTTCGCTTCTGCCCCCTTTGCTGCCTTCTTCAAGCATTTCCCAGAAACAGCGCGTCTTGGTAATGTGCAGACACGCGGAGGCCAGAGACTCGTTCCCTTTCTCGAATCACGATCCAGAGAGGATGGCCTAAAAAACGGTTTCACCGACTGGATGCAAGGACGTAAGACCCGAAATGACTACGGGGGGTTTTCACTAGTTGGCAGAACACACACAAGCGTAATTTTGTAAAAGGACTCTCGAAACACCAAGCAAAATCAGCAAGCGGCCACAAGCCAGAACTGGTCATTCATACTACTTCAAACGCCCAAAACACGAAGGTTTCTCTTATTCCATACATGAGTTTCCCGAAAAGATGAAACGATGCAGACGGACTTGGGTAAAGCACCACTACACAACTGCTCACCAGAGCAGTGGAACATGAGTCGCACGGAACTTTTTTTCGAGAACAGCATTCTGTATGATTTCCTTTTTTCATATATATACATATATATACATCTACGCTTGCCTAGTCAGTAAGAAAATACAGAAAACTCGACAACACAGCTGCCTTTGATGAGGCATGCAGAGACTGTCGTTTAAAGCTTAAGTACGCCTACCTTCACGACAACGCAAGACAGCATTCGACTCCTACAGTAAAAATTGAGGTTCAGCGGCAGAAATTCCTCCACCAGTCGTCGCGCTACCAGACATTTTCTGATTCACCATCTCTCTTGCGCATGGAATCCCGCATGTCGATCCGTGACTTTTTACCGGCTTTGTGCGCACAAACGGATTTTGTGCCATGAGAGTTCTTTGCAGCGCGGATCCGGCTTGAATATCTGCTAGTCCGGAAGGACCACAGACATAGACATTTGCATGACGGGACTCCGTGCCGCATTTGGTGGCATTCCTTTTGTCATCTCCGGAGGGTCCTCCAACTTTGAACAGCATCGTGCCACTCATTGTCGGCTGCGCACCTGCAGGCCTTGCACCGGAGTAGTGTTGCTGCCTGTGATTATTCTCATTGTGGATCCCGGCTGAAGAAAGTAATGTGGCCGTCTTCGTGGGCAGAACACGTTGCGCCATTGGTTGCAGTTTGGCTCCGAACGGGACTGTCACAGGGAGAGGGAATTTACGCGAGATAGCCCCACCAGGTCGAGCACCTAGAGCGGGTTCGAACTCTGTCTCCGTCCTTTCGCGACAAACGCGGCCATTCTCTTCGACAATTGTGATGGCTAGCGCTTCTTCGGCCTCGGGCCACCCCCAAGCGATTTCATTCTCCTGTTCCGGTTGAGGCCGTATTAGTGCTTGGCATGTCACTTGCTCTTCAGGTGTCTTCTGACTCGACCCACCTGCTTCATTCGCGTGCGATAACTGCGAGAACGAGAAAGCAGGAGTGGGGACGGGCGTGGCAGGTGCTCCCGACTCGACCGGTATCGTTTCTTGGTTCGAATCCTCATGCACCAGAGACGCATTTACGCTGGGTGAAGTCACCGCGAGGGGTGGGCACGTGGCGAAAGAAAACGAATGAGGAATCGCCTGGGTGTGTTGTGTTTGTTGTGGAACGGCCGCTTCGTCATTGGCTTGGAAAACACCTTCCTTCGGAGTCGAAATCGGCGTGGTGGAAAGTTGAGTCGCTGTGAAAGGTTTGACACATACAGAAGGCGCAGGGATAACGAACGGCTTTGCGCTCGCGGCTTCGCTGCTGTGACCTAAGGAGTGACCTTGTTGCGACTGGGATTGCTGCCACTGCGCGACTTGGAGCTTCCACGCTTCTTGCCATAGTTCTTGGCGAGACTTGTCTTTTCGATTTCCACTTGATTCGACGCATGCAGACATGCTCTGTGACGAGTGCATTTCTCCCTGTGTCTCCTTAACTTCGACTACGGAGGGTGCTTCGCCTTTGTCTGTCTTCGGGAGTGGCGCACCTTCTCCAACTGGGTTCTTATCCACAACTTCGGCGTGTCGAATTGAAGTCCTTCCGCTCTTTGTGCGCACAAAAGGCACGCCTGTGCGTGGAGGTGTTGCCTGTCTTTTGCCTGGCAAACTCGCAGATGGCTGTTTCTCTGGGACAAGGCGAGGAATGGGGCGAGACTCAATGTGGAGGTTGCTGATGCAGAGTGAAGACAGACCCACTGTCGGGTCCTCTTTCATCATTCGACTGTCCGTGGGCTTGACTTCGCAAACCGCTTCGGCCTTTCCATCTGGAGTCTTCAGTTCATTCTGGCTAGCCGGAAGGTTTGTTGGATGCTGCGGTGTACGCAGACCTTCTCTATGGGCGGTGCAAAATCTCTCGACTCCGCGTTCTGGAGTCTCGCTCGCAGGTTGGGCTGCTTGCGGAGTGTAGAAGATGGCAGGAGACGCACCCGCTCCAGGCCCCTGGGGAAACGGCACTGGAACGAACTGAGACTGCACCGGAGGTGGCCCGAAAAATTGGTGGAATGGGGGCGTCGTAGACGTCTGAAGTTGTTGTAACGTCATTCCAGCATTCTGGAAATATTGCTGCGGTGGCATGGACGATGTCTGGAATTTCTGCTGTGGCGACATTCCAGCATTCTCAAATTGTCGTACTGGTGGCGTCGACGAAGTTTGAAATTGTTGGTAGACAGGGTTGAATGCAGACGTATTTGCAAGCATGGAGGGATTGGGTGGTGGAGAGCGCGCACGAGGATTCGGCGTCATGTAGGGCACGGGGTTGGTGCCATTGCTGGGGCGGAGACCGAAGGGCACTCCTGGAGGAGGAACTGGCAGTGCATAGCCTGGTTGACCGGCAGAGTTGAGTGCAACGTGGTGGTTCGCGACGCGCAGAGGATCGATCGGAATGCTTTGGAACGGCGGAGAGATTGGAGGCAAGGCAACTGGAAGCGGAACATTTTGATTCACATTCATCTGGAAACTCTGGTTGAGACTCCACTGGTCTTGCGAAGCTAGTGGTTGCTGCCCGTGCATTGGTGGGGGAAACTGCGGCTGAGAATGCCATAACGAAGCAGTCGCCGGAGACTGAAACGGGTGACCCTGACCTGACTGTAGACAGACAGCAGTCTGGACACGCAGACACCACACTGAAACGCAATAATCTTACAACACGCAAATGATCTTGAAAGGCGCATGCGGACACAGAACGCCCTTCACTGAGGCAAGTGCACCACTGGCCAGTGAATGAAATTTACTACAAGACATGCTTCTAATGGGCACGCTCTCCTCTGTCTCTTGTCCCTGAGCACATCGCGAAAATGTCTGCACACTCCAATTGTAAAACACGGAAGGTTTCTGCTTCGCATACCCACTGTAGACACAAGAGTCGGTCTCTACACAGGACACTCATGGTCCACTCCAACGAAAAACATGGCAGACGCTCGGAAACTGACCGGTCTCTTTCCTTGTGGACAAGGCGTCTGCGTCGCCGTTCTGGGGGACGCGTTGAGCTTTGCCGACGGGCCGCCTGTCTGCGGACGCCTTGGCCCCTCTTCAGCTCCCAAGACACCTTGACCGGAGCGGACTAGCGCGCGCGCTGGAGTTTTCCCGTTTTTCTCGCTGATGCTTCTGCGCTGTGCGGAGCTCGAGTTGTTCGATCCCGTCGAACTCCCCAGGGAATGGCGCGGCACAATGAGTCTCGCGGCTCCACTGACAGCAGGAGCATCTCGAGATCTCGCGCGCTGCCTCTCCATCGCGCCCTCCCAGAGACGCTGGAACACCGCGGGAGTCTCGCCGGACGCCTTCGGGCCTCGCGCTTGTTGCGCAAGAGGACGACTATTTCGACTTCGGCCGCGGGGCGGGGCTCCGACAACGCGGTCTCCAGGGAGGGGCTCGACGCTGGAGTCGCGAGTTTTGCTTCCGATACTCGCGCGGCTCAGGGCACTGCTCGCGGAAGTCCACGAGGCTGCTCCCACGCTGGAGCGGCTTCTTGCTCCAACTCCCGACACCACGGTTTCCACCGTGGCCCTCGAGATGCCGCCAGCGGCCCAGAGTTTCGCGCGACTCGCGTTTGCCTTGAGGGGGGTGGCTCTGCGTCCTGCGCACGTTCCGAAAAGTCTCCTCGTTTCCGTCTCTTGCATGCGACTTGACACGGTCGGCTGGGCGAAACCCTTGCTGGCGATCGCCGCCCAAGACGCGTCCGCTTGGCTACAGAAGGTGCAAAGGCTCTTGTACCTGAGTCCGTGGGGGCACAACAGACGGCTGTTGCTCCGCAACTGTCCTGGTAACATCGAGCCGATCGAGCTTCGTCCCCTCGTTCCGGAGGCCCGCGGCGCAGGCGTGAGAGTGCGAAGACTGGTCTGGTTTTCGGACAGGCTTCGCCGCAAGTGCCGGTTCTGTTGGGGGCGGGGGTTCGTGGCCGAGCCAAGGCGGCTGCGTGCGCACAGGGAAAACCGTCGAGGAAGGCTCTGGTGCTTTCGCGAAGCAGAGCGCGGGGCCACTCCCGAATTTCCGGCTGCCGTCTCGTTCTGGAAGACACCCTTCTGCGCGCCCGCGACGCCTCGACCCGCAAAATTGCTGCTACGACTAGATGCACCGGATGACCCCGCCAAACTCCGCTCTGAAGTTTTTCCGCAGGCGCGCCGGATGGCTTCGACAGCTTGCCGAATTGTCGTCCCGCTGGTCAGCACGATCCGCTGTTGGTGGAGAATCTCCACGATTTTTTCCCGAGCGGCCGCGGGCAATTCGGTCCAGGATGGACTGCGAGTCGGCGACGAGCTGTTCGCCGCGGCAGCTCCGGTGATCTGCTTAATCAGTTCCGCGGCTGAGACGCGACTCGCAACTGCGGGGGAACACGACTGCCGAGAATGCACGGTGGGTTTCGGCTGAGAGGTTCCTGTCGGGGCACTTCCGAGCTGAGTGTGAGGATGCGGTGTCTTTCTGTCTGGTGATGTGGACAGAACGCTGGAAACCGAGCGGCCTCGCGCGGCTGGTCCTTTTGCACTGCGGTCTTGTGCTTTCGTTGCATTGCCTCCTGTGCGAGTGACTCCGCGAGTTGCCGAAGTTGAGGCCGCGTCCGAGTCGGCAGCAGACTTCGCTGCAAGACAGGAACGGCCACAAGGACGGATTGAACCGGAATCTTTTGACTTTTCGAGCTGTGTCTTGTTCTTCGGTGTCTTGATCGGGTGTCTTTGCTTTGACGTCTCAAGCTGCGTCTTCGATTTTGGCGATCCCGGGGGTTGTTTCACCGTCGAAGAAATTCTCTTTACCGCGGGGGTCGGGACAGGTGCGCCTGCGCCGGGGAATCCGCTGGCTGTCGTGTGGTCCTTCCGAGGGCGATTTTCACTCTCGTCAAGAGGAAATTCATCACCGGTGGAAACCTGGTCGCGAGGCACCGTTGAGGCGGGCCTCGGCGGTCTCACCTTGGTGGCTTCCCTTATTTCCCATTTGGCATTGGCCACTGGTGCAAATTCTGGCGGTTGGCTAAGTGGCTCCGGCTCGTCGATCGGTCCGATACTGCGGACTCGGCTGTCTTCGTGAAGAGGCGAAGTGACTCCTTCGCCGTCGGAATCTTGGGAGAGCTCGAAGCTGATTTCATCGTCGTCTTGGTGGGGAGTTAGCTGTTCTTGAAAGACCATATACTCCTCCAAACTCGCACGACGGACCGTCTGTCCGACTTCTGTCATGTGGTGCACGCCGTTCGTAGCGCCACTTTCCAGTTGAGAATTTGCTGTGTCGGTGAGCTGTCCCAGCAGCAGCTGCGCGCGACTGATGCACGATGAGATCGACCTCGTGTTCTCGTTCAGCTGCGCTAGGACTTCTTCTGACAGGCGACTTGTATTGCTGAGAATGCTAGACGCGCTTTCGTTGCTCTGAGGAAAATTTGTATCCTCTGATGCGGCGCACGCTAGAGTTGCCAGCATACTGTCGCCGCCGTACGCGGTTTCGAAAGATTCGGCTGTCGCGGGGTCATCCGTTGTGACGGCACCCGCGCTGCCGCCAGTTCTTCCTTCAGAGATGGTGGAGTGTGTCTCGCCACGCAGAGGATTAGACAAGTCTCCCTCGTCTAATTCTGGAGATCTGGCTTGATTTACGCTACACCAGTAGTCCATGTCTGATGTTGCACTGGTCTGTGCGCGCGTCTGCTGTTCCTCGAATTCCGTTCCGCCTGCTTCGGACTCATCATCGTCGACGTGGGAGCTGTTGTATTTTGAGGTCAAGGCGTCGCTGCCGCACTCGGCAAAGTCGAAGGCCACTTGGTCTGCGTCATCTTTTTGCATCGTGTCCTCGCCTAAATTCACAAATGTGGTGTCAATGTCGGCTTCGATTGGAACAGCCACCTTTTTCACACGCCACACGACGGCCGGACTTTTCGGCGACTCTTTTGCCGTCCTCGAGCTTTCATTTTCTCCTGCGTTGAGGTCGCTGGTTCCCGGCCGCCTAGCCATTCCTTCTGGGCAAATTGACAAGCAACTACTTCCGGAGGTCCCCTTCCGTGGAGGGGAGTCCACGCCCGGGTTCCCGGCAAAAATATGGGCCATAGGAGCAGCTTGAAAGAGAGAAAGGGAATCGAACGCGAATACGACTGTGCAGAGCGGATTTCCCACAATTAGAAACGAATCGGAGCTAGATTGTGGCCTCAGTTGCCTCTTCCAGGGTAAGCCAGACACGGGGTCGCGCGGTGGGTGGAGCTTGAGGGAGTTCAGGGGCGAAATATCACTCAACGTTTGGTAGAATGACTTCTCCCGCCAAGCAATGTCGGAAGACGGTCAATCCCAATAGGCAAGAGAAGCAGAGAGGTCGTTAAGAAAAGCTTCTTCGATGGGACTTGTAAAGCGGCGAGCCGGCGTGCTAGCTGACTTTGACACGCTAGGTGGTAGGGACCACCTGCGCGTGATGCAATTCTCAGGGTAAAGTCGCTTTTTCGGGAAGTGGAGGGAATCACTTGGAAAGGGAATTCGCCTTGCTGTCTTTGAAATCTTCAGACGCTCCGGAATAACAACAGATTCTCTTACTCGATGTTCTCATGCGGAGTCCTTGTTGTGCGCACAAGTCGCTTGACGGAGTCTTCGCGTCCTCTGGGGGGCTGTGCGCTGTTCCAGCGTTTCGAGAATCAAGCCTTTCAGCAGCTTTAGAACGAGTTCGTTCGCTGGACGACGGCTGTCTTTTACCTGTACGCTCACTCCTTAAAATCTGGATTTCTCTAATTTTCTGGGATATGGTTCTCTTAAATTCGCAACTGCGAGCTCGTAGATACTTTTACCTTCAGAAATGTCAGATGGAATCTTTTGCCCGCGCCGCTGGGTTCACACCCCGTGCCTACCGTGGAGGCGACCGTGAGCAGAGTCAACCCATCCACCAGCAGACCATACCCTGCTGAAAGAGATGCGGTCTGTCTTGCCAGGATGAGCGTGCTCTGCATGACCATGCACGTTTGCCTGTGAGAAACAAATCTCTGGCTCAGCTTTCTAGCTGTTAGACACACGATTGTGCAAGAGCACGGAAGAGCTCCGTGTCTTGGCGAGAGAAACTCACTAGACCTCTCACGCAGCATGGAGTGTACGGTAGCAGTCCTTCGTGGCCACCGCTATTCCGAATGCGCAGATTTCCCGGACGGCTATTGTTGCACTGAGAGTACGGGCAGCCTTTTTTCGTTAGTGCCGATTCTATGAGGACAAGAGAAAAACCCGTAGTTGTTCATGCTCTGTGACAGTGAGGCTGGTAGCCAGGTAACCGAATTATAAGTCGGACAGAAAGCACCAACTACTGTGTGTTAACCCCCCTTCGTCCCCACCGTAGAGCTGCAGACGGGCGAAACGCCTCTACAACGTTTTGACACATGAAATTAACCACAGGGGCAAACGCTGATTCTTGCTAGCTCGAGCACTAGAAGGCAACAGACGCCGTTTGAGAGATGGAACGATCTGCAGCCGTCTGCCTTTGGAATTAAGACAATATAAGCGCCACATGGGGGCAACACATGAGTGCAGCATACTTGAATAAATTGTATCGGTTTCTGGCTCTGTGTCGCGGAGGCGAGAGTCCTGTAAAACGCCTGTAGAGCGGGAACAGCAGATCCGGCACACTCTGAGATGAAACGTGCTTTGCTTCTGGAGATATTATCCCTTGTGCAGTCGGGGTACACTCTGGGTGATTATTTCCGGGTTGCCACCATTTGCTTGATTCCACTGGTAGGTGCCTAACACTACCAGTGATGCATGGCAAAATGAACAGGGAATGCGAGTGGAAGCAAATACAGGATACCCGAACCACCGTTTCAAAGTTTTGTGCAACACGCTTTTCGCATGACGAAGGAACGCCAGGTGCTGGATGCATTGCACATGGTCAAACAGCCAACAGTCTCGTATATATTAGGTACTGATAGTATTGCCAGTTCTACTTTGTGACAACACGTTTTTTGTTGCCGGGAGAAAAGGTTCAAACGAACACGGAAAATAAATAAGATAACAACTAAAGCTACAGAAGGTGGCTAGTTACTGGTTGACACTTACGCGCCCGACTTTAGTCTCGACCAGTTTTGTTTAATATTTCACTGTTAGTTGTCGTAATTTCATGGGATGGTGGCGTACGGCAGTTCTGTGTACGTTGAGACGACAACCAGGCATTACCCCATTAACAGTATGTATAGTTTCTGAACGGAAGGATGGTTAACACTAAATTGGGGTTCAGAGGTCATTTCCCCACTGATATACTTCGATAGCTGGTGGCAAGGAGATTCCCTGAACACCGTGCAAGACGATAGCAAAGCTCCTCCGAATACTCTCAAATATACACACCTTCTTTCACCAGTACGACATTTGGTTCCCCGAGGGTTATTCGGAAAGTACTTCGCATGAAGAGAGTCTGTGAGACTCCATCGAAAGTGGGTCGGCTACAGAGAGCCTAGCCACGTATACTGTGGCAGTATCACACATGGCCTATGGAACGTTCAAGTTTCCATTCTCAGATAAGTTATAACCCAGCACCCTGGATGTTGTGTTGTGATCCTGAGTGTCCAATTTGTTGCAGCTAGACGGCAAAGACGACGTATTTCCTCTATCAGTTAATGGCCTGCATCCCCAGTAGTAGAAATCCTTTCGGTACTCTGTGCAACGTGACTCCGAAACATATTTCTCCATTCACCTCCGACTTTTCCTTCGTGGACAGGAAGAGCGTCCACTGCGCGCTAGAACTACTGTCAGAGAAGCCTACACGTTCGTTTGTTCTGATTACTTTCATGCTAAGAGGCATGCCTGTATCGTCAGCAACGGCGATCATTGGCCTCGTATCGCAGAGAAGATGTAGGCACTGTTATAACGACTAAGACGCGTAACGTGATCTTTGACCACGGCTTACCAAGCCACAGCCGCACTATCACTCTAGGAGTCGTTACGTGCAATACAGCAAACGATGGATTTTCGGGGCTACCAAATTACCTCACCGTCGGCCGGCAAAACATCCTCTCATCTGCACTTCAGAGAAGCACCTCCTCACCAAAAAGTTCAAGACTTCGACAGAAAAAACAAAGCGTGACGAAACAACAGTCTGTAGCAAGACGGTTACCTTTCTTGATGCGCCTCGCTTAACTCGTCTGATAACGTGATAGACAAGCGCAGATGAGTCAACAAGAACTAATGCCGTTTTGTGAACGAAATTTCACCATGAAAAAAGTAATATCTACAGAATACGGTTCCCCATGATCATGTATCTTCTTCATTAGGGAGAGAGAAGTACAAAGAATGGCGGAGGCGGACCGAGACAGGCTAACGGATCTGCAACTGGAAAACCGAGGTCTTCGCACGGAATAGACGCGCCAGACGCTGCCAGACCAATTTCTCGGCTAAGTGTTTCTTTCTCCTCCCCCTTGAGGACAAAAGCAGCAAATTCTGAAGCCACTTGGCCACCTCCCCGTGACCAACCTCGCTCCCCTTTCTCAGGAGCAACTGCCGTGAACATGCAGCTCATATCAGGCTCTGTCACGAAAGGGAAGGAAAATCGTCCTAGAACCTCAAGAGACCCTTCACTGTCGTAACTGTGTTCATTTCCCTCTTGGCGTCCTTGCCAAACATCGCGAGGCCCTTTACGCAGTGGAACAGTAATCACCTGAACGCCGAAGGTGACAAACCCTTTCAAGAATGTTCTAACCCTGAAGGGACGTGCATGGCAGCGAGTCCCGTGTCACGAATGGGAAAACGTATTCAGTGAGCATGCTATCACACAGATCTAAGCTGCTCCAGGTGTGTCACCGAGTCCTTTAAAAAAACCCCGTTATGCGGTCTATATAAATGACTGTTCACTATTTTACAAGACATCCATGCAGGAGCGTGTTCCGTAGTGTCGGTACGTTGAGTGAAACTCTCTTTTTCTGCCTCAAAGGTAATTTAATCTAAAACGTGAAGCAGCGCCACGGGAGACGGCGGACAAGCTTTTACGCAGGCCGACGTCACTGGCTAAACGTCTGTCTGTCATATGGAAGCAAAACTACGGAACAACCCGCGACAGGAGCACAGTCGAGGACTAGGCTCAACTTTCTACTCAAGGGACCTCTCCAAGTCAACATCCCGCCCGTCCGAGACTTTCCATCAAAGTTTAATATCGCAAAAAGAAGTTCAAGGCGTAGGCAGGAAAAGCTACTTCGACCCATCGCATGACCTTAACTCAAGCGGATCCTCTACCATATCTACAGAACTGGGAGAGAGTCTGTGTCTGGGCCATCACAGCATCGCTACCCTTGTTTGTTGTGGTCACGAGAATGAGCCGCTGGCATGCGCTTTTTCTTTTAACGGCAGTCTCCAAGAGAGACACCGAGTAGTGTACCTTTTCTCTACTACTAAGTGAAGCGTGCGATCGCGTGTTCCCGACGCGCACCGCGCTTCCGGAGAGCGCCTACGGCTGACGGCCCGTCGAGGTGTCTCTACACCGGACCCCGCTGTCCTTCTACCTTATGTAACTGCCCCACCGCGTCGCGGCATACCTTTGCCATCGAGCAACTTCTACGCATCACTGCCTGTGAGCCAGTGAGTCTCTGGTCCGCAGAGCGGTGAGGCTGCTGCCGCGTTTCCCATTGTCACTTTTTCGCGTGTTCGGCGGCCGCAGTCGCTTACCATCTCGCCTTTTGCGGACCAGCTCGTGACCGCTCCCGTCATGTGGATGACGTCTCCGGGTTGAAGCACTCCCTTGACCTCGCGAATCAGACGTTCCTTTTCTTCTTCGTCTCCAGAGATGCCGCCGGCTGTCCGGTCGGAATTCCTTGCTTCCTCGCCGCTCCGTTCCGCTTCGCCTCCCTTCTCTCCTGTCGCCCTGCGGCGCAGAAACGGCAGAGGCAGCACCAAGACGACTGACGCCGAGGCGTCGGCCACCATGTAGTGCAGCCTGTGCTGTTCGAGGGTGCGCGACAGCGGGTCCGGGAGAGGCCGCAGAAGCATGAAGGTCAAAGACAGCTGACGCTGTTCAGGCCGCAGACTTCGGAGCGGCGTGAGTGCAGAAGCTGAAGCAGTGCTCGCGTGAAAAGACACCTGGGGAGGGGAGACGCCGTCGGCTGCCGCGTGTAGGTAGTCCAGGGGGGAGGGCAGCGGTAAAGGGTAGCAGACGGCTGTTCGCAGTTTCTTGACAGGGCAGGAACTCGCTAGAGGAGCTGGAGACGCGGAGGCAGCTGAGTGCCCCTCCAGAGCGCCAGAAACAGACGAAGGAAAGACACCTGAAGAAGAGACATCTTTGCCTTCTCTCCGCGCAGCACTGGACCCTGCGAAGCCATCGGGGTCGTGACGAACGTCGGAACGACTCGAGGCGCAGGCGTCCTTGTCACGAGACTGCCAGAAGACGTGCAGCGATGCATGCGCACCATACGGAGCGCCTCGCGGCTGCTCCTCTCTCCCTTGTTCCCCTACAGCCGCTCTCTCGATGCCTTCTCCCCGTCGGGCCTCCTGGAACCTATACGGTCGGTGCTTCCCGCTTTCCTCTTGCATCCGTCTTCGCTGACTTTCTGACCGCGACCGACTCTCCCGATCCCCCGAAGCAACTCGCGAGAGAGAATGTGAAGGCTCCGCGCTAGACGCTGGAATCCGAGACTGTCCTCCCTCTGCGCCTGAAAAAAAGGGCGACACTTGTGGGTATATCCTGGACGCTCTGCATGCAGTTTCTTCCTGTGTGCTCTGCTGCGAAGGCAAACTGCAGCTCGACTCTCTCTCTCGCTTGTTAGCACCCGAGACGTCTCCGCTTCGACCTTGCTGTCGAGACTGCCTTTCCTTCCTCATTCTCTCTCTTTCCTCAACAGCTGCACCGGATCCGGGTGGGAAGCCCGAAGACTGCGGGCGAGGAGCCGCAGACGCCGCGAACGCCGCTGGGAGCGCCGCAGACGCAGCTGCCCCGGGGTCGGCTGTATGTACACCGTAAGTGAGGGACGGGTGAGGCGTCGACTCAGTGTGCAACGACGCAGGCGGGGAAGATGGGAGACCCGCCGACAGATGGGATCCGGGCAAATGTACAGCCGCCGGAGCACGATAAAGAGTGTGTGGAGGACCATGCGGAGGCGCGGCAGCTGCAGAAACGACGTGCGGGGGTTGACCCCTCAGCGCATTTTGCCTCCCAGAGGACACTGCAGGTGGCCGCTGCCTGTCGCCCTTTTCTCGTCCGTGAAAAGCATCCCCCTCCCCATACACCGTGCCCCTGGTTTGCGCGCGACTCCGAGCATCGTCCGGTGGTTCTCGCGAGAGAGAAGCGTCTCCGCCCTCCCGGCCATGTAGCTTTTCAGGGCAGCCTCTCGACCGTTGGTTCTCACTGTGGCTGGCACCGCGTCTCGTGTGGTCGCGCTCCTGCGAAGAGTCCGTTCTGTGGCCACTCTGTTCCCTCCCAGCGGTCTGGGCCTGAGAGGACCGGAAGTTCGAAGAGCCCGAGAAGTTTCGACTCGGAGACTGCCGCTCTTCTCGATCGACGCACTCGCCTCTCTCCAGCCGTTCAGAGCCTCGGGCGAGCGATCGCGGGGGCCACTGCTTCGAGGCCAAAGGCTCACTCCGTTCGTGCTTTTCAGCAGAGTGAGGGTGCGAAAAAGCCGAGCCAGAGGTCGGAGACTTGCTGAGGTGTCCCTCCCACCTGGGGGAGGTGCACGCACGAAACGGCAGGTGGTTTGGAGGGAAGTAGAGAGACGCGGGATGGGTCGGAGGCCGGGCTGAGCCGTGGGGAGACACAAGTCGCTCTTGGTCGCCTGCACAGAGACTCAGTTCTGGGAAGTGACAGTTTTCTCGTCCGAGGTGCCTTCTGGCCTGCGCGTCGTGGAGACGGGAACCTGCACGCGCCTCACTTGGGTGCGGGTGTCCGTAGACCCCTGCGTGAGAAGCGAGGAAGCCGACACTTTCTGGAGAGAGGCCGCCAGCGGGGGGCGGAGACAAGTGGCCAGGAGGAACCTGCACAAAGTGCAGGGGAGCGTACACTCCTTCGTTTGCAGACGGGACGAGAAGCCGCACATCCCCAGAGACGCGAGAGCCCGGCACCTGCCCTGCGAACTGGTGCAGCGCTGGACCTTCAGGACGCCGTCCCCCATGGGGGTAAAGAGGCCTCGACATGGGGTGGACGGGCGCCCTTGGTTTAGGTGGGGGGAAGGGTTTGAGCGATTCCAGGTGACGAGGACGACGGAGAAATTTGATCAATCGTGATGAGAGTCAGAGTCGAGAAGCTGGAGGACAAACAGCGGCAACGATAGGACAGCATGAGAAAGCTCGTAGCAGAAGAGGAGTAGCAAGCGATAGGAGACAGACGTGACTGGTGTTCAAGCAAGAGGGGTGTTGAAGTGGACAGAAGCGAACACAGAGGGGTTGAGGACAGCAGGAAAAGAGTAGAAACAGCATGAACGCCGAGGAAAACCGAAGACAGATACTGACGTGTAGTAAGAGGGAAAAGCGAGAAGAGACAGACCCAAGAGTGCAAATAGTGCGCGTGCCATGCTGCCCTCGGTGACGGTCACAACTTCCCGGACTCTTCGTTTTAATGTAGGCGATGCGCTTTTGCGAAAAGCTCTCTGTTAGTTCCGTGGCAAAGCGCACACGAATGAGACACCTGCGAACTGTCTATCCCGTGTCCGGAAGAGAATGCGGGCTTCGCAGTTTCCGTCACTCGAGACGTAAAAGTGTGCGGCAGCCGCGCTCTCCGGCACCGGTACGTCTTATCCGAGCGACGGGAATCCCCCGGAAGCTGGCGCGGGGTCTCCTCTGCGTACCCCAGGCGCAATGCCTTTCTTTGCTGACTCTTCATACGAAAACAAAGATGAGCAGTTTCCGGTATTTTTTTCAGGCAAAGAGAGAAGTTGGAAACAGGCAGCACGGCGGCATCGTTGTCTGCACGCCAAGCTGGCGTCTCTCGGCTCTGAGCCTATCACCGAAAAACAATCTTTACTGCCGCGGGTCGACCGTAAAAGCGTGCAACTATGGTTGCCTTTCCTTGTCTCTGTAGCGGAAAGCGCTTTCAGAAGTTCCCTTTCTTCGGCGTTCCGGGATTCTTTTGGCCGGGCACGCTTGCATGCAGCCAGAAGACTAGATGGCAGCGTACACATTCAGTTGTCTGTACACTCGAAAGGGATTCCACTCCCGCTCATGATGCGGACCGCGGACAAAACTGGCCACATCAGGAGAATCGTTTTTTGATCGGGTCGGTGGAGCGGGCCACTTTTTCCAGAATCGCGAAGAACGCAACAAGACGGTTGTCGCTGTATCGGGTCCAACTGCGACCGCTCGATTTCCTGAGAAAAGTGCCCTCTCGCGGGCGACTCACCGCCGCGTTTTTGCGCTCGACTTCAAGCTTCAGCACTTTCTTCGACTGAAATCGATTTTTGTCGAGCCGCGGAGAACGCCACCACGACCGGAGGACTTCTTCCGCTAGCTCTTCGCGCCGTGTGTTCCGCACTTCCGCTGTCATCTTGCCAAAGTTCGCACATCTGGCTCTGAGCAGAAAAGCGGGCGCCTCAACTTAGCGCCGGACGCAGTTAGTATCTGTGCCGCGTGAGTTTTTCCTGGGCCGCAAATGAGTCAATGCGCTCAACAGAGATAAGTCGGCCTTTTCCATTTCACAGTTACCGACAGTCCCAGGTGTCTGCATTCGCTTAACTGTGTCTCCCTCCAGACATGTCGGACATGTGAGCCGTGCAGACGGACGTCTGTAAGGTACCCCGAGAAGACTGAGATGCGTTAAACAACAGATGTGTAAACCCTGAACCTCAGCTCCAAAGGAAACATGGGCATTGACCCGCAATTCTCCACAGAGGACGGCGCGGCGAACGAGCCAGAGCCACATGACGACACTCGCGGGACCTGCGGAGGTGCCGGGGACACAAAACAGGTCTGCCTCTCCCTCATCCCTGTGAAACGGCTCGAACACCTCTACGTTTACCGAGCCTTTTTTGCGAAAACATTTCGTCGCATAGTGACTCGATTCTAGCGGGCGACACTGTGAGTCGCGCGACTTCTCCAAGCCTCTCTGCGGCAGTGTCTTCTTTCTTTCTCGATCCCGTCTGCCCGCAGCACTTCTTCGTTTCGTCATACTGTTTCTTCTAGACCTCCTGTCTGCCCATTCTTACCATTCACGTTGCTTCGGCCTCGCCTCTTCGCCCCGACGTCTCCAGAGTGTCTCGATCCGGCCTCATACGCGCCTTTTCTGTCCCGTTTCGCGCGTCTCCACGACTTTTTCGGCTTTCACTCTGCTCGATTTCGCCCTGGTCCGCCTCCGGTCCCTGGAATACGCCTCGCTGCTACTGCTTTCTTGCCAGCTTCACCCTCCTTTGTTTCTTGTGCCCCTTCACTGTTTCCCCATGCATCCGCGCGTGTCAGACTCTTCGCCTCATCCGCCTTGCGCAGGTCGCGGCGTCCTCTTAGCTTCTGTCAAACAGGAAGATGATCTTTCAACGGTGGAAGAGCAGATTCCTTCCTCCTCTTTAGCTCACATTTCCTCCTCCTCTTCCCGTTCTCCGCTGTTTCCCCTGTATACGTTTCCTTCGTCCTTTCCAGATGCCCCTGCCTGTATCAACCCCGCTACGAATTTTCCCCTGCATAGTCTTCCCCCGGAGTCTCCGGTCTCCTCGTTTCTGTCTTCTCTCTCTTGTTCCCGCACTTCTGTTGGCGCTTCGAAGGTCTCCGTTCCGTCTTTCCTCGTCCCGCAGGCGAATCGCGGCGGCTCTCCTTCTTTCTATCGACTAGCACCTTGCCCTGCTACCGGTCCCGCCTTCTTTTCGCTTCTCTGGGACGTCACGTCCGAGCAACTTCCTCGGCCGCTGCCGCCTGTCTGCTCTCCTGCTCGGCTTCCGTTGCACCACACGTTCCCTTTCTTCTTCACTGCGCTTGTCGACCCAAGTGCTGCCGAAGCAGCGGCGCCCAAAGGCTCCAGCAATCCCTGCGTCTCCTCGCCCCGTCGAGCGGAGGCGGGGACACAGTCGGTCTCTGCTTCGCCTTCTCCGTTCTCAGAGCAAGGCGACGCCGGTCACGGGAGCGCCCGGGAACGGCGAGAAGAAGGAGAGGAAGAAGAAGACGTGTCTCGCAGAGAGGGAAGGGGACGCACAGCCGCGCGGAGCTTCGCGGCCCGGCTGTACAGGCAGCAGGACGTGTGGCGACGAGCGCGAGGTATATCGGGGAACCTCTTCATCGACAATTTCCGACACCAGCGGTTGGGTGAAGTCCGGTTGGACGAACTGTCCTATTTCTTCGAGGTGAGAACTTTGGGGTTTCTCCTGAAAGAGCAAAAATTCGAAAGGGAGGGAGAAAACGCGTTAGGAGAAGGGAAGGAAAGACAGATAGAGCAATGAACAGGAAAGTCGCAGAGACTGCGAAGAACTTCTGTTGGGACTTTGAAGAATCACAGCGAAAACGAGAGAAAATACTCGGAAACGTTAACCTCCGAAAGAAGTTCGAAGTAAACGACATATGAAGGTGGATCTCTCTGATGCTACCAGACTTGCTCGTGTTCGTCTCATTGCTGTCCGTGTATGTGGATCTTGGAACTCCTTGCGCCCTGCCCCCGATTTCGTTTCTTTCTGCACCTCTCCATTCGTCTTCTTTCTTGACCTTTATTGGAACCGAGTTACCTTGTTCGTCTCTTCATTCCTCTCCATTTGTGTTCTTTCGGCAGACTTGTTATCTGCGGACCCTCGGCGTCAGCACGCAACGAGGTCTTTGGAGTAACCACACTGCGTCTGTCACGCGTCTGGCTCTGGACCACACCGGGTAAACTTTCTCGGCGTGTCTCTTCTTTCTCTCTGTCCTCGCCTTCCTCCTCTTTGCGGTGTACATCCACCTCAAGCGCTAAATGCAGCTCGAACAGCCAGTCCGTCGACGAGCTCAGAACGCAGATGCACCGGGGAACACGCGCGCGCGCTTTCGCTCTGTCCTGCGTCTGTCTTTCTGGATGCGTTGCGCCTTCTCTGTTTCCGTGTTTCCTTTCTCTGTCTTTTGTGCACGCGCCTCTCGCCAGTGTGTCCGGACCTCCGCGCGGTGTAGGCGGTGTTTGCTTCGCAGCTCTTTCCACTCTCGAGTGACTCTCGGTCTCCTTCCAACTTGTCGCTCCCGCCGCCTCTCTGCACTGGAGCATCGCTGCCTCTGCGAACGGGAGGTCTGCCCCGCTCTCCAGACTCTCCATTGGCGCGGGATGCTGTACAGACACGACCTCCTTCCCATGGCAGGATAGCCGCGCATGGCCTAGATCGGGTGTTCGACGAACTGGTCATCGCTGCCTTTGCTTTACAGCTTTCGTTAACAAACGGACAGTCTGCTTTGCATTCACGTCCTCCTCCTGTGTCTCCAGTGCCGTCTCGTTGCATCTTGAAGCTGGAGCAGAGTGCTCAACGGTGGATCCGGCGCTTCATGAATCTAGCTGGAAGGCAGATATGTTGATACACTGAACAGGTTTGTAGAACTCGCATGCTGACTGTATTTGTTTTCCTTGAAATTGAAACCTGCTGGTTTCCGATAACCCTCTCTTGTCGTGGCTCAATCCAACTTCGCCCAATGAACAAAAGATTGAAAGGGTCCGACAAATAGGTCAAATAGGTTTCCGGATGTTTCTTTGACGCTTCGACGCATATGTGCAGACGCTTCTTGCTGAGCGGCAGCGTGGACTGTCGCGTCTCCCTCTACGACCTCGACGCAGATCTGCTGTTCGCCCTCAACGACGGACAGGGCCCGATTACGCGGCGCCTTCCTCTCGGCTTCGTCACTCGCAGGGAAAAGCTCAAGTGAGTTAACAGCGAAAGAACGCAGAAGAGAGGAAAGGGCAAAAAGAGAGGAGGAAGAGAGGGGAAGTGAAGAAGAAGAGGGGAAGCAAAGGAGATGCGACGGAAGACAGGCGGAGAACCGAGGATTAGAAGAAGAGGAGATGGAAAGAGAAGAGGAGAGCAGAAAAGAAGAGGGGAAGAGGAGACAATTCGAAGAGCCAAGAACAACGGTGGAGTTCCTCTGCACTGCATCATCCTTTCAGACTATGTAAGTTCTACAGGAGCAAAAGCTCTGTTGTCTGGAGGTGCAAGTGGACTTTGCGTGCTTTCTTTCTGCTGCCCACGCCTCGATGCGCCTTCGTTTTTTCACAAACTCTCCTCAAAAAACGCGACAGCGATATCTGGCGTCTCTTGTGCAGACCGCCGAAACGCATCCTCCACCCCACGCACTGCCAAGCGCGGCTTCCGCCGCTTCCAGGCTCTCTCGCCTCTCCTCTCCCAGGCACCAGTTCACGTCTTTCCTCCTCTTCGTCCTCTTTTTCCTCGGTTGCTTCTTCGTCCGCTTCTTGTTCTTCTCTGGGAGGGAGGAGAGGAGCGGGACGCGGGCACTCGCAACGCGTCACGAGTGTCGCGTGGCTTCCGACCGACAACGGCCTGTTCGTCTCGGTGGGTCTCGACCCCTTCGTCAAGGTGAGGCTCGAGTGGACGTCCACCCGAGGCTGCTGCGAGAGACGCGCGAAGCCTTCAGAGAGCCTTGGCGACACAGTGCGTCTCTCTAGAGAGATACGACAGACCGCCTCCTAGGAAAGCGCGACGCGCATAAAAATGTAGATGTCTCCGTAGATCTGTGTGGGAAGACCTGCGGCAACCCTCAAGCACAAGGGGGGATGGAAACGCGTCTGCATGTGTAGGAATTTGTACTTCGTGTTCCGAGGACCCAAAGTCAGAAGCCTGGGTCATGCACGTCAACGATTCACAGAAAGACGACAAACATGCCAAGTTCGGATGCCTTGGTCGTGCTGCCTCTCTGTTGCGGAACGGCCGAGTTGTTGCGGGGACTCGAGGGCGAACGTCTGCTTTCTGTCTCCACGTGTGTGTCTGTTCTCTTCTTTTACGTTCGCAAGTGTTTCGCAGCTTCTATAAAACCTTCTCTTTCACGCGTCTCTTTGTCGCTTTCCGTAGGTATGGGATACGCGTGCTTGGGAGTGTGTGTACGACATTCCACTAGGCACAGGGATCCACTGCTGCGCCTTTTCTTCCTGTCTCTCCTCGTCTGTCCTCTCTTCCGGAGACGCGAGACGGAACTCGCAACCGTTCGTGGAGAACAGACACGCCCAGGCGACCTCTCCTCTCTCGCCTTTGCTTGCCTGCGGCGGCAGCAATGGAAGTCTACAACTCTGCGACCTCCGTCTCGCCGCGCCCACGCTCACTCTTCTCGGCCACCAAGGTAAAGAGCGCTGAAAAGACTTCTGTCTGTGCAAGCGGGTTTGTGGCGCAGGACGCATCCAGACATGCGAACGTGTATTTCTTCCTTTCACACATCCATCTCTATCTAAATGTCACATGTACCTGTCAGATCCGTCCATCTCATCAGCCGATCTTACTGGCTTCGATCTCGATCTCTGCCGATCTACCGCATCGATCTTTCTCGTCATATCGCTATCTATCATATCGATTTTCCTCATCTTTACGTGTATCCATCTATCTATCTTCTCATTATGCTTCTATCGATCGATCTATATATCAGTCAATCACAGTTGTCTATCCCATCTGTGGATTTGTCTGTCAATCCGTTGATCTATTTGCGAGCGTGGATTTGTTTGAAAGATTTTCTGGTTTCCGTCTGAATTTGCAAGATGACATGTGAGCTTCCCCGAGTGTTCGTCTGTGTCCGCATGAATCCGTTTTCACATTTCGGGTGTGGGCCGCTCCCTGGTTTGCGCCCAAGTCAGTCTTATAAAGTTTCGACTTTCTTCGCAACGCATGCAGAGCTTCCTTTCTTCTGCGTCACTTCTCTCATCTTTGCCCGTGTCGTTTGCTTCCTCTTGTCCAAGGTTCGGTGCTCAGTGTCTGCTGGCACCCTCGGCGGCCCTTCGAGATCTTTTCGGGTGGCCAAGACGGGTGAGAAACTTTGGAGACAAAGAAAAACAGTGGGAGAGAAGAACAAACAGTTCGTGTTGAGCGGATTCTATTCTACACAGCGCCCCAGGAGGTGCGCGAGGAGGAAGAAAGCGACTTCGCCACACGCTTGCAGAGTCTGCTTGCAGGTGTATGCCGCGCATGCCGCGCATGCAGTGGTGCAGGACCGCATGCGCATCTCCGGCTAGCCACCGCTCGTTTTGACATTTCGGCGTGTGCCACGCATGCACAGATATGCGTCGATGTACCTCTGCGAAAACCTGCTGTTTTCGTCTGCTTATTGACATCTGCCCGCCGGCGTCGTGCAGACGTCCTGTCTCCTTCATCTCGTAGTTCGCCTTCTACGTTAATATGTCGATGTGGAGATACACATGCCGGTATACACATGCTTATATATCTGTATATATATATATATATATGAATATATATGTACATATATATATATATATGCATATGTGTATATATAGAAATCTAGATGTCGAGAAGATGGGTAAACAGGGATCAGCTTCATGCGTATCTCTCTTCACCTTTTTCTCTGTGTTTTACGTTTCTTCATGGATTTTTGGTTCGTCGTTTGTTCCACGAAAACGGGATCTTTTTTTCAGGACGATGCGAACGTGGGACATCAGGCGAGGCGACTCGCCTCTCCTTCAGTTCAATCATCTCGTCCCTGACGTCGAATTCCTCGAAATCCATGGAACGACGCTGCCTCCGACTCTCGGCAGTCGCGACTCTGCGGAGAGAGATGACCTTTACGACGGTGCGAGAACGAGAGCTAGTCGTCTTCTCTTCAGTCCTTAATTTCGTCTTCGTCAATCGTAGCTGCGACGCTTTTTTGATCTTGAATTCCCCACCTCCTACCCCCTTCAGACATGCATAGACGCGTCTAAATATATATATATATATATTATAGATTTGCAAGTCTGCAGAGTTACAGCTTTATATGAGCACACATTGATTGAACCATGTATCTTGCAGAGAGACGCGGCATCCTCAGACGTCAATTTGGCTGACATATCTGGTGGGTTGTGCATGTCCGCGTGGAACATCTGGAGTTTCTCTTCATCTCTCTTGTCTCTTTTCAGCACTGCCCTCTCGTGGCGCTTCCTGCAAACAGACACTTTCAAAAGCAGAAGAGCCGCGACCGTGCAGCTCTCGAACCCTCTCTTCTCCCTCTTCTTCTTCATCCTTACCTTCTTTTTCTTCGTCCTGTTCATCATCTGCATCCTCCTCTTCTCCACCATCTGTTTCTCCAAATGCTTCCTCTTCTTCTTCGTCGTCTTCTGTGGCCTTCGCGTGTGCCATCCCGTCTCTGGACGAGCTTTCAGAGCTCTGGGAAGAGGCGCCTTCTCTGTCTTCTCTGTCCTCTCCGTCGCGTTCTTCTGCTTCGTCTTTCTCCTCTCCAGGGCGGAGGAAGTCGCATCAACTCCCTCCGGATTTCTTCGGTCGCCGCGACGCGTTTCAAGATATTCGCTCTGCCTTGCCTGCCTCTTCCCCCTCCCCTTGTTCTCGACGCGCCTCTGTCGCAGAACTGGAGCAAGATGCAGAAGAGCAAGCGAGGGCATGGCGCACCCTTCTAAGCCACAACTCGAAACGCATCTCGTCTTCAGTCTCTTCCTCTGTGTCTTCTTCGAGTGGTAGACTGTGCGGCCTTTCTGGGGTCGCTCTGTCGCCAGGGCACCGAGAAAGGATGGAAGGAATGCATGCAGGAGAGGGAGAACAGCAAAGCTCGAGTCTGCGTTGTGTGTCTCCTGAAGGCACCAGACAGGACGTCGGACGAGCGCGGAGAAACACTCCAGAGGCTTCGCCTGCTCGTCTCCAAGTTAAGAGAAGGAGACGCGGAAAAGCGTTGCTCCCCTACATGCCCTCTCTCGAGAGAATTTACCGCCCCCTGGTGGCCGAGCAGGGACAGGGAGAACAAGAGAAGAGAGAGAGAGTGCGAGCAGTGGAGGAGACTCGAAGGACGGAGGGAGAGCAACGGACGCAGAGAACGAGTGAAGTCGACCAAGACGCATGCGAGTTTTCTTCCAGATCTCCTGCCCACATAGAGAAAGAAGGCAGACAAGCGAACTCGGTGTCTTCTCGCGGACGAAGGGAACAGCCGGAAGGTGTCTCGGCGACAGGTGGAACACAGAGAACGCGAGCGGAACGAAACCAATCCGAAGGCGGATTGATGTCGTTCCGCTGTACAGACACCGAGAACAACGCGCGAAAAAAACAAGTGTTCACTTCCTCGAACTCCTCTTCAGCAACTGCGACCCAGAGGACTTCCTCGCTACGAAAGCCACGAAGTCGTACCTCTTCCTCTTCTTCTTCATCTTCGTCGGTATCTTCTTCTTCCTCTTCTTCCTCCTCTTCCTCTTCTTCCTCTTCGTCTTCGTCGACTTCTGAGAACTCGCAGAGCGATGGCGAAGGAACGCGGGAGAGAAGAGCTGTAAGGCTGAATGGAGGAGAACGGAGAAGAGGCGAAGCCGCGCTACGGTCACCCTCGCGCGTGAAGAAAAAGAATTCTTTCCGACCTTCTTCTCTTCCTTGTCTGCGTCCTGTCACTTCGCATGCACGAGCTGTCAGAGGAGACCCTGAGTCGCTTCTGTCTGAGAGCTGCGCAGAGTCCCTCTCCACATCTCTTGTCTCCTCTGCGGTCTCTCCGTCGCCTTCCGCGTCTCGAGGGTCTCTCTGTGGGGAGAGACGGCACGAGAGGCAGACAGAGGGCTCACGCGACCTACGGGGGGAAAGAGAAGTTTTCGACCAAAACGAAAGGAGAGCAAGCGCGGCGAGTCCGACAAGATGCGGGGCATCTTCCAAGGAAGAGGAGCGCAGAGACGAAGAAGCGTCTGTTTCTGCCGCCTCGCTTATTGCGGAGTATGGAACGCTCATGCGGAGACATCTTCAGACTCGCGGCCGAGGCGTCTCCTGTCCTCCCAGATGTCGCCGAGCATCTCATCTGTCTTCTTCTCACCCTTCTTCTCCTGCTCGTCTCCCTCCTTCTTCTTCCTCACGGAGAGGCGCCCTTATCGTTTGCGGGGAAACGAGTATCTCTCTTTCTGCACGCACTTCCTCTCCTTTATCTAGAGGAAGCGATTTTGCGAGGCCTGAGAGAGGCCGAAGAGGGAGACAAGTCGGTTCTTCTCCGTCCACATCTCGCGGTGTTCCTTCATCTTTTTCGCGTTCTTCATCCTCGTCTTCTCGTTCTGTAAATCCTCCTCGAGCGCCGAGAGCCGCGCGAGTCGCAGCCGCAAGCATTGATGCGAAGAAAGAACCAAGTCGAGAACTTTCGTATTTAGGGCGGCGAGAGGGGGTCACCGACCGTCTTCTTCCCGCAGTTGCTTCTCGCAAACTCGGCCGCTTTTCTCTCCACTCTCCGGCGCCGCCTTTGCCGTCTGCCTCGGCCTCTGGCTTCGCCCACGAAGAAGGCGTCACGGAAATCGTCAGCGATGGGCACTTTGTCCTCTCTGCAGGTGCGGACGGCTGCATGCGTCTATGGAACGCAGATCGAGGCTCCCATTGCTTCGTTCACTACGACCTTCTCAGTCCTCTCCCGCAGCGCCCCAGAGGCAGAGGGCGAGGGGACAGAGGGCGAGGAGACAGAGGGCGAGGAGACAGAGGGCGAGGCGGACCCAATAGGGTTCTCGACGTTTTGGAGGAAGAACAGGGTACACGAGTTCGAAGAAGACTGGGTCGCCTGGAGGCGTCAGAGGTGTTTTCTGAGGGCAGAAAGAGAGCGCGAGGAAGCGCACAGTTCGCTTCCACGCAGTTCACTTTAAGTCCTTCAGGGCGCTTCGTCTTGACGGGGAAAGGTGAGGGTCTGGTCGTACTGGAAGTCGTGACTGGAATCCGACAGGAGGCGCGTGCATCGGCGGAGACGCACAGAGACCAAGTGAGATGCGTCGTCTGGAACGAGAAGCGACGAGAAGCCTATGTGGGTCTTGGCGACGGAAGCATCAGCGTCTGGGATACCGGCGGTAAGGTCCAGTGGAAAAGAGGAAGAAGGATCGAAAAGACGAGAGAGGGGGGGGAGACAAGGCGAAGCTGGTCGCGGGCGTCTTGCCCCACAAGGGGCAGGCGAACTGGTTTGTTACGCTTTTTGATAGATGCAGGCGACACCCAGCAGTCCTATTCAACCTCGAAGGTTCTCACTGTCTCGGATTTCAACCGTACAGTTTTCTGGGCTGCACATACTTCATGCGTAGGTATTACATAGTAGTGGTGCGATTTGGAAATCAGATTACACTGTCTTTATATCGTGCAGAGATATTGCGCTGTATATCTACCCCAGCGATGAGATCGAGGTGTATTTACATAGGGCAGTGTGAAGTCTACACTAGTGAAACATCACCTCCGTGAACTTTTCTTTCCGGCTGTTGCCACGGTGGCAGGGAAACTGGAAAGCTATTTAGCTCATCGTGGCTTGTGTTTGTGTGTTTTTCTCAGGATTCGAGTGGCTTCGTGCGGTCTCGGACGACGAGGATGAGGAGGAAGACGAAGCAGACTGGGAAGAACTTGGTCTAACACCGGAGGAGAACCCTGTCCTGCACATCAGGCCCGCCTCTCTTTGACAGACGAAGCCGTCACCCACACCGGTGCGCAAAAGGCACTCAGGAGACAGGAAAAAGGGCGACAGAAAACAGTTGACGGAGTCCGGGTGGACAGGCAAAGCCTTTTGCGATGTCTCGATTTGCATGCGCGGCCCCCATGGAGGTGCCACAGGTGCCGTTGCAAATTTCAGAAGGAAAATAGAAAGCATCTGAGCCTCAGAACCGCCAGGAAATTGGCGTCCAACATAAACAACCCAGTACCGTTTGTACAGACTTGACTCCTCAGTTTAAGGCAAGAGTCCTTCGTGGACAGCCCGTGGTGGTACAGTCTGTAGCGTGGTTGCTCTCAACGTTTGCTCGTCTGTACGATGCCACCTGCTCACAACCGACTTCCGGGGCTGCTTCAGAATCAAACTAAAAACTGCCGTTTGATTCAGAGGCATTTTCCAGAAAGGCGTGACCACTTTCCTCCAGTTCGCTAGGGATGCAGACGGAGCACTTTCTCTGTAACCGCAGCTTCCCGAGAAATGCCTGAACTAAACTTGAAAATGAAAAGGAAATTCTAGCGCAGGTTTCTGTAACCTCAGCGCCAGTGCTAACGGTAATCCACGTATCAAGTCTAGAACATGACCGCTGCGGAATCACCTTAACGTCGTCGGATAGTGAAATCCAACACTTTCAGATGCCTTACTACACTGCGCTTATTCCTGCGGCGGCTTCTGATCTTACAAAGTCAGCCACAATGGCAAATGACTTCACACAGGTTTGAGAACTGCTCAAGTGGCGTCCGTCGGCCTATCGCGTTCTGACATGACACGAACACGCAGTTTCTGATGTTGATGTACAACAGACGCACGAAAGAAATTATTTTAAGGAACTACGCGCAACAATCCTGTAACTCCGAGATAAAGGATGTCTACAGTGTGTTGCGAATTCGCACAGAAATGCGTGACCAAGGCAGTCCTCGGGATTGGGAAGACCAGGACGCTCCTCCGATGCTTTTTACGCGTCATGGGTACAGAAACTAGTAGAGGTTTTTATACTTTTGCCGCGAATTCTGGGACTTCTACCTCAACGCCACAATCAGTTCTTGTACGGTTACTGCCTATAGGGTTCCTCAATTCAAGCAGAGCTGTAGTTTATCGGGACTGAAGTACGAGTCAACGCTTTCTGTGCGCCACGGGTGCCGGAGGGTTGCCGCGAGTTTGGAGATCGTTGACAACGTTTCCACAGAGAAACTGGAGAGGTCCTTATCGTCATTTTTAGGAAAACAGAAAGCTCCGGCTTCCGACCTATGTTTCAGTCGGCCGGGACCAGTGTGTGGTAGACGTGTCTACACTCTGGAGAAGCGATACGCGAGTACCGTGACACGGTTGTCCCTCACGGTATCTGTACAAAACCGCGCATAACACAGCAAAGGAATCTCCCTTCAGAACCACAAAGTGTAACAGCCGCACCTAAAGGCCGTGTCTGGCATTGCGCCACAGAAAGTTGATGCACCGCCACGCTTATGCGGAAAGAAAAGCAAGTGCTACAGCGTGGAATCACTGCTTGGATGCTGACGCTTTTAGATCTCACAATTTAGTTTACCCCGGTTTTTCCACCATATCACCACCGTATTGCAACTATCGCATTTCTCCGGAACGCAAGCGTTATCATTCCTGCTTCCAGCAGAACTTGTTGCGACGGTTGATCGGCGCGAGTCAGGAGCTCAGCGCGTGTTTCGAGTGTTTCCACTTGGACTGGGGTCTGAGCCTCTCCGTCCTGCGGAGTGGTTCCTTGATGTTTACGTTTTCCACTGGAGGCGGAGCCTGGATCTCTTGCCGCCTGCACAATATCCCATCGAGACACCCGTCCTCCAGGCAGGGCCATAGAGGTTTTAAGGAAGGTCATCGTCGTCGCTGTCTTCGTCAGCGTCTGAAGCCGTAGTGGCTGCGTCATTTGCAGACATTTTCTCCCGCCGCCAGCGGCATGAGTAGACACATGGATTTGTGCGAGCTCGCACCGAGTCGAAATCGACGCGGTCGAAAAATTTGTCTCGTGCAATGTCGTTGAGACTCGGTCTCTTCTCCGAGTCCGCTTGGGTCATGCGCTCCACCAGAACTTCCAGCATGAGTCGGTCCCCGTTCTCGAGATCTGTGAGGTCCGCGAGAGCCTCAAATGCCTTCCCTAGACTGAAGACGTCTGCTGCCTTAGTGTGGAGGAGAGAAATGTTCAGCTTCCGCGACAGCGCCCTATACCCGTCCCGCACCGGTTCGGCCATCTCCGAGATCGGCCGGAAGACGTTGTCGACAATGGCGCTGTCGAAGTCGCTCAGCTGAACATGACCCTCCCGGCTGACGTAAAAGGCATCCAGCGAGAGCGCTCCGTGGAGGATTCCGAGGCCGTGCAGCGCCTCCACAGCCGCCACCATCTCGGCCATCACCAAGACTACATTCAGCTTTTCTGGGGCCTGCGTGGCGATCGCCCGGAGACTGCCGCGCGTCGGAGGAAAAAACTGAAGCGTGGCTGCCTCCTTCCCTTTCGCTGTTGCAACCAGCGGCACAAAAAACGGGGAATTCGGCGGCAGAAGTTTCTTCCTGAGAAAAATCTCTGTAAGCGCTTTCCACGGCTTGCTTCTGCTCCCCGGGCACATCTTGACGGTGAAGCCGCCCGTCAACAGTGCATGTGGAACGCGAAGATCTTCAGCCAGCTTTGCACTCCCCATGTACACCTGCCTCGTCACAGGCTCCTTCGAGGACTCCATCGACCGTACCACGTCCTTCATTTCTTCGTAGTCCGTCTCAACCAATTCCGGCAGATTCGCATAGAAAGACCACCATTTCCAGAGCGACATCCCTGGCACACACGCAGAAAGACAGTGACCGTAGCCCCCGACTCGTGATTCTGTGCGTACCCTGGAACACCAGCTCTTACCACTACAGCTTCCACACTCAACCGACACTATACCCGCCACGTGAAAACTGGGAGGAGTTTGGGAGACAGGACCAGATGTCCACTGGGTTTGAGAGCCGTTGTCAGAGGCATCCAGGGTGGTATCTCCGATTCACACTTTCATAGGCCACACAACGGATCCATGCAGTCATCTAGGGTCGGGAAGATTCCCAGGAACCTCGCACATTGCATGTCTGCAACCCTGTCCGTCTCACAGGAGAAAGACTCGTTTTGTCCAGTCTCGTTCACTGCTTCGTCGCCTTCCTTCTGTTTATCTCTGCTTGAGTTGGACGACTGAAGGTCTTTCAGACTGCAGCACAGAAAGGCAAGCGAACGAGGGGCGCGTCTTTTATCGATCCTCAAACAAAGAGTCGCAGTGCGTTTTCGAGTTTGTCAGACAACCCCCCCAGTGGCAGCATTTCCGTAGAAGACACCCGTTCTGTCAATATGCCGATATCGCGGGGCTACGCTGCAAGTCTCAACCTCGAGTCCTCGTCGGACAGGCAGCTCTGAATAGGGCAAACTGGTAACTCTGTGGGGCTGTCTGGACAGACGGCGGCGAAGAAGAAGCGACGAGGATCAGGACGAACGGAGGAGCGCGAGTTTTCACAAGCCTCGAAGATGCTAGCCGGCAACCAGAGTGCCTAAAACGTGCTAACAACAATCGGATGAGCGAACTCCGAAGATGCAAGGTCAAACTCAGAATCCTGTATGCAGCACAGTCCGGCTTACTCATCCCAGACACTCCCTGTAGAGCAAACGGAGGACACCACAGGGTCATCAGTGTGAAAGGAAATGTCGAAAACTCCGAGAAGAAAGAGACAGTACTTTCGACCCTGCGGTCGCCGAGGGTAGTCCTGGGAACTGCCGAGAAAGTGGAGAGCATCGAGCACTGAGCTCCTTTCGGCCCCAATAGCTCACGCGAAGTCGGAGGGCCAGAACATGCATATTTTCGGTGTCTCGGCAATCTACACTGAGTGAGCAGGACCACTGTATCGAGCTGAAACATACAACGTGAGGGGTCTCGCCGGCGAACAAAACTGCATCGTAGTCTGGAACTATGCTACCCTAAAATGGAACCGAAGCCCTTCCCTATAAACCACTACAGCGCACACGGAGGGTATGCAGTTCACAGCAAGCAGTCGCCGTGGCCGTGCCTCTCCGAGCGCTTAAAGCACCGAATCTCGGCGCGCTGTTGGCTGTCCTGCGTGGCATCTCTGTATCAACACTTTTCGCTAATGTAACGACGACAGTTGCTTACGGACGAAAGACCAGCCGAGACCAAGGACTCCTGGTGACGCGGAGGATGACTCAGAAGCTTCGAGGAAAGGTGCGGCACCTTTGCGGACCGCCCTGGAAAACAGCACGCACAAGTTCGCAATGACCGACAAGAGCCTCTGGAACAAACAGTTCCCCACAATTAAGGGTGTTGCATGTTTTGACTTTGCGCGAAGCGAACACTGGTGTTCGTCGCTCCTATCGGAGAACCCTCCAGAAAGGGGAAGACCTTCAGAATAAATATGAGCTTGGCATTTTCTCCAGTCCCGAAAGCGACCGCTCAGCGCCTCGTGGCGTTGACGCGCTCTGGTCACTTGACATAGGATGCTCACGATAAACCCTGCAAAGAAAAGTGCTATAGAAAAGCCAACAAGCCTGCCCACCCTTTGCTCAAGGTACAATTTCAAGGAATTCACAAAGGCAAGATGTATCGAGCATTTTTCTCGGTCCAAAAGAGATACACTAGGCGCCTAAACACCCATCTCAGATCCTCTGCTCCGCTTACGCAAATGGCTTTTTCGGACCGGGCTGTCGCTAAGAAGGGCGCGACAAAAAACTTCTGCATGATCCGCCTAACCTTCTGAACACTTCTCACTTACCTTTTCGCCCAGCTTTCTGACTGCTGACTAGTGGACGCGGAGTACCCCGTCAAATCTGCTTGGCTGTACCCTATGTCTTCCTCGAACGGCATAGAAGTCACACTGGTCAGCTCGTCAGGAGCTCCAGACGCTCCTTCGGATCCACTTGACCACAGATGGGCGTCCTCAGACTCTGAAGTAGCCTGATCTGTTTCATTTTTATCGGAAGACGAACGGAGTTTTTCACCCAGTTTCCGGAAACGGTCATTCTGCTCCGCGGGACCGGCAGCATCGGTGTTGGCCACCGTATCCACCTCATCAGACGTTAAACCTAACGAAGCGCCACACACCGCGCAAGTCGACAGCATGTAGAGGACGGCTGAGAACCGCATATTGATAACTTCGGGCACGGAACCCGGTCAAGACTTCGGTGTCACTGGATCCTTCTGCCCACAAGCTGCTGGCCGTGATCCAGTGCATTTCGGCATTCCTGATGGAGAGCGATTCGGTTCGTTGCTTAGAACAGCGAACACTCGCAACGCCGTGTCATGCTTGGTCGCTCTACTCTGAATCTTCTCGAGAGAGGAGTGGCACTGCCGGCCTCAGCAGCTTCTGTACAGTTTTCGGGAGAAGTGCCTCTCAAATCGATGAGGAGTGCACAGAAACACTACATGGTCACAGAGAAAACTGTGACCTACACTAACGAAACGGCATAGAAACGGTAACAGTGTGCCTGCGATGTCAGGTAGCAGCCCTTCTCTGTCTCCGTAGGCACACGGAAACTGTGACCCGCTGCTTCAAAAGAACCGAATTCGCCAGCCCATCCTCGACAACCGGTACACGGAACTGTTGGTCTTGCAACGGGAGGCGCCGTGTAATAAACTTCTAAGAAGACGCAGCATCGCCAGGTTCTCAACAATTCGATGGTCGAACACGGCAGGAGACGGGCTACTACTGACGACACTGTCCCAGTCTCGAGCTGCATGCGTGCCGCAGATGGCAAAGAAATTTCTCCGCGAACTTTTTCCTTGTTCCCGTTAGCCGGTCGTTTCTAATTTAAATTTGGTTTTCCGGTCTACATTATGGCAGTCAACCGAAGTCTTCGCCGGCACAGATATTTGCCCTTGTTCACTGAACACCTTTCTGTTCGGTAAGCTGCCGCGCATGATCGCTGACACGCAAGGAAGACGCGAACGGCGTTGAATGTTAAGAGACACAATGGAAATCGACACATTTTTATCTCCGATATTGCTACAGAGCGTATGTCTTCGCGATAAAACAACGGTCAGGGAGCTGGTAGAAGACCATTCCGGATCGGTAGTCACTCCGTTTCTTTGAAACACACTTCCTTTTTCGCCGTTGAGACTAAGGTAACCGATGCTGACCGAGAGAGACTTTCGGACAAAAGGGTTGAGAAAGCGTTGAAACGACATCTCTGTTTACGTGCTGCTGCCCAGGTGGGACAAGAATATGTTGTGACAGCAACTCGCTCTCCAGTCAAACAGACACTTCCCGGTGCGCGGTATAAAGGTAACACTGAGACTTCCCCACTTTTAGGTGTTTGCTTGTTTACGGTCTCATGTATGCCCTCGCCGGAGGGGGGATATTATTTTCCACCGTCTTGATCCGCTGAAAACTCGAAGAGGCCTGAGCGAACATCGAATCGCAGCAATGCTGAGCAGCTGCAAACCTCAGCAAACAATGCTATGAGAAATGGATTGGAGCACGGCTCGCAAAGCGCCACTAGTTTCCTGCCAAAAGTGGTTCGCCGTGGAAGCCGGCCAAGCCGGAGTCCGACAGTGTAACCGGTGGAGTTCGATGTCTCGTTTTAGCGTTTGGCGTTGCGTCTCGACGATGCCGCAAAAAACATACCTGCCAGACGCCTCCGTTTTTTCCACTGTCTTGACTAACCTCCGATGCGCGTGCTGGTTTTAGGGACAGTGAGTTTGGAGGGCATTCGACATTGCATATGCTCGGTTGAAAGAGGCATTTTTATTTGGCGCCAGTCTCTCTGTTTCGATGCTTCCACTTAGCGGGCCACCACCAGGTGAAGTCCTGGGGAGAGTTGTATGTGTAGCAACCCTGTGACACCTCAAGTTCGAGGACATGTCGCAAGCGCCTGAAAGTGTACGGGGCTGAAAGAAAGAGTTTCAGCTTAACTACAGACGCGCCATGATCTTTCTGTACGCCATCTCGAAGCAAGCGTAACAGAAACGTTGGCAGTGTGCACCGTGTCTCACCGTACACGGCAAGATTTACGTCGTCGTTTTCAAGGCAAAATCGTCAGACGACAAGCCGTCAAGTTGAGTTCTTCTCCCGTTGTTGCCTCCACCTCGATGTCTTACTTGCTGTGTTCACCCGCACATGGTTTTTTCCCGCACTGCAGCACGGCCTTTGATATGGTCTAGTTCATTGTCACAAAAAATGCGAGTGTCTGTATACCCGGTGCGGATCATCAGAAGTGAACGATCGCTTGTCTGTTTCATTGCACCGTCTTTTGTATTTGGAGTTACGAAAGCTCACTGTAAGGAACGAAATTCAAGGCAGCTTCTCGGAAGAGATATAGTTTTGAATTGTTTTATGTTTCTTACTTACACCTCTTTAACTTAACACCGCTTCGTGCATAAGACTTCTCGCTGACGCATACCTTCTCAGAATGACGAGATCCGTTTCCTTAATTCAGTAATGATTGCCAGTCCTCTATAAATCGTCTTCCGCGCGTGGGAAACTCTAGGAAAGCCACTCCGGGATTGATAGGAATTTCAAGGGTCTTTTCCGTCTTTTTCACTCGTTTTATTGCCGTGTCTCGATCTAAGTGGTTTTGTCATCATGTCTCGTGCCGTCGTCCCAGCTTCACATCCCTTCTACAAGGGTTGTGACGGACGCACACTCTTGTGATACGAACTCTCGTGTACAGTTGTACAGCAGGAAGTTGTCATCCAACAACGCTCTGGAGGAGCCACATGAGCCTGTCTACTCAAAGTGCATATCTGTCGAACCCTTCGAACAGGGAAGTGGCAAATGCCAGGTGAAAAGAAACAGAGAAGCAGTTGGAACGAGCCAAAAACTGTGATACGGCAACCGCAACGGACGCACATACCGGGTCTGTTTCAAGCAATATTTGTGTTTGCTAGCGGCCGAATGAACAGCATGGAAAAGCTTGTCCCTCCCCAACGTCTATTATGCAGACGGGCGAAGTCAGCTCTCACAAACTGTGCAAATGCGGCAGGCGCCAGCTTCGGTAAGAAGCACAGGTGGTTTTGCTTGCATGAAAAACTGAACACGTGTATTGCCTGTGCATGCAGAATCAAACTGTATGTTCTTCTATGAAAGAAGGGCGCCGCTCCTCCCTACGTTGCTCTCACCATGAAATCTAGGGATCGCCGGTGCCATCTACTATGGCCAGTGATAGCAACAGACATATCTGCCTGACTTCATGTTGCTGGCGCTGGCGAAACTCCCCAGTGAAAAGACTGGTAATCACGAAAGCCATTACGGATTCTCAATCTTACTTTCCGTACTTCCTAGAAAGCGAGCTGGTAAGCTCCGTACCCGCGAAGACAAATGCAGGCGCACCGGAGGAAGGGGTATTCCTCAGCGTGTTCGTGAGAAATCCGACGACATGGACGAAGTACAGCGTTTCTAAACTTTTCGTGATGGCTAAAATCCGTTAGTGTGCGACTGCTTCTTTTGGGATTTCGTTTGTTGCTGAGGGGGCTGTCTGTGAAAAAGCGGAGCTTGAGTCTTCTTTCCGACCGCCGACGAACAGCGTCTGGCACAGTTCTTCCGCTCGCGCATGCTGTGCTGAACAAAGCTTTTCTTCGTACAAAGAATTGTATTTCCGCGCTGGCCAGGCTTACCGGCCAAGCTTTTTGTTTGTCTTCAAACCTCAAAAACGGAGGTTACTTTTCACGGGTTCTTTTTCCACTTCGCCTGCCCCTTTGTTTGACAGAGCGTGTTTTTTCTTCGCAGCCTGAGACACCGCGCGTGTCCTGAGTTGCCCATGTCTCTAGCCAGCGCCGAGATCGCTCGGCATTTTGTCGGAGAACTGATCACATTTGCACCTTCACACCCGCCTGCTTGACGTCTTCCAATTGCAAGTCTGTCTGCGCTTCCGTTTTATGTGTGGTAGTGGAATTTTCAGCCGTTGCGTCAGAAGTTTTGGGGTCTCGCGTTGTCCCGAACAGAAACTCTGCCCTCACACTGAATACAAAACCAAATGACGGCTCCTTCCCAGATCGGCAGCTACTGAACGCCAGTTTTGAGTCGTGCACCTGTTTCCAGTGCTGCAGAAGTGCGCCCCTCCCAGATTACCGTCAAATATACACATCATGGAGGATTTGTCAAACGCTATGTTAGCTCGCCTCCAGGCGCTGAAAGAGGAAGGAAATGCGGAGTTTAAGCGGGGCAAGTTCGAGTCCGCGATCGAAGCGTATTCGCGATGCCTGGATGATGCCTCAGACACTCTGGATAAAGAACCAGACGTCCTGGGAGGCGCGTGTGCGGCCAGCCTCTCTTCCTCCGACTCTCAGGTCGCAGAACCTCGCAAAGAAAGCCCTGCCATTCTGAAGCGCGTGGCCGAACTGAAGGCGCAAATCCTGTGCAATCGCGCCCTGTGCTACCAGCGGACGAAGCAGTTCGCGGCGGCCGAGGCGGACTGTACGCGCGCCATCGCTCTCCACCCGGCCTACGTGAAGAGTTACTACCGACGCGCGGTTGCGCTGGACGCCCAGGGAAGGCGTAAAGAGTGTGTGGAGGATCTGCAGACGTGTCTGCGCCTGCAGCCTGGAAACAAGGAGGCGCAGGAGATGCTCGCGGGGGTTCGCGACAAGGTGATGAAGGAGGAGGAGACGCGCGTCGAAGAGCAGCTGCCCGAGAACCTGCTGACTGCCGGCCTCAACGACGTGCTCACGGCCTCGAAGCGAGTCGCCTCCCTTCGCCAACTCGGCGCCTTCGTTCAGGAGCGGAAGCTGCGGCGTCAGTTCCTTCGAGACGGCGGTCTGCGACGCGTTGCCGTTGCCCTGAAGAGCCAAATGGACAGTGAGCTCGAGGGCAACGGCCAGCCTCACCGGTCGCTCGAGTCTCTTCCGGAGACCACGGCCTCGGACCCCGTGGCTTCTGAAGAGAGCAAAAGCAGCGCAGACGCCGTTCTCCCCGTCAGCGTCGAAGCAGCGTGCTGGGAGTTGCTCTTGTCCGTCGTCCAGCAGCACCAGGCGGACGACGAAGACGACGCAAACAAGGCTCTGCAGACCTCTGTGGAGGCCGTGAACGCGCCGCTTCAGGTCGACGCGCCGGTCCTCGAGTGCCGCCAAGCTCTCTCCGGCCTCTGGACTCCCAACGACTTCCTCGTGCGTCTGCGGCAGCTCCTGCGTGCAGGCGTCGCGCGCTCCGACGGCCTCGCTGCGACCGCCGCGAACGAAGAAGCTGGGAAACTGCGGACCGTCTGGCGCGGCGAAGCCTGTGACAGGCTCCTGCGCACGATGGGCTGCGTGGTGCAGCTGCAGGCGGCGCAGTTCGACGAGGACGCCTCCTTCCTCGAGGCCTGCGCCGCCGGCCTGGAGTGTATAGACTCCCGAGAGGTCCAGCGCGCGGCTGTCGCGGCGCTTGTGGGCGTCGCAGACGCGCGGCGCCGCCTGGGCGGCAGAGTTGCGGCCGTGCGGCTGCGGCATGGACTCGAAAAGTGTCTCGAGGACGCCTTGCAGGTCGTCTCGGACGCAGAACACGAACTCGCGGGCGAAGACGCTCGCTCTCAGCTGGCCACCGCGTCCAAGAAAAGCGACAGACTTGAAGCGGTGAGTCGTCTACAGGGCCAGACCGAGTACTTGATCATCACGCTAATCGCTCTTCTCGCAGACAAAGACCGCGGCAAGGAGGAGCCTCCCGACATGAGTCGCCTGGTCGACCAGCTGCTGTCGCCGTACTTCCGGCCGTGCGCAGACCCCGAGGAGAGCGTCGTCACCCTGACAGTTGGGTTGAAGGCGCTGCGTTTGATTCTGACTGCGGCGCGCGAAGTTGCGCGGGCGTACCTGATTTCCGCGTCTTCGATTCTCCCCTACCTCCTGGCTGCCGCCGCGGGCGGTGTAGGTACAGCGCAGAGCGGGGCCGCGGGGACTGCAGCGCATCGGCGCCAGCAGGAAGCTGCATTGGAGGTCTTGCTGGCCTGCATGGATTTCCCAGAACTGCGTGCGACGTTGCTCGAGGCGAACGCGGTGCCGGTCTTCGCGAAAGTGTGCAGCGAGAGCGCGAATGTCGGGTGTTGGATGAGGGCGCGTCTGGCGGCTGCACTCGCTCGGCTGTCTGTTCACGACGAGGACGTCCGGATCCAGGTATTTGACTCGATCGACTTCTACGACGTCCTCGATGTGCTCGTGTCGGAAATTCGCGCGGCAGGTGGCGACGGCCGCCAGGTTGCGGAGCCGAGCACCGAAGCCAAGAACGCGCAGAAAGGCCAGCCGATGGCTGTTGGAGAGGAGACGTTTCGGTTTCTGCTTGAGATCTTCTTCTTCCTCAGTCTCCACGGCGACTTCAAAGCGCGGCTCGTGACCGGGAAGAAGGGCGCGAGGGTGCTGCGGACGCTCCTGCAAGTTGCGAACGGGGCTGGGAAAAAAGGCGCTTCTTCGAGTCTGACGCGGTATCTCCTTCTCCAGAGTCTGTGCAACATCATGCGGTCGCGAGAAGACCGACAGAGACAGCGGAGAAGGAAAGGCGAGGTCGGAAGTCCACTTGCAGACGTTGATGACGAGCAGCTGCAGCAGCTCGAGGAGTTGTTCAAGAAGCTGCCGGAAGGCGCGAAGCCGGCTGCGAACGGCGAGGTCGATCTCGGAGACAAGGCCCTCGCAACGCAGCTCCGCGACATGCTCCTAGACCTGAACGTGGTTCATGCAATCGCCGTGAACGTCTGCGCGACCCCGCCGCCGTCTTCCAACGTCCTGTGTGCCGCGGCGCAGGCGCTGAAGTTCCTTTGCGAGGACTCGCGGCACCGAGGCAGAGCTGTTCAGGAGGGGGGCATTCGGACGCTCTTGGTGGCCGCGAGTGGGCTCGAGGAATTCCCAGACGACCAGAGGAACGCGCGACAAGCTGCGGCGCAGCTCTGCATCACCACCAACCCGGCCCTGTTCTCTTACCGCGAGAGCTTAGACCTCGTCCCCTGCCTCGCGCCGCTTCTCAAGGACCGCCACGAGTTGCTGCAGTACGAAGGCGCGCTCGCGTTGACGAATCTCTGTGCCCTCAGCGAGGAGGTCCGCATGCGTGCGTGGCTCGGCGGCGTCTGGGAAGGCTTCGAGGACCTCATGTTCGGGGAGAATGAGTTGCTGCGCGCCGCGGGGTTGGAGGGATGGTGCAACTTGTCGGCCTCGCCGACGGTCCAAGCGGAGATCGGGAAGAAGATGGAACGTTTCGCGGCGGAGAAACAAGAAGTTCAAGATGTGAAACTCTTGCTCGCGTTCACGCGGGAAACGAACAACCCTCGTGCGCAGTCCGCCGCCGTCGCGGCTCTCGCGATGCTTCTCGCGAACGAGAAGGTCGCGCGCTGTCTTCCGGCCTACAGCCTCTTTGGCAACCTCGCTTTGAGCCTCGAGGAAGCGAAGGCCGAGCAGGAAGCTCTGATCGTGAGGTGCGTCTCCGCCCTCTACAACGTCTGGATCGAGTTGAGCAGTTCTGAGGCGGGAACTGAGACCCGCATGCAGATCGTGAAAACCCTGCAGAGAAACCAACAAAAACTCACTGGAGACGCGCAACACCTCGCCAAGGAAGTCCTCACGGCAGAACTCTCCCAAACAAACACACACACGAAAGAATCCACCCCAGACTCAAGCTAATTTTTACACTTTGCAGTCGACACATGCACAAATCTCCACCTCTGCACCGAAACAGATATAGGTATGTACGTATGTATGTGTGTATGTGTGGACGTTCATGTTGTGGTAGGGATGGAGTGTGCTTTTTGGAGGTTCGGCTGATTTGTCAACGACGCTGGACGCTTTTGAAAACGTGTGTCTGTGCTGAAAATTGTGACGCCTTGGAGGGGAAGCAGGGAAATCCAGCTTGAGGAACTGTAGGATCAGTGGCAGCGAGCTGCGTGGCTGCTCCTGACCGAAAGGGATTTTTGCAGAATGTGGAATCTTTCTGAAACATCACTTTTCGCTAGATCCGCAATTTCAGTGCCAGACGCTGCAGTCCCTGTGGCTCGTGGTGGTGTCTGTTTTATCAAAAAGGCGGAGGAACAACAGATCTGTCTTAGCTGCGCCAAAGTTTTTGAAGGATTACGTCAGCCAGGAATCCATATCAGGTCGGAAACCGGGAACTTTCGGTTCAAGAAACAAGATCCTGCCGTTTTGGCCACTCGTCTCCTGAGGAAGTGATGTTTTCTGAAGCATTTGAACGCAGTTTCCGTCTTGAACCACTGGCTCTTAGGCGTAGCAAGCACTTGCACTGGCGCACGACAAAAGCCCCACTTACGGAATTGTCACGACAGGCAGGTGTCTGCACACTACGCGAGGCTTCTCCACTGTTGACAAAACTGCGTCGATCGACGCCGTCTGGGCGCCGGCTTTGATTCATACTTGAATGCCGAAATCTCACGCCTGCGCAATGCCAGGGCTTTTCGCTTCTCTTCCCCGGTTTCCCGTGACAAGGATGTCTATATAGTACAGTCTGCCCAGGCGCGCCTCCGCGACAACTGTCCGCTCTTCCTGGTCGCGGACTTCGTCATCCAGACTCCATTCCACTTCGTTCAACACACTTGCTTTTTCGCGTCGGTCCTCGCTTTCCTCGGGCCAACGGCCGTGCTGCACTAGACGCTGTGTGACAGTGAGGACCTCTTTGTGAAGTGCGCTGCTCTCAGGTTTCTCTGCACTGCCCGCGCCAGGAAAGTTCAAGTTCCACGTTTCGTCCGGTCTTTCTTCCGACTGGAGATTTCCGGTCTGCGAGAACAGTGTCGCTTCCTTGCTCAGAGCAGCTGCCTGCGCGGCGCTCGGCGAAAACGTTTCGTGGCCAGTGGCACCTTTTCTGCGAAGACAGAAAACCAGCAGCACAACACCGCGAGTAACAGTCATGATTCCCAGCCGCAGAAACAGTGTAGGGTGAACTGCGGAAGAAAACGACAAGCAACTCGTCCTGTTCCGGTCGAGAGACAGCGTAGACACAAGAAGCTTTGGAAAACACGGAAGATGAGGATTCAGTTGCGCAAAAAAGTGAAGCACCGACTTGACAGCACTTGACTTAGACAAGATACTTGCGTTGGTTGTTTCCAGACGGTGTCACGGGGAAAACGTTGAGGGAATGCAAACAGGCACCGGAGATGAGAAAGAAGTCTCTTTCTTTCGCGAGATTTCGAGTCTGCTTTTCACTTCCTCTTTTTCATGAAGAAACCAGCAGCGCACAGGTCTGGGCTTCCCAGCGCGTGCGATAGGACGCCGTGTTGAGACAACCTGAAAATCGAGGCTCTTCTCTGTCTGCTAAAGGCCTTTAGTCCGAAAGTTTCCACTTTCTACCGGCGCTTTGCACTCTGCGCAAGAACTCAGCTTGCCTACACCTGCAATGCCTTCTCCCCAGCCCCCGCGTACCTTCCGTCGAGGGCGACGCTCATGCTCAGAGCATGCAAAAGTCGAACTGAAGAGACACACAGAAAACCGATTCTTCGAATGTCTGAATGCGCGGGAGCACCCCGCCAGGCAGCAGGACATCTCGCGGAAACAGAAAAGGCAGAAGTGCCCTTTGTCTTCTTCCGCCCGTTGCATCGAAACAAAGCAGGCTTCAGGAACCAGTTAAACAAACAGACGCCCCCGTTTTAGAAAGAAGCGAATGAGAAACGCCAGCACAAACGCAAGTCGCGCTGGCGACGAGCATGACAGGTTGCCCATCCCCTCAGTCTATCGCTTCTCCCACACCTACCGTAGTCGAGTGGCAGAGCAAGTCCGAGAGAGACTCCATCTTGCAGGATGAGGAAAAGGGACAGAAAAACGAGACGGCGCTGAACGTCGTTTGTTTGAGAGCCGAGGGAACTTGCGTGGAGTTCCAGAAGCGTCTGCAGCAGGCCTACTGTAGCCTCCCCGAAGTACAGTTTGTGAATGAGACAGATATCGGATCTGTCGTCAGATCCTCCCTCGAATTCGGGAACGACGACCAGAGGACGCGGAGACACGGAACTCGGGTTACTCGAGTGCTTTTGAATCTTCACGGACTCTCCTTCCTCGTTTCTCTCCTTCCCTGCATCTCCCTTCCCTCTTCTCTCGACCTTCTGCAGCTCGCGCCGTACATGCGGTCCCGCAGCGCAGACGATGCACAGCAGAAGCTCAGACAACTGGGGGAAAACGGCGGGGGGAAGAGCAGAAGAGCTGAGAATCGAACCTGGCACCGGGGCCTGCGGTGTCGCCTTGAGACGCGGAGTAAAGACACCGTTTGCGCAGGTGCGAGTCCAAGAAGTCGCGTTTTCTGCATGCTTTCGGGGCTGGAAAGAACTGCACGAGACAGCCGAGAGCGAGTGAGAAATTGGAGACAGAAGAGGGAGGAGAAACAGCGCGCAGGAAAAGTCCAGAGAGCGAAGTGCCACGGCCACGCGGACGACCAGCTGTACATACAGAAGACACAACACGCAAAGAGAAGAAAACCTTTTGGAAACGTTAGTCTCGGCGTTTAGACGAAGGGGGACCTCCACGACGGGGAGAGAAGATGAATGCGTCAAAACCATTCCTTGGTCTCTTGGAGAAATCCAACATGACTGCCTTAATGTTCTGGGTCCCCATGGTGTTCGCGAGACACCTGACGCCTCAGAAAACAACGGTTAAGAGAATAGACTTCGACGAGGCAAAACAGCCAGGATAATGGATTTCAAAGAAGAAACGTGTTAACTGAATAGAGGTCGAAACAGCCAGTGCACAGGATCGAACGTTTCCAGAAGATAAAAGACACCGGAACACCCTGTGCATCACCTGGTCATATGATCATATACGTATATATATATATATATGTAGATGTTTGTACGTGGCGTTGGTATGCCTCCCTATTCGTAGAAAGCGCTTTATCGTACATCCGCAGCTAGGGTGTCAAATAAGCGTCTACGAGAGAGTCCCCAGTCCAGAGAAACGGCATTTCGTTCCCTCAGCCGTGACCACAGAGACAAAGCCCCTGAAAACGATGAAGACTGTAGGTACAGCCTGGCGGCGTGAAAGAGCACGGAGTTCGACAGAAAGCATGCGTACCGAACGCCAGCCGGATGTGAGGGCAGGCGTCTCCTGAGGGACGTGCTTGCCTGAGGCGCCTGGCGTTAAAGCTGCTTGGTTCAGCGCCCAACGGAGGAAGGACCTGCTGAGTGCGGCGAGAGCCTCTGCTGCAAAGCCCGGAAGAGAAAAAGAGCCGAGAAATTGTGGGGAAGTCGTTCGTTGCGTTCCTGAGACTCTCAAACACTTGCGCGTTGCCGATCTGGTGACAGGCCGCAGCTCGAAACGTTTCCGGCAGGCAAACGACGCGGAACCCGACGAAGTGTTCCACGTGTCTGTTCACATGCTCGCGACGAAGGACGTCCCGACCTCTCAAGCGCTGTGTCCTCGAGAAGGATAAACCAGGAGTGTGAGGCGTACGCGCGTTTCACCAGTCACTCACCTGGTTCATTGACTCGTTGTTCGGCCGCCGCGGCCAGCGCTGCTTCAATCATTCGACCGTAGTCAAGAGCCACTGGAACACCAGTCAGCGGGCCAGGTGTCCCATGTACGCACGCCGCAGGATTCGGAAGGGGAGAAAGAGGAGATGGAAACGACGCACAAGACATACTAGAAGAAGCCCAATCGGACGAAGAAGAAGAACAGGAGAAGGACAGAAAGGACAGAGCAGCGGCACAAACGGCCAGCTTCTGTTCGCGGAGACGGCGGCTAGTGTTCGGGAAGGTGCGCAGGGCAGAGAGGACGAAGGCCGCGGGCTTCAGGACTCTCTGCTGAAGAAAAGGCGTTTTTGTGGCCTCCACAGGCACTGCGAAATCGAGCGAAGCGTGACGATGTGAAGTGGAAGCGAGGCACGAAAGCAACGCGGGGTAAAAGAGACTCAAGACTTCTTCGGAGGTAGCGCCCTACGAAGCACATACAGACTCAAAGACGGCTGCCCCACACGTCAAGACGCATTCCTTGGCACCTTTCAATTGTTTCTGATCTTCTCTCGCCAGAGGAAAAAAAACAAAGTCTCATTGTAGACTGTTCCTGTACAGAAGACCAAGATGCGTTCTCTACGGTGTTACCCGCCACTCGACTCAGCCACATGGTGTACAGACACCGCTGGGTCCATCCGCATTATGCACACAACAATGGCGGCTCGAGTTCCCTGTCACATTCTTTGTCGTCTGCACAGAAGAGACTTTCTGCAGACCGGAGTCCGCCAAAGACAAGTCCACAAAGCTTGACAGAAGTGGGGTTCGAACCCACGCCCTTTCGGACTGCGGCCTTAACGCAGCGCCTTAGACCACTCGGCCATTCTGCCTGAGAGCTTATGCCTCGCGTCCGAGTCAGTTCGCACCAAAAGGCTTTTTTTCAACTGCATGTATCCCGTCCAGAAATCTCAGTCTGTGGAATAATTGAAAAGTAGGTTCACGTGTACGGCTGACAGTTAAAGAGAGGCCGATGCATTTGTGTGCTGTCGACTACTATCTACCCTACCATTCGGGTCTGTGCGAAAACAATCGAATATGTAACTCTCTGGAGATCAAGGGAACTTTCACCAGTTGTATTCGTGAACGTGAAGCGTCCACCTAGTCAACGGCTCTGGTTGGAAATCCTCTCTTTCACCACTAGCTAGACAGAAGCGTCTAGTCCAGTGTTTGTTTCGCTGTCAGTGTAGTCAAGTTCCCATGCTGCCCGCGTTGACCCGCCTTTCTCTATCCGTTGAATCTCATCTTGAAGGCGAGACAGCGAAACTACATGTCGTCCTCCGCCTCGCGCCGAAGTGTCTCCCGCGCCCCCCTCAGAACGAGAAACATGATGCCAAACTCATCAAGAGACTGCCTCCAGTGTCCGAAAGGTTGTTCCACCTTTTTTGTCTACCAAGTAGCACCGCAGCAACCTCCAGTTCGCCTGCTGGCACGCAACCGCTTGTCTCACCAGCAAAACTGTGTAGAAAAACACCCGGGAAAGGGCTTCTGGATCGCGACGAAGCCGCTGCATGCGTGTGGACGCCGCAAGAGGAGCAGGCAACTGACAGACCCGAAGCGAGAGGGCGGCAGGGGCTTGCAATGACGCGTCGGAGGCGGCGGAGACACTCGACGATCCTTGGTCTGCTCCCGATGCTCCCAACGAGCCGAGAGCAAGCTTCAGAAGGTCCTCTCGAAGGTCAGAGAGCCCCCGGAGAGCCTCGTCGTCGTCAGCTGGCGAGGCCTCTGAAGACGAAGAAGAAAACCAAGGAGGAGAAGAAGGTGTGTGGTATACACACGAGGAAGGAAGAGAAGGGAAGGAAGAAGAAGGCACACGCGCAGAGGCAGGGAGAAGCGGCAAGTGCCGAACCGCCCAGAGGAAGTCTGCGAACTCGGCATCAGTGGTCCGAGGAGAAGACAAAAATGCCTTCACACGCGCCGGGTCCAGTAAAACTCGCAAAATCGCTGACCAAGTTCCATCTGCACTCGGAGGCAGAGCGCTCCCGCAGCTCAGCGTTCCCCTTCCTGGGCTCTGATCTCCGGAAAAACCGGCAGACGCTTCGGCGGTTCGACCGGGACGAGACGGAGACAACGGAGACACCCCACACATGGCCGAGCAGGGACTTTCTGAAGTAAAAGACGCTCGGGCGCTTTGTTCTCCGGCAGCTTGCGTGTTGCCTCGACTGTCTGATGCTTCACGAAGGCGCGGTTTTCCTGGCGAGACAGAGAGCGAAGAAACGACAATCGCTCGAGGAAGCTTGCACAGCCCACACAGCAAGGCAGTGTAAGAACGGCCTTCTGAGAACAGCGAAGACGAGGAGGAAGAATGCGAAAAATCCGGAGTTGAAACAGACGTCATACATCGCCGAGCAACCTCCTTCAAAAGCACGTTCGCTGCGCGCTCCAGCTGGCCTCGGGTAGCCACCAAAGAAAGGGCGGGAAGAGGGTTTAACTCGTGGAAGTGAGTTGAACAATTTGACGCCTCGAGAGAACTCCAGGAAGAACCTAATGCGGTAGACAAGGGAAAGCTTGCAGCAACTGCCGAGGACTTCCTAGCCTCTGTCGAGAGCTCTCGAGAAACGGCGCCGGGAACCCCAGACTGATCGAAAATTTGCAGACTCTGGAAGTGGTGTCCTAGCCACAAGGCGAAACTCGACAGGGCTCGCGCGTCGAAGCGGGAAATCGTCGTAGGCAGCACGCCGTCCAGCAGGTGTACAGACAGCCGAGCCGCTTCGCGCTCCAGCGGCGCGTCAACCGCACGATGCTTCCCGCTAGAAGCGAGAGTGCCACCGATGCTTGTCTCCTGTCTCTCGCCACATGCCGCGGCAAACACCTTTGTTTTCGGGAACAATGGCGCTTCACCGCTGTCTGCCCTTGTCTCATATCTCCGCTTCAGATTTTCCTCCAGAGCCGAAGCCCCAGGCAGGTCCAGGCGCACTAAGGCTTCGAGGAAACAACAGAAGTCAGTGCCGGTGAAGAGACTGTGGCCTTTGCGGTCCGCCAGGAAGTTCGAGAAGGCCCGGAAGAGAGCAGGCGTCAGCCCGTCACATCGACGCAAGTGCAGCGCAATCGTTGAGACATCTCGAGGTGTCAGGACAGCTGCCGGGCGCCGAGAAGAGCCAGGCAAAGACCGACTGTTCGCAACTTGGCTAAACGAGAAAGACTGCTGTTCGGACGAGTCAGGATCAGCGAATGACACCGAGGCAGAAGACCGACATGCGGACGCGACACCGGACAGCGCCTCGACGACGTGGGTCGAACATGCCATGAGAAGAAGCTGCAGATCCTCGATGGAGGCAGTCTGAAGAGCGAACCCGGCAAGCACATGCAGACCGAGAAAAGGGGAGACACGCCGAACGAGTTTGCTTCTGGAGAGAAATCGACAAGTGAGACATCACGCAAGGAACCCGCGGTCGCTTCTCTTTGACCGAACACAGCACCATGGCGTACACCCTAAGCCTCCCCTGTTTCCCCAGGCTTCGACCGTCGTTTTCGACCCCGACAGGAGTCACATCTGCCCGTCGCAGTGCTCGTCGTTTATAGCGCAGGGACGACGTCCAGCAGTCTCGAAGAAATCTCGACACTCGGTGGGACTCAAAAGGTGTTGACGGATGCACGAGACTTCTCCACTTGCTGTTCTGTCGAATGAATATCAACGCGACAAAAAAGTTCGAGAAAACCATCCAATGAATCTTGTCTCAGGCGCCACGTTTGACAAAAGGGGGCAAAGGCAAACTCACTGAGGAGCAGGGTGTCGGGTGAGGGTTTCCTCCTCTCGAGACCTTGCGTCTTACCTGCGAAGGAGATGGCGACGGCGCAACTGCATCATTCCTGCAGTGCTCTGGTGTACTCTTTCGGCTGCTCTCGCGCACCCGTGCAATCATAAAAGAGAGGGAACCGACTAGGTCCACCAGGTCCCGAGGCACCGGATCCCAAGCGAGTCGGAGAGGCTCGTGACGAGCAGAGAAACTGTGAGTCGCTGCACCGTGTTGACACTTGGGATACAGCTCCGCAACTGCAGAGACACTCCCTGTGGCAGTGTGATCCGGCGAGGAAGCAGCACGAGAGGAGCGAGACAGGACCGCGGTAGGAGAAAGGAGCAGAGGGACCGTGGCAGAAAAAACAGAGAGAATTTCCGCCTCCAGATGGCTCTCTAGGGCGGAGACACGCGGAGTCGTCCGGAACGACAATTGAGGAACGGCGTCAGGGGAGGAATCCACAGAGATGGACGAAAGTCCGAAAGTGTCCGGGAAGACCGACGGAGGAGACGGCCCGGTTTTGAGAGCTCGCAAGCCATCGACTAGAGAAGAAAGAAGAATCACACACGATACAAGAGGCAATCCAGGTCGTTCCCTGATTAGCTGGCGGCTGCGACGACAGAGCTGGATGTACACCGGAGCGAAGAGCGCGGCGACGGAAGGCGGACTCTCGCCATCATGCATGCGCGGCTGGGAATCCAGACTCGATCGGCCTTCCTCAATTCGATTCGCCGGGCTTTTTCTGCTCCCGGGCCGCAGAGACAACGCGGGCTCGAACGCACCCGGGAACGCGGCGTCTCTCGAAGACTGAGGCGAGAGAAGGTTCAAAATTTTGTGGAGTCTTGACACAGCGAGAGCTGTGTTCGAAAGAGACGTTGCAGGGAAGTCCTGGATCTGTGGCGGGAGCAACCTGAGAAGAGCCTGCAGAGCTTCAGGAGGCGCAGATGTGCTTCCACGATTCGCAAGACCGAACAGAGACTGCTGTCCGCCAGGTGTCTGCGCCACATGTGCCGCCAAATCCAAAGCTGCTCGCACAGTCTCGTGCTGCAGCGAGGAGAACTTGGAGTCACGAAAAAGAGGAGCCTCTGCTAAAGGAGAAACTGACTCCGACGAGAGGGAAGCACGCGTCAGGCCGAAAGGGGAAAACGACGGAAAGCCCGGTTCCCCAGTTAAAAACGACCCGAAACTCGAGGGAGACTGTGTGTGATGTGCAGAGGCATCGCTAAGAGAAGAACACGAAAGGTTCAATGGATAGCGAGAAGAGTCCTTCACAGGAGATAAAGATATGTCTCTGATCGCGCTCAAAGGCGAGATCAGGGAAGACAGGAGATGAAGCGCCTGGAGTCCACAGCACCAGTCGACTGCCTTGAGTGTGGAACTTTTTGCAGCCATTTCCCCTAGGAGCGCGGCCGCGAGAAGCTGCAGAGGCGAGGCGAATCGAGGGGGTGAACCCTGTGCAGACGCATGCGGAGACATCCGGCCGCTGTGGCCGTGGGAGCCTGGAGGCACGGAAGGAGGGACTCCTGTTGCCGTTGGAGAGGAAGGGAACTGAGGGGAGAGAGAGACATCGGAGAATCCGCTGACGGACGAGCAGACTCCAGAGGAAGGCAACGAAGGCGGGAAGACAGACGGAGACGAAGCTGACACACAGCCACCAGCAGCTTCAGGGAAACGAGGAGAGACGGCGATTGACTGCGTCAGAAGAAGCCTAATAAGGTTGGTCTGGTGAGAAGAGGCGTGGTCAAGAGAAGAAGCGAAGCCTTCGTGCTCGAGCGAGACGAAAGCACGCCCTGACGGGGACAGAGAGACAGTCCGACAGATGTTGTAGGCGGCCAGTACGAGGGCCTGAGGGGGGAAATGAGGGGCGTAGACGAAGACGTAGCAGCAAGCCGCAGCGAGAAACGGGGCAGAGGGACGCACGCCTAGGGAGAGGAGAGAAGAAAGAAACATGGACAGATCTTGAGGAAGCAGCAGATGCGGGGGTGCCGTCACCATCGATCGAGTGTACGGGTCACAAACCGTCTCAAAACCGGCTTTTCTCGCCGGGGGGAAGGAGCCAAGATTTGGAGTTTCTTCTCTTCTACCACGAGCAGCAGCTTGGAAGTCGTCAGTCCAGTCAACCGGCGAAGGTAGACGTCGCGCGGCAAAAAAGGATTCGCTCGCTTTTAGCCGGGACAAGTTGGGCGACAAGGAAGGTGGGACGAAGGAAGAGGAAGCACAAGCCTTGCGGTTGAGATGACAGGATTCTCTCTCAGTCTCGACTTCGGAAGGCACAGCTGTGCCGCTGGAGCCAGAGGGACGGAGTGAAGCAAACCCCGAGCACATGGTGGGTCCGTTCCCGTCCTGGTTTTTCGCGTAGCTCTGCCGTGCTGTCCAGCCAACAATGTGATTGCGGGAGTGAGCAAGCTGCCTCAAAAGGCAGGAAGTACAAGCCTCCTCAAAGGCTCGAAAAATCCATAGCCACGGCGACCCCGGTTTAAGAGAAAGTTCGTGAGGGTCCGTCGCGTCCGATTCCCAGACATCGGAGAGACAAGATGCGTCTCGGGATGAACTTTCGCTATGGATGCCTTGAATGTTATCCGAACAATCCGTTTTCCCCTCGCCCCGCATCGGATTCGAATCCTGTCGAGCTGGCAGGCGCTGCGTTCCCCCGAATTTCTCTCCACCGTTCTCTCGAGGGCGGTGAGGGTGCCTAGAACGGCAGGTTTTTGCAGTAGCGCGTTTCTCAGCGCTCGAATCAAGTCCACCGCCTCCGTGGTCGGGACGCCATCCTGCCGAGAGCCAGAGGCGAGAAATGGCGTGGAGAGAAAGGGCGAGCTCTTTTGCGGGCAAAGAGTGGATGCGTCGAGGGTCTTTGGCTAAGATGGTCGGCAGCCGCAAGAGCCAGTCTCCCGGCGGTAACGACGACGCTGCGTACAAGTGAAGGATTGAGAAGAAGACGTGGGGTGAGTGCTCAAGGTGGAAAACCAGGGAGCGCCGGAGACACTCTGAAACATTTTGAGACGCCAGGCGAGGAGAACCGAGAGGCGTGCAAACTGTCGTACCCGCAGCGAAGAAGCGCTTCGGACCCCCACGGCCGTGGGAACGATATGAGGGCGAGACACTCAGACTCTTCAGCAGTCTAAGTAGCTCGTTTTCGCTCATAGGCTGCAGTGAGTTCTTGCCGCCGACAGGACTCATTGACGGAGCGGAGGACACATACGCAGGAGCAGCAGACGAGGCGAAGCGGCACGCTGAAGCTACAGCAGAGAGCGCAAACAAGTCCCGGGATCGGGGGTGTGCGAGTGCCAAGGACGAAGGGTCGCCTTCGACAGAAGGCAGCCACGTCGGCAAGTCGGCGGTGGACTCGCATAGGAAACGGAGCCGAATCTTCCGGGCATCACAGCGCCTTCGACGTGATTTTTCCGACGATGGCGAGGGAGAGCGTGGCTCTACACCGGTAGTTCCGCGCCGTCCGTTCGAGGAACGTATGCAGTCGCGGCTTCCTTTCGTGAGGTAGACCCCCCTGACACGACGCAGTTGTCGGCGACCCGCCAGGAAAGACAGACAGGGGAAAGACCGCACGCCGGGTTCAGGAGGCAGTATCGGCCATTCGAAATGATCGCGGATCAGCACATCGACTGAGTTCATGCAACCGAGGGACTGCCTCCGGACGACCCCCCCGTGGGAGAGGACACTGGCCGTCCACGAGCCATTGCTGGCGAGTGGCACATCGCCGGCCACACCAGCAAGGCGATAACTGATGGAAGGCATCCATGGCATCTCAGCGGAATCAAGATTCTGCTGGAAAACTCTTGACTGCTGAGTCAACCGGACTCAGAGAGCAGCGCTGGTATGCTTGACCGTCTCCCCTGCCGGAGGAAAGGGTCGGGTACCCGACTTCAAACGAGCCTGCAAAGAGGAGCAGTCCAGAGGTGAGCAGAGACTACAATAAAGATGTCTAGAAGTAAAGGGTATCCGTTACCATCTAGATGCACATCCAGCAAACCCGTTTGCGTAAAGTTGGTCTGCGAGATGTCCGCAAGCAGCTGCGAAACGCGCCAAGTCTTCATGCCTTTCCTGTCGCTTCCCCGAGAGGCAGACGAGTCAAATGCTTTGCACTATCCCTGTGTTGCACGGGAATGTCTTTGCGTCGTTTCACATACTCATTGACTTACTTGTGCCATTAACGAGGACTACAAGATTGAATTTCGTACCGATTCCGCTTGCTTCTTGCCGCACAATGCTTTCGTGTTGACACGTGTAGCGCTATGCCTCGAGCGCCGCGCGGTGTATAGACACCAAGGGCTGGTAAGGAACAGAGAGCTTGCCGTGTGCCCCGGCAGTGGATACCGGAACAGAAACGGCGCCTTCGCTTAGTGTGCGTCTACAAATTACGCGCCGAAAATTGCGTGTTCATCTTTGGCGTTCGTTAGGGGTCTTTCTAGTCTCTATCGAATGGTAAGCCTCTCCGGAGAGACACTTTTTTAGCGGAAATCGAGGCAGCCGCAAGACTCATAGTCCGTGGTGTGTTGCGTGGAAGGTTGCACGCGCGCTCCAGCTGAGTCCCCAGGCAAGTTGATACCAACCCTGGACAGAGTAAGACGGTGCATCTGGGAGACGCTGCCACAGCATGCGGCTCCAAAATTGTGCTGGCAGCACCGCATCTCCCGGGTGCGCGTACCATCGTGTTAACGGGACACCGGAGAGAGAGGTTGCTTCACCTGGTACATGCAATCTGTGCAGGGGTCTGGGCGTTTGTGCATCAGGACTCAGCTTTTTTCATTTCTGCAACCGCGTCCTTCCGCGTTGCATGTGACGCGATGACCCATTGCGACCTCTTCCTCCGGCGAACGGCCTTCGCAGGGGCTGCGTGCCAACCGAAAAATTTTCCGAAACAAGAAGCTGTCCAGATCGACGCGTGCCTCCCTCGAGAAAATCCCTGAGCCTCCGTTGTCCCCTTCTTGGGTGCTGTCTCGGCATCCCGGCTGCCGACGGTTCCGGCGTCCGCTTTGCCCCCCGTTTTCCCGTGTTTCGTAAATATTCGCTCTGGGCACTGCGCTGTCGCTTTTTTGCACTGTGGGGTCGGTTTCCCCCGTAAATTGCACCGGACCGTCGCTCCTCTCTTTTTCGCGTGCTCGTTTTCTGCGCCGGTAGGTTGGTGCGGCAGAGCGACTCGGGGGGCTCCAGAGAGTTGGCAGCTCGGCATCGTTCTGTAATATCCGTCGCGACTTCTGTACGTATTACCGCATCGTTAGTTGTCCACGCATTGTCGCACCGTCTTGTTCACACGAAGCTCCTCATGAAGTGAGGACGTAGTGATGCAGCTTCAGCTCACTCCCTCAAGTCCTGCCATCTGCTCGGCTGATTGCCTATTTGCGGTGGCCGTGTGGCTGGAGGCGGGGAAGTCATCCATTTGGCAGCACGCGACTGGGTGAGAATCCAGTTTTGAGAGGCTTCGGCAACACCGTGTCAATTTTACAGTCAACTGGCTAAGCATCATTGGAAGACTCACTCGAAAGTCCCATCAAGATGAACGTGAAGTCGTGGGGGATGGTTTTGTTTCTCGTCCTCGTTGCAATTGCAACAGGACCTAACCAGATAGAGGCTAAAGGCTTCAGAGCTGCAATGAAAAATTGTAAGTACTGAGAAAGTCATACCAGTAGACAAGGCGCGCTGCGGCAGCTCTCAGAGACTGCGGACGAGTGTCCTTTGGTGGTTCCGATAGTGTGCAACGCATCTGCGTGGTTGCGTGGGACTCCAGGGTAGTCAGGGGCAAACAGCGAACACCCTGTGGACTTCCAATTCTACGTAGCTCGGGGACCCTGGTCAAATGCGCCTTTCCCGAACGTGTTTCGTTCTCATAGAGACGGTGCAGTCGGGACTTGCCTAGGTTTTAGCTTGTGACTTTCACTGCGAGCCGTGGCGCCGTGAGACGTTACCTGTTTTGTTTTTTGCGGATTGTCTGCAGTGTTCGGCCGGCTTTTCGGAAAAAAACCCCAGCAGCAGGAAGAAGCCGAAGTTCCCGCTGAGGAAAAAGGAGAGGGCACTGTGACTGCGTACCAAGGATCGGTGCGGCACAGCGGGACAGCGCCAAACCACAGAGCGATGAGCTATGAGACAAGACCCTCTTTTAATCTTTTGTACGGGGATCTCGGCCGGTACGGCTCGGAAGACGTCATAACAGAGTTGGAAGCGGGTTTCCACAATTTTGCCGCGAACTTGTATCAAGGTCAAGTGATGATGCGAGCAGCTCTATCTCGATTGGCGACGGCAGTGAAAAGAGTGGTGCTGCCAATTGCTGGTGACCATGCGACGAATCTGTGGTACATCCGGCAGCGCACCGTCAACCTGTATTTCGACAGTCGAGCGCTAGCATTGCGGTGCCTGTACATCGCGTACTTCCCAATTCCTGCCACCTCGTTCAGGGACACAAGAGATATCGCCTACCGAAAAAGAAAGTTACTCCACTTTCTTGGCACGTACTACATGCTAGATGCCCGGCTCACGCTTCTCATTCGCTTCATGAAGGGTCTCTTGTCGACAGTTGCAGAAGTCTTCATGGCGCAGAAAGGAACCAAATATAACGCGATGGGGCAGGTTATCCAGACAAGCGGCTTGTATTTGGTAGACGGATTCACTCTGTTGTTAGAGACGTTGGCAGGCCTGAAGGAGGCAGTTGTGTCGTCTCTCGTTTTCCCTCATCCCCGGGAGAGGGTGTATCGGGCACTGCATCGGACGGGTTTGAATTCACATCATATTTTGAACGCCGCGAAGAGTGCCATTGATACAAGTGTTGAGTTCCGCCGCGGGCAGATCGGGCAAATAGCTGGAACGGAGAAGCATGAGGATACTTCCGCGTTTTGAGGTGCACCATCTGGTACGTTGCACCCTCCAACGAGCGCGAGAGGAGAGTCCGTCTTCGAATGGGCCGGGGCATGAAGATGTCCGTCGAGAATCTGTCAAATACTGCGTGCACCTTCACATGGTGCTACTTTGGAATTCTTTTGCGGGAACTGGGTTCACAGGAAGCAGCTGGCAATCGCTTGCAAGGTTTCAGGTCCGGCTGCACACGAAGATCTGCGTACAGCAGACGACTTGCCTTGACGGTTTGCCGCTTGGTGGTTCGTGCGTGCAAGCCTCGCACAAACCAGTGATTATATAGAGTTTCAGTGATGTAAAGGGCGGCCACGAACACCTTAGATTCGTTTTATGAGTGTTGCGGGTAGCTGTTTTCTACACCGTACGGATGGCCGCTTGCCTCTATCTGTTAGGCGTCATGCAGCGTAGATAACGGAAATCCAAAGGAAGGACAGGCAGACAACGCCGTGGCAGAGAGAGTTGAACAAAACAATGATTTGATACCCTACACCTGTTCCAACTTGGCTGTCGTGAGCATTGTGGACTAATTCTGTGATGCTTCTTGTTAGGTGCCTGTCCATTTTCATTCAACAAAACATTAATAATATTTGAACGTGAGATGCGGTTTCGAATAGCGCCACCACTTGTGCAAAACCTGTGTGTTCCTCGGACTGTCTTACTTCCGACACAGCTTGCCGTTTGAGTAGTAGAATCTATTTGCAGATCGGGTTGCCCGTACCAAGCCTGTTCCTCGAAGAGTACACATCTCACTCTTCAGCTGAATACCGCAGTGCAGTTGCGGGTGTGTGTACACCGCCGTGGCCGTCGGAGCATCATGGCGTCTGGGCAAGTCACCAACCACAAATGTTGTTCTGCAATCGGGCCGACGTTCTTGCTTTGACAAAAACAGAGCCACAATGCGCATCACTTTCTGTAGCATCGTGTGCTTCGCAGTGTACGCGTCTGGAGCATTCTTGCTTCATGATGGCATACCGTCTAAAGCTGCGAACGTGACTGACAAGCGCACTACTACACAGACTATGGGCGACATGCTGAACGAGAGAAGGCTAGCGTCCTCTCACAGACACACCCCTGGTGGCTTTGTCGACAAAACCCTTCACCCAAAACGATATGATAAATTCGTTAAGATGCACTTCAGAAGCACGGAAAGTAAGACAGATGTAACCGACACAAAACCGGGACCTTTTTATCAACTACATGAAGCAAGTGCAGGAGGCGCGGAACGCAGTCCAGCTGGAGAGGCAAGCCGCAAGGAAACGCATAAAGGAACGTCTGCTTCAGAGGACTGTGCAGAAGAGGAAAAACAAATAGATGCAGCGGAGCAAAAAGTTCAGGATGCTCGTGCTCAGCTCGAGAAGCATCACAGAGAACCGGCGCAGAAGAAGGCAGAGCATCTGCAAGACCGGGCTAAAAAGATATCGAGGGAGGCGGAGGAGGAGGAGGAAGCAGAGGAAGAGGCGGAGGAGCACCACGACAGTGAAGCAGAATCAAACTCACACGATGTGTTCTTACGCACTCCACGGACTTGAACATTCTGACATTACACTCATCGCTGTGAGGGACATTTCCTCGTTATCTCTATGTGTCTATGACAGACTGCTGCTCAGGGCAACTGATGTGATGTGCTTTGTTTCTTGTGAAACGCTTTTATCCGCAGTGAGGAGTGTACGGAGTCGGGTTCCTAGATACTTCGACTACTCGACCATGTCATCTTTTTTTGTCCAAGTCACGCCTCAATGCGCCCAAACATTATCTGAAAGTGGACTCTCCGTACTCGTCAACTAAAGAGCAGAACACAGACACATAAGTGACATCGGCAAGCACGCACGTTACCGAGTACGTGTACCACATAACCAATTACACAGACGTCCCTGTGGCCGTGGGTTGACTCTTTTCACAAAGTTGGCGTTTCTTCACAAATATCTACAAATGTTGCAAAAGCGTAAGCGAACAGAAAGCACCAGAATCGGCCGTTCACAACCAGAACCGAAACCTGGAGTTTTCAACTTCGATCTGAAACTTAGACACTGAGCCCCTTAACAATCCTAAACAGGGACAAATCCTCCTTAACAGGGACGAGCTGTTCCCTGTGAATGCGACTCTATTTGTCGAAGTGATTCTTAGCTGTTTGGTGAACGACTAGAGTTGAGTGTCCATGGCCGACAAAACGAAATGCTTGCCGGTGCGCCTACACTACTGAAGAACTCCCACTAGTATGTGTCAGTGACAGTACAGCAACTCGACGGGACCGGCGATTAGAAGGTATTGAAGCATCACTCTCTGCTGCAGCGCATATCGCGATGTCGCTTCACCTGTGTCCCGAAAGAGTCGCTTCTCATCTAAAACAGCAGGGATCCGGTCTGTCTGGCGACAGCCTCCCAAACTGTGTCTATCGCAGGATCACTTGCTGCATGCCCCTCGATACAAACTGAGGTGGGCGCATGCACCGTGTAACAGCAATGTTTCCTACTTGGGGCCAGTAACAGTGCAGACACGACACAAAAAGCTCCAGGACTGTCACCGAAAACAGTGAACAAGATGGCAGTGTGCGCCCGTGTGCAGCATGTGCTTGATGGGGGCGACCGACGCCGCAAGTGACCGCCCGCCGACGGAGCAGGTGCAGTAGCCCGCGAAAAAACAAACTACGCTTCTACATTTCTTCAGGTCCTTTGCTGTGCTGCGCTTGAGAAGAGAACTGCACCATCTAGTTCCGGTTCGACGCCTTTCACATGAGGGGTCCGTTGTCGTCCAGCGCAGACAGCTGTCCACCGGGACACAGGCACACTTTTCCGTCGCGAAGGTACCCCGTCAGCCACAACCAGAACAGCTGACGAAGCGGAGTCGTCCTTTTGTTGTGAACTCTCTCGTTTTCTCTGCTGTTGGCTGCCCGTGTGGCTTGTGACACGCGACTGTGTGAGGAAGGCGACTGTCTCGTTCACAAAAGGATCGGCAGCTCCGCGTCGTTTTCTCACGTCCGTGGCCGTTCGTTTTTTGGCCGCCGCGTGGGCAAAGAGTCTTTGCTTCTGCTTTTTCCCATCGCAAATCCACTGAAACATTCCCCTTTTCCATCCTCCTCCCTTGTTGGGATTCGGTTCTCGTGTGCTCGTGTCTTTCACCTCTTTCTTCACTGGGAGTTCTTTCGCGGCGGAGTCGTTCCGTCCACAGGTAAGTCCAACTCTCTGTGTCTCTTGTGTCCCCCCATAGTCTCTTCTTCCTCGCTTTCAAAGCTCCCCCGATGCATGTACGTTTTCCTTCGACTCTCCACCGTTCTTCCAGCTGCCTAACAAGATCGCTACTGTCGCTTTCTCCCCACCTTGAAATCCCCCTGAACTACTCAAGTCTACCAGTGCGCTCTCCAGTTCAACGCGAGCCGTGAAGACAACCAGAACGGTGAGCAACCTCTACCGGGGGGCGTCCGTCTCCTCAACTCGTCCACTTCACACCCGTCTCTAGGGTGACAGCCTGCCTTTTGCGCGTCGATTCTGTGTCGCTGGCACTCCTTTCCCGTGAGCACTGAGCTCCTTTTCAGCCGCGAAGACCTCCAACTCTCCTGCTGATTTAGAGACAAGGGAAAATCGCACTGCTTTTACGTGTGTGCGTGAGCGGAGGGTTGCGAAGAATTTCGTGTCCACTGGACTCCAAACTCGCGACGCTTCTGTAGCCTTCGTTTTCAAATCTCGATCCAGTCTCTCGTCGTTCGTCGATTCTGCCGTCACAACATCCACGTTTTGCACGCTACTTCCCGCCGCCGGTCATCTGTCTCACTGCAGATCCCTTCAAGTTTCTTCCTGTCTTTCCATAGCCTCTATCGACTGGCGCAGCGACTCGTGTTCCTACCTCGTCACTGTTCGTTTGCATGCAGAGCTTCTCTGACAAAGGGTGCAAGTCCTACGCCTCGAGGTTTCCGTCTGCACAACGCTGCGCCGTCTTCACGTCGCGCGTCCGCCTCGCTATATGTACACCCGGTGTCCACAACGTCCTGAATTCATCGCAACTTTCGGCATCGGCGGACATCGTTCTTTCGAGACTTGTGCACTTGCACACATCTCCGTCTCTGCTCGGTCTCGGCTTCACTCCTTTTTCCTTCTCTCCCAATTTCGGAGTAGTTCTCTTCTTCTGCCTCAAACTCTTTTCGTGTAACTGCTCGTTTCCTCGCTTCCCTGGAAGATTTAGAGCGACCTCTAGTAGCGAGAGGGACTCGCGACGAGGTTCGAGACTTGCGGAGCACGCGTCCTCCCGCAACGCTCCTCAGTTTGCTGGGATTCAACGCCCATCTCCGTTCTCTTCCACTCGCCATTCTGCATCGAAACGACAAATCAGCTGTCAACCGAGGAACAAACCTAAGAGTGACCGCGACTGTCTAGGTGACATTTGGCAAACGCTACACCGCTCGACGGAACGCCCTGTGTGGCTGCGCAGGCACGAAGTTCAACACGCTCAGGGAACAGCAGAGCCGTGGCTGCGAATCTCCTCGCCGTTTCTCGCGCCCTGTGGAAATCTCTGAAGACTCGCAACCATGTCGCTTTCAGATCCTCGCGCTCTCCTCGACGCCAGCATCCCCTTCGACGATGCGAAGGTCGCCCTCTTGGACCAGGTCGTCGCTGCCATGTTTGGCACGACTGACAATCACTCAGTAAGCACAGAAACTGGAAAAGAAGGTCTTCCTCCACATACGTACTCACATGTACGTATACATATATATGTTCAACTAGATACTTGAGGAACATGGCGTTATATATATATATATATATATATATAGATATATACGTATATATATATATGCATATATATTTGATCACATAATGAGACCTAATGCCGCCCACCATTAGTAGATGACAGCGCGATGGTAGGTCTGGGTCTCTGTCTCTCCCTGTCTGTAGTATGTGGCCTTGGAGCGACAGGTATATGCATATGGATCATATATATATATATATATATTCATATATATATATATATATTTTTATACATATATGAGCCTCATGCATAGAAAAAGAAGCGTGCTGGTCTCCAGAATCTTTGAATACGCAGCCGACGGGAGAAGAGGGGGAAATGGACGTAGAAGGAAGGCGTAACGAGACGAAGAGGACGGAGTTTCACGGGCATGTCTCGCACATGCTTCTTGAAGGGGGTGTTAAGGCCGGAAGCGACAGACTAAGTCCAACACACTGAAGGACGGGAGAAGAGACAGGAAGGACAGAGCGGGTGAACAAACAGAGCACGCGCATGCAGCTCAAAACAAAAACGTTTCATCTGCTACAGAGATGTCTACGCGCCCGCATGCATTTGTGTATCCCCCACGCTCCGTGAAAGAGACAGGTATTTCTAGATGCGCGGAACCAAGAGGAAATGGGGAAGAGTTACGCGAAGGTCTGAGCATGCAGAGAGCAATCTGTAGAGGCCAAGTGCGTTGAAAATCCTTTCTCTTTCGACAGAACCTTTTCTCGTTGTGGACCAAGAGACCGCGGATAGAGTGCAGCTTATTTTCTGCTAATGCGTCTACTTTTTGACATGCTGCCACAACAATCTTGCATGCTGTAGCCTGTTCGTTGAATCTGGAGTGACAAGCTCTCTCCTCTGTAGGAAATTGCATGCGCATTCACACAGAAGATAAGAGGGTGACTCTGAGAGTCTCTGCTCCCTCGGGTTATGCTTACTGAACTCGAGAGCTGTCACGCACGAGCGCGTGCGAGTGGTAGACAAAGACGTTCAAGATGGTGGAAGCAAAGGAAGGAAATGAAATCGAGAGAACAGGAAAATAGGTAAAGGAAGCGAAATAGGTAAAGGAAATAAAATACAGAAAGGTGACGCGTTTCGAGTTTTTCTGCTTCTCAGCGCGACGTCGCACATAAAGTTCTGGGAGAGTTCAAAAACATGCCTGAAGCTTGGAGCTACGTCGCCGTGATTCTCAACAAGTCTCAGGATGCCAACACAAAATTCGTCGCTCTCCAGATTCTTGAAAACACGATCCAGGTAAAGGTGTTGCGACAAGATTATATCGTGAAGAAATACCTGCAAGTTCCTCTGCGTTTTGCACACCCACGCCATATATATATATATATGCACATGCATGTAAATGCCTATGTATATGTACGTATAGATATGGATGTATTTGTTTGTGTTAAAATGTGCGTATGTGCATATATCCATATATGTTTAGGTAGACGGGTGTATGCGGATATAGTTAAAGGAGAGACTTGCCAATTATGGCAGGTTTCTTATTTCGTAAGAAGATATTTGGAGGCAGGGCCGAGGGTGCCGAAGTCCAGGGTGCGATTTGCAGCTTCCTCTCTTTCGTATGTCGTTTCGTGCTCTTCTCTCTTGTGTGTCTGCTGCCTTCTCTCTGCCTTTTCTTCTCTCTTCCTCTCTCGCTTTTCCTTTTTCTCTCTTTCTCTGTCGCTCGTGTATGTATCCACTTGTGTCGCGTTGTCCACTGTGTCTCCTTCCGCTAGACGCGCTGGAACGTCTTGCCGGACGCGGAGCGCAATGGCATCAAGGTTTTCGTCACAGACCTCGTCATCCGTTTGGCCAGCGACGAGAAGGCCTGCCAGACGGAGAAGCACTTTGTCAACAAAGTCAACGAAAACTTGATTCAGGTTCGTGTCTACGTCCTCAGCGACGACCGGGGAAGTCTCAGCTTTTCAAAGACTCTCCTCACTCGTTGGCTCGCGTCCTCAGTCTCTCTTCTTTCGTCTCTCTCTCTCCCCTGCCTTAGATCGCCGTGGTTGTCTCCTCTGCTCGTGTCCTGCCTTCAGTCTTTCCCACCTGTTGATCTTCTCGCGAGACGTTTTCTCTTGATATCTCTTTTTTCTTTCGTCTTCGCTGTCGGTTTTGTGTCTCTTGGCAGTTCGAAGGCCTACAGAGTCTCTGTCTGTTCCGACGCTGTCTCTGCGCAGCTCCACGTCTCCCCACTTTCGTGTGTCTCTCCCTTCTCTCTCCTCTCGTGTTTCTCCCCCTATTATCTCTTTCCCTGCCTCCTCCTCTCGTCTTGTGTCCTCGTTTCCTGTTTCTCCTTCTCCGCTTTCTGGAAGCGCGGTGGGAGCGAGACCGGCTTCGGACTTCAGTCTGTCTGGCCGCCGGCCGGGGCTCTCTTCGCAGACCCATAGCTGTTCTTCGTCCTGTGCTTTGCGGCCGCAGAGACCGCAAGTGGACTGGTCTTCGTTCCACGAACCAACACGGTTGTGTCTTTTCCGTCTTTTTGCACGAAGACGAGTCTTTCCGCTTGGCAAGGCACATTTTTCCACTTGGGGAGACAAGTCTCGTTCTTTTTTTGCGAAGTCTGTTTTCTTAGACACGCGCTTTTTGCATGCGTCGCGCGTCTGCTCCTCACACGCGCGAGTCGCCTGCATGCACGAAGGAAGTGACTAGAACGAAGGATTCTGCGGATGCGAAGGCCTGAGAAAAGCCGGGATGCGTGTCTGTCGGATCTTCAGATCGTAAAGCAAGAATGGCCGGACCGGTGGCCGAGCTTTATCACGGAGATCTGCCAGTCGAGCAAAGCCAGCCAGTCGATTTGCGAAAACAACATGCGGCTGCTGAACATGCTGTCGGAGGAAGTCTTCGACTTTGGCCGCAGCGAAATGGTGTCGAAGAAAGTCGAGAAACTGATGACGCAGCTGACTGCGCAGTTCCAGGAGGTCTTCGACGTCTGCATGTTTGTGTTGAAGAGCTTCGTAGTCAACGCAGCGGCGATGAAGGAGAGTCTGGTGCAGCAGACGCTGAAGTGTCTCGCCCATTTTCTGAAGTGGATTCCCCTCGGTTTCGTCTTCGAAACGGATCTGATCGAGACGCTGCTTCAACATTTCTGGGAGCCAGTGCAGTTCCGCGCCGACTGCCTCCGGTGCGTCACGGAAATCGCCTCTCTGCAGCTCTCGAAGGAAGAGACGCAAGTGTTTCGCGAACGCCTCGCCGTGCTCTGGCTTGAACTCGTAGGCAAAGTCCTCGCGCTGCCTCCGCAAACTCTGCGCTTCGAAGACGCCGGACAAGTTCCACCCCAAATGCGCCTGTTTTGGGAGACGATCTACTGCCAGCTCTCCCTCTGCCTCACAGGTCGGAGACCGCGACACACGCCCCAGTCAAACCTCAGCGGAACGCTCTCAAGTGGAGTTGTGCGCAGCCTGGGGACAGAACAGTTGTTTTCATTGTGGCTCTCGGTCCTCAGAAGATGCTTGCGAGTCCGGCATCGCTGCTCTCGACCTCTCTAGAACTTTTTTCGCTGCTGCACATTTCCCCCGCAAAACTCCCGAGGTCCAAAAAATACACAAACACACAGACGACGTTCGGTCGAAAGGTGCATTCGTGATTCGAAGCCGGCCGAAAGGACTCAATAATAACAGGTCCCCTCCACAACATAGTGTTTCACCCTCTGTAAAACATGTTTTGAATACTCCATACATTGCTTGTACCTCTCTGCGTTGCGCCTCTGTTTCGGGAAGACCGACTTCTTCGTGTAGCCTTGTGTGCGCCTTTCTCTGAAGGCGACGCTGCTTAGTGTCTCCACTGCTTCGTGTGTTTCGCATCCGCTTGGAAATGCGTGGATGTGGTGCCATGGTTTCGGTTTCAGCTTTTCTGAAGAACCACCGAGAAAACATCGCGGAGCCTCTGGACAAGGAGAGAAACGGACAAGCGTGTGTGCAGATGCTCCAGCAAGTCGCAGCCATGACGGGTCTGCAGCACGACGAAACCTTCCAAATTTGTCTCGATTTTTGGTTTTCATTTGCGGAGAAGCTCCTCAACGAAGTCCACGAAGTTGTCAAGGTGAGCTCCTGCATACACTGCTGCCCTGCTGGTCCAGAGCGACGTGCGGCTCTCCCATGTTCCCAGTCGCGTTCAGCGATTCCTTGTCCTGTGCCAGTTAGTTACCGAGGCCTCGAGTCATAGGCGGTGAACGACGCTCGACGTTTCCGGCAGTCCGACGCATTAACCTTTCCGCAATTCCTGATACAGCGACACCGTCCCTGGGGTCATCGCAAGAGGCGCAAGCAGGCAACACGATCCCTCCTCGCTGTCGTCGTTTTTTACTGGAAATATCTGCTCCAGTTTTTCTCTCAGAGGACCAGTCCCCTCTTGTTCTCTCACCGTCTCTTCCACGGCGAGCCACGCGCTTCTCTTTCACCACTGTTTCCGGTGTGCATGCACCTTTACTTGTGAATCATGCCTCCGAGCTTCGACGTCCAGACCAAGATACACTGTCTCTCGCAGCACGGTATTTCGCTTTCTCGGAGACAACGCAGAGTGCCAACGCCCAGGTGCTTCAGCGAAAACCTTCCAGAGATGTGTCGTAATTCAAAAATCTTCAAAGAGACTTTCCGTTTCGTTCGCAGCGGCAGAACAACGGTGCCCCTCAGCAGCCGCCGCTGATGCTCTCCATGCCGTCAAGTGAGTCGGTTGCTCTCGAATTTTACCTGAGTTTTCTTCGCGCATGCAGTCTCGCTTTTCCTTGAAGACGTCGCTTTCTCAGCGAAAAGAAGTTTCTCCACACAACATCCCTGCATCTGCCAAGAAGACGAGTACTTGTACGGGCAAAGAGAGTCGACGTAGAGTGCAAGTTTCCGTTCTCCCTGTCCTGTAGCGTTTCAAGACCTACAACCCATCTCGAATCTCAGTGGACATCTGTGCACTTCCAGACATCGTGGAAAGCGTTTTCGCCTGGAGTTTTCGGGAGGTGAAAGCCGTGTCTGCCGTTTACAGATGTATCTTTGAGCGGTTGTCTCCTGCCTACACACTTGGAAAGTTTGCCACCTTGCAGGCATTTCTCTTTCCAGTAGACCCTTCGACTCTCCTTTTACACTGTCCTCTTTCCACTGAGCTCTGTCATCGGCTTTCTGGACGCTTGCATGCCCCATACACGCTTTGTTGACGTCGGCGTCTCAGCTAACCTTTTTGTCTGTCCCCCTGCAGGCGCGGACGCGGCAGCTGCAAACGCGCTCGATGCGCTGCGTCTGCCGTGCAGCTCTTCAGAACTTTCCTGGAGAGTGAAAATGTATTCTGGAGTTTTGAATCAAGTCAGGAAGGTGATGATTCGCAAGATGGCCAAGCCCCAGGAGGTGTACATACAGTTCGACCAGGAAACGGGCGAAGTCACGAGAGACCACGAGGTAGACACCGGTAAGAAAAAGTTGAAAGTCTCTTCTGTCTCGAAATAGATCCATCGGACTCGAGTCCATTCAGGCGAATGACCTCCAATCATGAAACGCTTGCTTTTACGGTCTCTCGACTTCTTTTCTACCATTCCTCGACAAAAGCAATCAGAGATGTTCTTCGCAACAGAGATGAATATATATGTATACGTATATATATATATATATATATATATTTATATATATGTATGCACACAGTATATACTCGTGAATTCGTGTACGTACATGTACATACATGGGCCGATGTGTGTGCTTTGCGTTTGTGTGTATTTTTTCAAAGAGGTTTGTGGACATAGGCCTCTGTGTGTGAGGGTGTAATAGAGACTCTATGCATGGAGTTTCCTAGTGTTGAGAATTACGAATTTCAGGCTTTTACATGTCTGGTTTCGCAGCTGAAGTCGCGTTGTACAACACCATGCGATGCACGCAAGTTCTCCTGACGAATTTGGGCCAAGAGGAGACAGAGGCAATCATGCTGGAAACGCTAAACACTGAAGTAAGAGCCATCCTTCTCTTTCCTCTCTTTCCTTTCATCTGTTTCTCGCCATTTCTTTCTCCTTCCACTCCATTCTTCTTCTCCTCCTCTCTGTGATTTCTGCCCATCATCTCTTGCCGACGACTGTTGTTTTTTTGTCGCAACTTTTTTTCAGTGCATGCAAGCCCCCGTGCAGCTGGGGGGGTGGAATCCGACGGCGCTGAACAGACTCTGCTACTCGATCGGCTCGATCAGCGGTGCCATGCGCGAAGACATCGAACGTCGCTTCCTCGTGCAAGTCATTCGAAATCTCCTCAATCTCTGCGAGCTTATGAAGGGGAAGGACGACAAAGCTGTGAGAACAGATAACCTTTCTCTTCTCATCTACTTCTGCTCGATCTCATTCCAGTACAACTCGCTCTTTCCAGTCGCGTTCTCTGTCTTCATGATCTTGTTGCAGTATATTTGCCACTTGCCTTAATTCATTTCTTCGTAAACGTAGCCGTTGCATTTAAAAATGTCTAGGTTCTTCAGGGACCATCAAAGAAACTGAAGAAATTTAGCTGGTAGTACTTTGTTAACCAAAGTAAAAGTTCCAAAAACGCTTTTCCTCTCCCTCTCAACAGCCATGCGTCTGGATGCATGCGTGCGCATATCTCTATATATCCAGGTATGGAAATCTGCATTTACAAAGATGTCGTGCATATATCTATCTATATCTATTTGTCTATATATATATATATATGTCTATGTATATCTATATATATCTATTTTTACATATCTATATGCATCTATATATGCAACTATATATATATATATATATATATATACATATATATATCGATATATGTGTGTGGAATGAAAGTATTCACATTTGTTCCACGGAAGCTTCTTGAGTTTCCCTGTGCACATGTCTCATTGGTCAGTTTTTTGAAGCCGTTAAAGATGGATTTGCCTTTTAAGACCAGTCGTCACTTTTTTCGCGTCTTTCTGCTGTTTGTTGCGCCTCGTTTCAGATTGTCGCAAGCAACATCATGTACGTGGTGGGGCAGTATCCCCGCTTCCTGAAGGCACACTGGAAATTCCTCAAAACAGTGGTCTATAAACTGTTCGAATTCATGCACGAAACATTTCCCGGCGTTCAAGACATGGCCTGCGAAACGTTTCTCAAAGTCGCGCAAAAATGCAAACAAGCCATGGCGGCGAACCGACCAGGTGCGGCCTTAAGAGTTCTACAAACAGCTGTACACACACCGATACCTACATAACTATAAATAAATCGACATCTATCAACATCTATCTATATGCATATCTACATATATATGTATATATATATATATATATATATGTCGGTGTCTGCGTACATGGTTATCTATTTGTACACACAGGGTACAAATTCAGAACAGATATTGTGAATAACTCATACAGAGCGTAGTGGTACTCGGAAAGAGGAGACCGCATCAGTTCTGCTGTACAAATATCATGATATTCCCCTTCATGGTCTACTTCCTAATGTTCGTTTGTACGGAATTCTCCGGTGTTCCATCCATCGATGCACGCATATACAGATACCTACGTGTACATATACACCTATGCATACACCTATACATATATATATATATATATATATGTAAATAGGTGTACATATGTGCAGGAGGTGCATCTGTAGAGGAGAAACTGGCAGCTGTTCCTCGAAGGAGTTTCTGTTCTGGTCTCTGCAGAGATGGCCAGTTGCTTTTTCTTCATTTTTTTTCAGAGGAGCCGAAACCGTTTGTGATGGAAATTATCGAGAAGCATACGAAGGAGACAGAAGTTCTGGACGAAAAGCAAAATCTGCTATTCTTCGAGGCAGTTGCTTGGGTCATCTCCGCCACATGTGAGCTGTTTTTCCTCGAAGACAGAAAACACGATTTCACAGCGCATTGAATCAGTCCACGGAACATCAAACGCGCGTGCATGCGACGTCACCTTCCGTTCTCAACGGCACAGTGTCAAATGCACTTCCTCAACTGAATCGAAGCACAGCCGGTGCTTGCAAATTCACTCAAAAAACGCAACCAATGTTTACAGACATGTTTACGCACAGCTCCGTATGCAATATATGTACGTATGTCTGTACGCATGTTTCTGTGTATGTATGCATGTATGTATGTAATTCACTCTGCAGCTGTGGACGAGTCCTGCATGCATGCATAGATGTTTTAGCAGATGTCCCTGAAAATCACAAGATGTACATGCATGTATATGCATGTATGTGCGTATATTATGCATTTCCGCACATGTGAATGAGTATTATGCATGCATATATATATATATATATATGTATATATATATATATGTATACGTATGCATGCATATATTATACATATGTGTATGTCTCTATGTATATTCCTATACGTGTGTAAGTATCATCCATATTTATTTATTTGCACTGGCAAACGCAATGAAGAACAGGAAATTCTCAAGGTTTTCGTGGATGCGTGTGTTTTTGGGTTCGACCGCGCTGCTCGAGCGACTTCCAGATTTAACCTTTTTCTCAAAATCTTTTTTGCATGCAGCGGATGTGCTGAAAGGCGAATGCATCATGGGCCTCATGCAACAGTGTAATTCCACGTGGAAGCAAATCATGGAAGCTGCAAAGGCGAATCCTGACCAAGTTCTCTACTCTCTCGATGTCTCCAAGCGTCTCGTCAATATTCTCCGCGTCAACCAACGTGTAGCAAAGTAAACAGAGAACGAATTCCAATCGAAGTTTCCTTCAGTCTACCTCAGAACTAGCAACGCTTGAGCACTTGCATTCATGCAGATTATACACACATTTATGCGTGCATGAGAACGGGATAGACACATGTCCGTATAACCTAGATCCATTCTTTATATTCTATGCAAAGATATAGAAAACTGTTTGGATGTTGTCTGACTGTACTGTAAATCTGGTACGTATATTCAAATAAGGAGGAAACTGTCTCGGTATGTATTTAATATATACACATCTGTCCAAATCGACCCTGTATAAGACTCGCGCGTATATATTGTGCATTTGTGTACGTACCTGTTTGCACATATTTACGCCTGTAGGAGCGATAATAATAACGTAACTTTTGTGGGATTTCCTCTGCGGCGTGTACCATGAGAGATCGCCGACGTTAAACTCCATTTTTCAAATGTTTTTTCTTTGTTTCGTCAGGGCGACCGGTGCTGCCTTCACTCCACAGTTGATGGTGATTTACCAAGAAATGATTCAGGTGTACGGACTGTACAGCCAGCGCATTTTGCAGGAAGTGCAGCGCTGCGGACCTTCCCGGATCAAACACAGCGAAGTCAAGGCTCTCCATCTGTACAAGCGAGAGACGCTTCATCTCGTGGAAACGTTTGTCGACACAGCGGCACAAGAAGGAGAGAACTGCCGAAAAGAAATTGCAGAAAAACTCCTCGGAGACCTTCTACAGCCTGTCCTGTCAGACTACAAGTCAGTTCAACCTATACTTGCATTTATTTGTGTGAATATATATATATATATATATATGAATATACATACAGTCATGTACATTGCCTCTAACCATATATATATATATATATATATACATATAATCATACACATGTAGATATGTGCCTATTCTATGCTGTTGTCTTTATTTCTCTCTCTTTGCGTATATATATATATATATATAGATGCATATATATCTGGTGATATGTACCTGTATGTACCACTGTATTTTTGTCAATCTTGAAATCTACTCCTGTATTGGTCTGTCTATGTACATCTTGGTATCTATGTAGGTTTATATCAGTCTGTGTCTGCCTCTGTCTGTTTGATTCTTTCGACTTGTCTGTCTCTATCAGTCTAGCTGTCGATGATGGTGGATAGCTTCAGTATTGCGTGTGTCTCGTCATGTGCACTCGCGCAGAAATCTGGATTCGTTCCCCCGTGTCTCGACTTTGTTCTGCATCTTTTATGTGGAGCGAAGTGCCTCCTGGTTTCCTCTGAAAACTCGAAACTCTTTCCGGTTCTGCCAACAAGCGAAACGATCTGGATCATTCTTGGTGCAAGGGTTATTTTAGGCTTTTGCGCTCTTTTCAAGCAACTTCTTGAATTCGCGTTGAGTTTTTAGCGGAAGGATTTCCTCCGCTGTGGACTTCTTTGCTGCTGCAAACCTGCCCGGTAATGTTGGAATACATGTCATTTCGCGGTGTTGTCTCGAGGGACGGTGGTCGAGCGAAAACGTGCTTTGCGCGGAAGTCGGGACGCCTCCAGACATTTTTTTACCTTTTTCAGAAATGTTGCGTTTCCTCTTGCAGGAACAACATCCCCGACACGCGCGACTGCGAAGTACTGACGCTGCTCTCTGTTCTCACGACTCGTCTCGACTCCAACATCTCGCCGGTAGGTTTCAAAAAAGCAAAAGACTTCCGAGATCGTCTCGCGCATAGAACCGTTGTTGTCTGTCACTAGGTGATTCTACAGGTGTGCAGTCTCTCCGCGTTCGCACCGTAGACACGTTGTGTCGGTTTGAAGTTTGGCAGAGCGGCTGACGAGGCATTTCGGCACTTGGTGTTTACGTCACCGCCCTTGCCTGGTTTAGAGAACGCAGATGTCTCACGTTTTGCCTGCATCTGCTGCAGGTAATTTAGATTCACTGCAGGTTCAGGGAGGCGTACGGCAATCCTGGGGGGCGAACAGGAACCTTGTTTGCGTCTTGTCATCGAGTCCAGAACTCGAGGTGGAGGTCGCCACACCAGGCGGCGTCTGCGCGCTTCATACGGTTCCGCGTGCATGCATTCCTTTCGTTAGATCGTTCGCGTTTCTTTTTTCAACGCATGTGCTGCGAGATGGATTGGGGATTCAGATCTCGAAGCCGCTTTCCTGCGATTGACTCCTTAATTTATCCGTCGCATTTCTGCCACGAAATCGGTGACATTTTGTGTCTCCTGTAGCCTTGCTCTTCCTGTGTAAAACGCTCTCTCTGGACAAATGACAACATTTTTCCAAATTTTCACTCCGTCAAAACGACTTGTCTCCGATTTCTTTGCATGTTTCTGACCTTGCGCTTTGCGTTTTTGTAGATATTCTTTGCCAAGTTTTTTCTGTTCGCGGCTGTTCCTTCTCTTCTGGGGCGATGTGCCTACTCTCGTCTTTCCCCTGCTGTTTCCCTGTCGTGCTTAATCGCGGACTGCATGCGCTGTGCTCCTTCAGGTGCTCCCTGTGATTTTCGAGTTCGTCTTTGAGTCGACCCTCAACATGATCAAGACGGATTTCCAGAGGTCAGTTCTCTTTCCTCTGCGTGTTTCCTTCCACCTGTTTCTCTTCTCTCCGTTCTTCTTCTGTTTCGTGCTCTCTCTCGTTTCTCTCTTCTGCTTTCTGCTCTGTCGTCTTTGGAAGCATGCTCTGCGTTCAGAACCTTTCGCTGTCTGCGCGCAGAAGTCTGCACCGTTCAGTAGCAAAATGTTCATCCGATCTGCTTGCTGTCAAGGTTGACGGTTCAAGGGCAATCCTGCGACGCAGCGGAGACGGAGGGATGCAAGGAGCACCCGATTCTCTTGTGCTTTGCCTCAAATCTTTTACTTCTGTTCTCTTTTGTAAAACCGTTTTCTTGCCTTTGTGTGCAGCTACCCAGACCACCGAGAGAAATTCTACGAACTCCTCAAGGCTTGCAACCAGCACTGCTTCGACGGTCTCTTCGCCCTGCCAGCTCACCAACTCAAAGCCTACGTGGAATCGCTCGGTGCGTTCTTTTCAGTTCCATCCTACTGCGACTCAAACATCTCTTCTTCTCAGCTATCGTCATTGGACAGCAGCTAATGCCCTATTTTTTTCGCAAGGATGAGCGTATATATTAGAGTATATGGATGTCTCCATGTTGTGGGGATAGACGGAGATGTGTGTGTTGTTTGGTGTGATCACGGCACACATGTGGGGTCACAGTGTTCGCATTCAACTTCATTTTATCGATCAACGGAGAGCACGCATTTACGTATATACGCATACTAATAATGTACGCAGCTGCATATCTGTTTATGCACGTTTTTTCCATTCCTTTTTTTATCTGTTTATTTCTATATTTATGGCTTCCTGTATCTCTGTCTACCTGTTTGTAGTATATGTATGTCTCTCACTTTCGATGTATATGGCGTTGCATGGACATGCTTCGACATGGACTTGTGTGTGCATTGTTTCTCTGCAAATTATACACTTGTCACCATGCCTTCGTGTTTTTCCAGTCTGGGCCTTCAAGCACGAACATCCCTCTGTCGCCGAGCAAGGCTTGCAGGTGACTTACGAGTTTCTTTTGAAGCTGATCAACGACAAACGCGAGGTAATCTGGCTGCACATGCGTTAGAGGCGTTGTTCTTGCAGAGAACTGTGCTCAGGCGCGTCGACCCTCCCCGGTCGAGTCACATCCAGAACTTTGCGTAAACGCGCTTCAAGTCGAGAAGAAACATTCTCGAGTGTGTTCGTTTCCGTACATGCATCTCAAAAACAAACAGCTGCATGCGGGTGCGCTGTATATGTTGTCTGCGTCGTTGTGTCTACTTTCACTGAGGACTGCATACACTCAGCTGATGTTTTACCTTTCTCCCCAACTGTCCTCTTTGTTTTTTTCCGTGTTCTGTCCTGCAAGTCTCCGCACACCGCTTTTCCACAGCCGTTGGACCTTCTGTGTTCGACGGCCTGTTTCTAGTGCCTGCTTGTCTCCTCTAGAGTTCAAAGAAGTAGGCGTCTCTGCGATTGTGACTCACGCTTCTTGTGGTTAATCGTTGCTCTGTGCTTAGTAAGGCGCCGTATCGCTGTTGACGGAGAACGACTGTTCCTCCTTGAATCTCATTCAATGTCTTTCGTGCAGGGAATATTGTTTCTGGGTGTACAGTGTGGTTGTGCTCCCTGCTTGATTCCAGTGACTAGAGCTGCTTCACAAGCAGCAGGCGTCTCACATGTTGACGCCTTTTTTTCTGTGTTTGCGTGTCACTCATTCGCTTCGGTGTAGAGCGTTCATACACCTCCCTTCGATTGGTTTGGAGTACATGGTCCAGTGCTTTCGAGAGTTTCGAAGTTTTTGTTCCAGATGTTTGAGGCAAACATGTTTTACCGGGTTGGCAATGCCTGTCGTCGTGTGCTCCTGCCTTCATGAGCTCTTCGCTGCATGCGTTTGTGTTTTCCCCGCAGGTTCTGTCGGATTTTTGCAATTTGTTTTATTTCAGTCTAATGAAGGAGACGTTGCTGGTTCTCACAGACACTCTCCATCGCTCGGGGTTCAAATTCCAAACTTTGATTTTCATGCACCTCATTCGAATCGTCGAGTTCGGCGTCGTGCAGAATCCCGGCAACGGCCTGACGCGAGAGAATGTCATGTAAGCATTTCCAGGCTTTCTTGGGCTTCCCAAAGAATGCGAAGTTCAAGAACAGTAGATGCCGAGTGACACAGCGACCTGGAGACCTCGAGCCTCTGGCAGGTTGCTGTGCGCGGCCTCAGCTGTTTCTACACACCGACCTGTCCGAGTCTTTGCAGCGAAGTCGCTCTTCTTTTTTTTTCCAAACATCTACAGTTCCATATCTATGAATGCGTACAAGGGTAAACACATTCTTAAAATCAGTATATTATATACGTATACATGTATGTATGCGTGTATGTGTAGGTCGCCCAAACGTGCATGCATGTATGTGTGCGAAAATGTAGTGTTTTACTTGCGAAAACAGCCGCTCTCAGATTGACACAAGAGGGGAACTGCATCTGTGTGTTTGTGATGTCGTTTGATACTCGCGTGGCAGTCGCTGGATGCCTTTTGTTCGGTTCGTCCTTTTTCACTGGCATGCTTTTTCGAATGCGATTTCGGCGACGAAAGCCTGGCGTCGGTTGCGCAACGATCGCGGGAGGACGTTCCAAGGCAGAGCGCGCCTCGGATTTTCGCTTTGAGCGCATGCGTTCTCCTTTCTCAGGCAAAGTTTGATCGATCTCCTGAGTCGAAGCTTTCAGACCGTCAACCAGAAACAAGTGGAGGCGTTCGTCGTCGACCTGTTCAACTACTGCCGCGACCCGAAGCCTACGCGGTTCCAGCAGCACATGCGGGATTTCCTTATCTCGCTCAAGGTCGGTTCTTCCACGGCTTTTCGCGGCGCCGTCCAGACTACAACTCATGTCGGCGCGTTTGCCTGCTGGGTGCGGTGTTGTGGGGAGAACGAAACTCAAAGGAGAGCGGACTCTGGAAAACTGTCTTGAAACATCAAAGAAATAGGGAGATTCGACGACCGAAGAAGGGATGCACGGTCGATGGAGAAGTGCAACTTCTCGTCACGCTCGGGAGAAACACATACGAAGGAGAAGTGGAGCTCACTGTGTGAGGACTGAATGATTCCGATGTTTTTTCAGGAGTTCGCTGGAGATAACGACCCTCTCTTCGAGGCTGAACGCGAAGAAGCTCTTGCGCGAGCCAGAGAACTCGACAGGCAACGACGCATGCAGGTAAACATCGTACCCAGTGGAAAGAAACTTCTACTCAGATCGCGGTTCCTTGCGGAAAAGAGACGTTCTTCAGAGACCTACAGCCTCAGTGTGACTCCACGGCGATCTAAACAAAACAGTCTGGATCTCCCACGCAAATACCCACACATATCTTTATTGCAATGTATTCGGGTCTATCTATATGTTTATCTATCTATCTATCCATATATATATATATATATATATACATATATATATCTATATATCTATATATCTATATCTATATATATATATATATACACGTTTTCAAGGTACGTATGTGAGTAAGAATGTATGAGATTTCGTGAGTGCCCGCGACATAAAAATATGTATACATTTCTGTAGAGGCAAAGGTGTACATGTTTAACGCATGCTTGTATGTATGCGTGGGTGTGGATATTGCAGATTATAATGTGCTTTCACAGCTGTCTGTTTGAGACATTTCGACCTTTTGTTTTTCTTTTGCAGGTGCCGGGCATGATTGAACAGTACGACACGACGGTGACAGTTCGTGGAGGAGACGATGACTAGGGAGTTTTGGGGTGGTCGCATGCAGCACTGCAGCTCGTTTGCCTTCTTTGTTTGAATTCGAAGAAGAAGGGGATTTCTCTGGCAGCTGAAGCGCCAGGGGGATGCAGGGAACGCGTTTTGTGCGGGTACCTGTCTTCTACAAAAACTTTCCTCGTAACTGTGCGTTGCTAACATGGTCGAACTTGAATCGGGTAAACAAAGAGGTTCGAAATTCTCGCGCGTCAGAACACGGCGCTAGCTGTCAAGGAAACATACGAATTTTGCTTTTCTGTGAAATCTGCTTGGAAGGCGAAACGTCGCATCGTATGCAAGTCACCAGGCCTGCAGCATCAAGTAGACAAGACCTGAAGGTAGGCATCCTCTCACTGCAACGTGGGATCTCGAAGTCTCTCTCACGCCTGCCGGCGTCTTGGCTTTTCCGAGTCCCGGTTGCGGGTCTTGTTTCTGTGACTGCACGCTCCTTTCGAAGCACACGCCTGTGAGACGCAATCCCGAGTCACCCCTGCGGGTGAAAGACCACTCTTACCAATAAGATCGTATTATATTTTATCCAAACAGTCACCCAGCCACTGGCTACACTTCGAGTCTTCCCCCTTCCACGCCCCCCCCCTAGAGGAAAGCGGCGCTATCCACGGAGTGAGCTAACAAGACCCAAGGAACCTGAGAAGGGAAGTATGGTTCAAGGAAAACGGGTGTTTAGCGGGGAAGTTAACGCGGAGAGAGCTTTCAGGACCAGAGTGCGAGACATCGCAAGTCTGCAGGAAAACCACGGTCGCTCCTTCCTGTAAATCTAGACAGATGCGCAGAAAGTAAAGCCACCGGACGAACGCCAGGGAGTCCTCGTCAAAGACTCACGCGTCTTCCGTTTCGCGCACTTAGAACACAGCCGTTGTAGGCACGCGTCACTGTCGTTGGATCCTGAAATCAAAAGCGTTGCCAGCTTTCAACAAAGAACTCTTCCAGTGACGAAGACTCTTTTTCAGGACGGAAGACAGCGGCCGCTGTTTATCAGGTCCACGGAACTCCGGTGGTTAGATCGGCCACGGGATGAAATTTCATGTCAGAATTGTCTGGCCAATAGTCTTGTGCAGCCTACGCATTGCCAGTGGGCCGTGATTTTCAAGAAATTCCTGAAGCTTTCACTAATTGCACTTTTGAAACGAGGTCAGTCCGATACGGTTAGCGCCAGCATAGGTGAGAAGAAGGTTAGCATACCACTTCCCAAGCTAAAAGACAACATACCAAATACTTAAATAAAAACGCGACGGACCTGTACTTTTTACGAACCTATATTACCTGTATTCACGTGGAATACGGTTACAGCATCTCCGAGCATATCATTCTACTATTCAACGGGGCTAACGTGCGATCTCGTCACTGTGCTGCTTTGAGTTTTTCAGCAACTCGCAATGACGTATCAATAACGATGAAACTTCGACAACGGCTGTGTTCTAGGCGTGCTCATTGGACGACCCGTAGTGGTTATGCTGAATACGTTGCACAGTTCTTGATCATTCATTATTACTTGGTGACTTGCTCAAACTCAGTGATGAAATCTCACGGTAGACCCGTTTAATTCATACAGAGCTTCGCATCTGCGTATATGCTTTTTCCAGTCGCACTGGTCTTCCTCGCGCCGCTAAAAGAACACTACCGAAGGACCCCTCGGTGCAGAAGATGTGCCTGAACTGTGGGATTTCTGCAATCATCGATCTAAACCTACATGAGCCATTGGCGGTCGGCATGCATCTAGCTGCTTCTGTCTATCTGCGATATCCATGTTGTCGAAAACGATGTATGTCTACCAAAATCGATCTACATTAATGTGTACTGATCTCCTGCCTATGTCTACCTACAGGATGACTGTCTAACTATCTACTGTGTCTACCAACATCGCTCTCTCTCTGCGTCCACCGACATCTTTCAACATCTGTGTCGCCACCATATCTGTTTATATCGACCTCTCTCCACCTCTATATCCCTACCTCTTCGTGCATGCATGCAGAAGCGTCTACACTTGGCCTGCATGCGTCTTGCACGATTTCTTGATTGGTGCATGCATTTCTGGGTTTTTCTCGATTGGCGCCTCTGCTCGAGGCCTTTCGTTGCGAGGTTTTTTCTTAGCACTCAGACCCCTCGCACCACACTTCGGCCGGGGGAGAGCTGTTGGAGGCGGACACGAATCGGAGAAAACGGACGAAAAAAAACACAAAGCTGCAAAGCATTCGAAAAACCAAGAAGCTCTGCGCACTGCACAGGAGTTCACTTCTTCACTCGGGTCTTCCGGGAACCCCAACTTTTTCCTCGCCTGCTGTGCCTTGCATTCAAAGCACTCCAACGTGCGCAGGGGTAGACCCACCCGATTCACCGGCATAAAAGTCTTCATTTTTCAAAATTCGCACTTCGTTTCGGAGACAAAAGAGGCAAGAAAGAGACATGCTTCTTCTCGCTTCTAAGCTCTCTCTCTCTCTCGTTAGTCTGAGCTGTGCCTCTCGCTCCTGACATGCTGCATTGCGCTGCACCTGTCGTCTTGTGCAGCCTGTAGCACATGGAGGTGCCTGCAGAACGCAAGAGGCGAAGTGTCTCGCATTCCGTTTCTCTTCCACCTTTCCCTGTGTTTCGGAGTTCTTCATTCTCACACACAATGCACCATTTCCTTGCAGCGTCGGCTTTTCCAGACTCTTTTCGTCTGCTCAAATCCACGCATTTCCTCGGTTTCCTTTAGTCTTCTTCGCTGCCAAATAGAAACTCGCTTGGAGAACCTTGACTGATTTTCGCGGCGACTTCGTTCGCGAGAACCTGGATCTCTCTCCGTGTCACTACAAAGCAGTCAGAGACTGCTTTTTTTCTCTCTCTCTCTGTTGACCAAGGCATCCTCTCCGCTGTAAATTCCGTCTGTCCTTCTCTCTTCCTCCGTTCGTTGCTCATCTTCATCAACCAGTTAGGACTTGAAGGATCGGATGGCGGCCCCCTCGGCGTCTCGGCACTTGGCTCTCTTCGCTTCTCTCGTCTCTTGAACCTGAGACGAAGCGAGAGACGAGAACTCTAAAAAAGGAACCATGTCCCAAACTCTGGACACGAGACACAGAGGCAGAGAGGCGCTTCAACTGGACGGCGACGACGAAAAAGCCATAAAAGCGCGCGACGACCCGCGAAATGCAGAACGCGTGCAACAGAAAACATGCACACGACTTCTCTGAGTGTCATGCGCGTGAGCCTGCGCCTTCGAAGGCCCACATGTGCCTCGTCGCTGTTTCTCACTCAGAACTGCCTGAGCGCATGTTTGCATGGAACATCGCCTCTCGCAAGTCTGTATCTCCTGTGAAGAAAGTCGGACGTCGTGCGTTGTCAGTGCGTAGGCTTCGCTTTCCCAACAGACGGATCACACCGCTGTCGCTCCGTTGACAGCTCGCCTCTTTCTGTTTGCTCGCTTCGCCTGTCTGCTATACATACACCCCAAGGGGACATGAAACCTGCCCCGAAGGCTCTGAATCCCTTCGGAGCCGCGACCCATCAACCGTTGACGCATGCGCCCGTTCCCCTTCTCTTTCGGCGCGCGTCTCTCCCTTGGATTCGCTCCACTCCCCGCGCCGTCCACTGCCGGCGAGATACCGACGCAGTTTTTCTGACCATCACGCTGTTATCACACGAACTCAAAGCAATTCCACGACTTAAAAAACCAACAGCTGCATGCAAAAATACGAAACATTCACTTAAAACATAATCTGGTCCGCCCAGCCACATCTTGTGGGGAACGTCGCCTTTTCGCAGCTACCGACGTGCTCTTCGCGCTCGACTGTCGCGTCGCCTTCTGCCGCTTCCTTCTTCTTTCTGTTCTTCGCCCCTCCTTCCCTCGTCTTCTCCCTTCTCTTCGTCTTCTCCCCTGACTCGCGAAGCTCCTCTGGATCCGGGGTCCTCTGGCGACAGGCTGGGTGTGTTGGGGTCGTCGAGAAAGCGTAGTCCTGCGTTTTCTTCCATCCCCTTTTCCTCGTCTTTCAGTCTTCGCAGATGGAGCCTCTCCTCCTCGATTCCTGCTTCAAAGAAAGGCCCTCCGTCTGAAGGCCTGGTTTCCGGATGCACTCGTCTGTGTCTTTCGGAGAGCTGCCCCCTGTCGCTCTCTGTGTCTTCGCATCCTTCTTCGATTCTTTCGAGGACATGGGTCATACACGTTTCCAATCCCCCCTCGTTCACTCCCACAAACTCTCCCTCCTGCCGTCTCTGACTCTTGAGAAACGGTGCCTCTTCGCCCGCGTCCAGCTCGTTCTCTCCTCCTGCGTGCTCCCCGGCTGTCTCTTCGCGATTGCGCTTCCGGTCTGCGTCTACACACGCCGAAAAGAAGGCTTCCAAGTGCCTGTCTGCCTGTTCCTCCGGCATCCACGCTGCACTGCAGTCCATCTTTCGTTCGCTGCAAGGCTCCTTCAAACTCGAAGAGAGAAATGCGAGAGAGGACCCGCTGAGCGTCGAGTTCGGGGCGCTGTAGCGAGGGAGACCCGCAGTCCCCGCCGAAGACAGCGAGTCCTCATCGTCCTTCTCTCTCGCGTCGGCCTCATCCTGCACAGATGCTTCTTGCATCTCCGCTGCCTCTTGAGATTCAACTTCTGGAGCATCCAGAGTCTCCTGTGCGTCCGGGCCACCCTCGGTGACACTTGCATCTGCCTCCGAGAAGTGGACCATCTTTCTCCGCGAGCTCGAAAGGGCCGGGCGTCTTCTCTTCTTCGCCTTCGCGTACCCTCGAGAAGCAGCGCGTCTCGATGGCCTCGCCGCCGCCCCGACAGAGAGCTCCTCGCTTTTTGTCTCCTCTTGGAAGAAGTCGGCGTTGTCCATGCCGTCGAGTCTCTCGCCCTCGAACCCCGGTGCCTCAGTGTCCCCGAACTCCGCAAGTTCCGGCGCCAGTCCCTCAGAGGCCCCACAGCTGCCTGTCACTTCTCTAGAGTTCTCGAGGTGCCTCTCTGGAGCCTCTCTGTCTCCTGCGTTTGTTTGCGCGAGACGACTCGCCTCCTTCGGGGACAGAGCGTCCTTCTCGTCGTCAGACCTCTCGCCTCTCGCGCTGGGGGTCCGCGCCTCATCGCGGCCGCCGACACGCAGGCGTTTCCCTTCTTTGAGAGCAGCACCCAGAGTGCTCTCTCGCTCCTCTTCTTGGTCAAGAAGCGACCGCGTCGGGGCTGATGCAGCTGTGAGTTTCGCTTGCACACCGCAGCTCGAGGGCGACTGTTCCTGCGACTCGCGTTCTGCGTCTCGGACAGCGTGTGAGGAGACGAACCCCCCGCCAGGTCTCCCCTGGAACTCCTGCGCCTCAGCACATGGCAGCGACTCGCCTCCGTCGTGCACAAGCCTCTCATACAGTGAAGGACCCTCGGGGTTCTCCTTCGTTCTGCGTCGCGGCGAAGACGCGAAGGCGAGAGAAGCGTCGGGTGAGAAGGCGGCGACCTCCAGGCTTCTGTCTTTCTGCGACGCCGGATCCAGTCCCGCTTCGCATGTAGCGACGCCGGGAGCCCCTGAGGCGAAGGTCGAAGAGAGACTCGGCTCCTCACCCTTGCCTCCGAAACCGCTTCCAGCCGCTACGCCTTCGGGGTACCCTGACCGCGAGAAAGAACCTGAGAACTGCGCGTGTGGCACGTCCCCGAAGTCTGCGTGGGGTGTATGTACACCTGCAGGCAAGGCGCCACTGAAGCTCGCGGGGAAGGCCGCTGCGGCGCGGCCGCCGCTCGAGAAAGGAACTCGAGAGCATGCAGTCGCTGGCGCACACTCGAAGCCCGCGTTCGAGTCCACAGCCTCGCTCGAAGGCCCCGCAGCCGACGACCGTAGTTTCGCGTTCAGACAAAACAGACGGACCCGATTCAGCGTGTAAAGCAAACCGAGGCAGTCGGGCGCCGGGCACCGGAAGGTGTATGTGCACCGCATGCCGAAGCCCTGCACGTCGCCTGAGGGAGACGGCGGCGCGGAGGAGTGGACGCTGTCGGGTGCCGCCAGCGCCGCCGTTTCCTTCGTTATTCCCAACACGAGGTCGGAGGCCAGGTCCGAGTCTTGCGAGCCAGGAAAGAAGAAGTGGAGAGGCGGCAGCGGCGGACTCTCTGGCGCGAGAGAAAAACAGTTTGCATGCGGGTCGAAGAACAGCAGATCCTTCACCTGTTTCGACGTCACCGGCAAGCCACAGAAAATGTCTAGCCCGTGCAAAGCAACCAGAGAGTCTGCCGCTTGTTGCAGACCCTCGGCGTCCAGTCTCCAAGCTGCAGGAAAGAAGAAACGGCACGACACCACACGCATGTGGTGCGAGTGAGGAGCGCGTCTGGCCGGCAAAGAACTCCGGAGAACAAGCCCAAATGCACGCGCGCAAAGGAAGGAGTGGAAGCGGGAATTTTCCGACGACCCGGGCAGCGAAATCGCTGACTGAGCCAGAGCATTCAACTGCCTGCCTACATGGGGCTGTGAAAAGCCAGTACGAGAGCACATGTCTCGCACGTGAAGGCGGCAACAACGGAGAGCGACACCAAGAAAGAAGCGAAAAAAAAACAAGACAGAAGACACGTTCAAAGCGTGCACAGTCGCGAGGGTCCCAATACTGTTCCACGCAGAGAAAAAGACATAGAGCCGACAATGCGTCCGGACACACCCATAAATGCCTTTGAATATACATGCACACATCTCTGGCGATACGGAGACACAGAGAAAAACTCACGCACACCGACCACGAAAAGGTACTCTGACATCACCCCAGAGAAGTGCATGTAAATACGCCTATATCCGTAGACACAGAGAGACACAGACAGACCACAAAGGAGCACTCCGATACCACTCTAAATGCGTCCGTCATCTTCGTTCCGTGGAAGGCGCCTCGGCTGCTTACCCGTTGCGAGGTCAGTCTTGAGAACTGCCAAATAGTCATCGACGTGCTGCGAGCGGCCAAACGTTTTTTGTCTTTCTTTGCATGCGGCCTCGAAACACTGCAAAATGATGTGTGGACTCGCCTCCTGCGGCGCACGCCTGAGTCGCACATAACAACCAGGAGAGAGCATCTGACTTCTCATGTTCCATGTTGCTTCGATGTTGTTAAACCAAGCTACCCTCAGGGATGCAAGATCTCTCGTCGGTACTTCGCTCTGAAGGCGCAACAACGGCGCCGCTTCTCACCCTCCCGTTATCTCCTTTCGGACCTATTTTACACACCTTTGACCTCGACCGTTCCCTTTCTTCCAATGCCTCCGCCTCCCAACTCCCCGAGTCGACACCTAGAGCACGCTTCTCCGTTTGTTCTGTGTGGTGTGTGTCACAGCGAGACATCGAGAAACCAACTATCACCGTGAGGTGCTACAAACAGCAGTCCGACAACCCTGAGGCCCGGAGTGCAACGGTGAAGGTTTCGAACAAGAACTTCCTCCTTTCCTCAGTACAAACGCGGCATCACGAACATTGAGTATTCGCTGTTACACGTTATAGAAATAGATTATCTGGTTTCAATGGAAACTGAAGTAACGGCACTTCTTTTTTGGCCTGCACATGCAGCCCGGATCTTGAGACGCGATCTTTCTAGACTCACCGCCAGCTGTAGGTCTTCCCTTTGCCGACAAGGAAGGCACCGCCGACCACTGTGGGCTCCCGGGCCCAGCGGACGTTCACGTTGACACTTCCAGCCGCCAGCCTCGCGTTGAAAACGAGGGCGAATGCAAAACTCCAGCTCACGTCTCGACTGTCCAACCACTGCTGAATCAAAGGCTGTGCCTTGAGCTGAAAAAGAAAATAACAGGAGACAGTACCAGATGGAAAAACAAAAACACAGATGGGCAATCACGTCGACAGCCACAAATTGAAAAGAGAAGAAACAAAACAATGATACTTCAGATCTATAACAGAGCATTCAAGCCAAAATAACAAGAACAGAGAGGGGACGTAAGATCTACGAGATAACAGTTAAGGGGATGGAACACAAATCTCCACGAAACAGATGGCAGAAAAGGGCAGAAGCTCTCATTCATCTAGGACATGTTCGCACATTCTGCTTCACCTTCACACTGTTTCCACAAGACAGCCATAGACTGCGACAGAGACAGTGTCGCCTTATAGTCGAAGAAGAACGATAAATGATCTAGCTCAGTAGCTGCGCCCTTCATTTGCGATGTAGAACGAAGCATAACACTGAAGGGATCCTTCGCTGTGTACGCAGAACACAGAGATTCAAATTTAACTGGTATAGTTGATACTCCTCAAACCAACCGGTACCCGAAAAACGACACACACTTCACCTGCACCTTCAACTGATCTAAGTTTGCTTATCGACTCTGCTTCCTCATAGACCAGCACACCCATATATATATATATATATATAATATACATATGTCGTTTGTATAAATGCGGGTATTAGTGGAACTGATGTTCACTGTAGAGTCCTTGAAAAAGCTGTATAAGTCTATAACGAAACATCGAACAGCCAGCACTCGTTTTATGAGATGGGTCTTCGTTGCCCACCGCTGACCTCTCTCAAGGGATGCGGAAGTTAAGGCATCAGACAGGAACGACTAACCCAGTAGCCTTGACTGTAAAGACTAAATATTCGGTACTGGAAATATAGAACAAAGTTGAGGAGCCTTACCTCTGCGAGGCGTTGACATGCTTCTTCGAGTTCGGGCGGAGGCGGGACGGCGATTTGCGTGGCGAAGACGGCATAGGGTCCGCGTAGATTTCCAGTTGCACCCGTGACTGCTGTCTCCTTTCCAGCTCCTGCTTTTCCGACTGCACTTTTCCCCGACACCGTCGCCCCTGATTCCGTCCCCGGCAAAGTCTCTCCGGCGAGAGAGGCCCGCGTCGCAGCTCCTGTCCAGGTGAAAGAGGCCTTTCCCGAGCCGTCAACGTTCGCCCCTCCTCTTGCGAGTTCGCGCGCGTTTCCCGCAGTTTTCGAACTTCTGCGCGAGTGGCTCGAGCCCGGAGTGCAGGTGGCGAAGGTTCCCGTTTCGTCGAAAAGGAGTCTTTCCTGGGTCGCGGCGACGCTGCCCGAGTCACGGACGCCTAATGCAGAGTGCGCCGACGACCGTCGACTGCCAGAGTACAGCGAAGACGCCTCCGAGGGCAGGCCCGTGGACGCCGAAATCAGGAGCGAGTCTGCGTTGAAGGGCGGCGAGCAGGTGGTTGAAGGCGTCCCGGTGGCTAGGAAACTCGGTCGTTTCTGTGCGCGCCGGGAGGAAGGCCCCGCGCCCCCTGGGGGCCTCCTGGTCGGCGTGGACGGGCCCTGAAAGGGCAGGAGGTGCGCGGGATGATGCAACGATGCAGACACGAGACTCGGGAAGCTTTGCGAGGTTTGCGAGACGTCCGGAGGGGCGCCAGATGCCCCGGGAAGCGAAAACGAGAAATCCATCTGACTGCCATTGTTTTGCTGCGACGTGGCGAACGGAGACAGTTGGTGCGGTGGCAGATGCGCGTAGGGGTGCATAAGGTGAGGACTATAGGGGGCACCGAACTGGTTGAGAAATCCGGGAGGCCCGTACCCTCCCCCCGCGCAGGCCTGCGTCTGGGGGGGATATCCTCCCACGAGAAACCGACCCGAAGCGACAAACTGTTGTCCATACCCCGTCGACACGCTCGATGGCGGGGGTTGAAACATCAGGTTCGGCCCGACAGTCCCATTGCTTCCGGATTGGGGAAAGCACGGGGCAGTGCCCCCCGAGAAGCTTCCGGGCTCCCCCGAGTATGACGAAAGCGAGGCGTGGTCCGAAGCGGCAGATCCCACCGCGCCGCTCTCGGAACTCCCCGAAGGGGCTTCGTGACTCGGGACACCGGACAAGCCTCCACAGCCCTGCTGGTCTTCTGAAAAGTGACGCGAAGCCGAGGTTGCAGTCGCCTGACACAGCGGTTGTGATGTGCACGCGCCGCCTTGAGAAGAGCTCCACGCTGGGGCAGAAGAGGCTTCTAGCTCTTTCAGAGGAGACGATCCATGCGATGCGTCAGAGTACCCGTGGTCTGAAGGACCCCTCGCGTCCGCTGTGTCTGCGGGTCTCCCCAGGGTGGGGAGGCCTTGGGTCTCCGGTGCATGCGGGGCAGTCGACCCTGCCCGAAAGTCTTCGCTGCCGACCCCGTACCCGTTCGTCCTCGAAGTGTCTGAGAGGCTCAACTCGTGCGACGATCTGCCCTCGTTATCGCTGCGGGACGGAGTGCCTCCGTCTCCACCTCCACGCGTGAGAGGGAACGCCTCGTACTGGTGAAGAAGTCCCTGGGGGTTTTCGGTCCCGCTTAGAACCGACGGGATGTGCGCATGCTGTGCCGGAGCAGAGGAGTGGAGAGCGTGGGGGAAACCTTGCGCATGCAGGTGATGAAGCTGCTGTTGCTGCTGGAAAATCTGCTGGCGCATGATGTACTCGTCCGGACTCATGGCGGGGGCGCCCGAGGAGTTGAGGAAATGGAGAGTCTGGAACTCTTGGCGCGGGTCGCGAAGAGCGGCCTGGTGCTCGGTCTGGTCTTCTTGAACGGAGTAACTGGCGGCGCGTGCCGGCAAACCCTCCTGCCTCGCTTCGAACTGGCCAGACAAGTGCGACTGAGACGAAGCTGTGCCAGAGGGTGCCTCGCTTTTAGAAGCTGGAGCGTGCACACGCATGCTCCCAGAGGCTTGAGACTCGTTCTGACCGTGGTGCGCTTCCTGGACCGCCTGTGCGTCGAAGGGAATCAACTGGTGCTGCTGGAGGTGGTGTGCATACCAGCAGGACCGCCCTTCCTCCTTTTGGAGGCCTTGCGTCCGCCAGTCGCATTGCAGCAGCTGCCGCTGTTGCGCTGCGGAAAGCATGGTGAGGACCGATGCTTAAATAAAAAAGGTTTCCTGTCTCGGGATCACGGCGAGGGAAACCCGTCTCGTCCTTTCGGATGAAGTCGTCTGCGGTACGCGGATGCCTTGCGACCGCCGTCTAAGAGCCGTCAGTCAAAAAACCAGCGTACGCGGTTGCGACGCGTGTCGAAGGGTCGAGGGATCTGAACAAAACAATCCTTCGAGGGGCCGTGCAGAGCGACGTCACGGCAAATATCCGGGTCATCGCACGCTCTTTTCCGGTTGATGCGGCACGCGCGATGACACTAAAAGAGTAGAAAGAACGAGGCGAAGCAGGAGAGAACTGCCCAGAGAAGCGAACTCGCCAGCTTAGACAAGTTCAAGGACAACGCCCGGGACTGGACCCGTCGTCCAACTGTCTAGATTGGAAAACGTTCGTCATTCACCAGACATTCCCTAGAGTCCATTCACGGAAATAGAGAGAAGGCGAAGAAGGAAGCTGGAACCATCTTCCAAAATTCCAGCTGTCTCAGATTAAACGCAAGCCGGACGCACAAAGCGTACTATTCTCCCTTACTCGGGACGAGAAATCCGCGATACTAAGTGCGGCAATTGAGCGTTCGAATGATTTTCCCTGAAATATTAGAGACGGCTCTTCGCAAGAGAGAGGGTTTGGACACTTGAAGCTCCGATGGAAAGTCCGTGCGGTACCTCTTGCGCAGATTCACCGAGAGAGCTGTTCTTTATAGTTGCGGAAAAATTACGGCGCTGTTCGCCACCGTACTGGCAAGACGCAAAACATTACGGAAAGCAAACGCACCAGTCGCAGGGTATCCAGCATGGTACCGCAGCGTAGAGCCATGAATTTAAACTGATTTGTCCGTATCGTTCGTGAAACTCTTGCAATATCGGTTCGCACGGTCTGGAAGGCGACAGGATGAGAGCGAGCTGCACAAGTTCCAAGAAGTAGCGCGCGCGAGACGCGCGCGCAGTCCGGCGTGGTAGAGGAGGTCGCAGTGACCACGGTGTCCTTACACCGCAATCATGGGCGAAGAACGAGGAAGTCGCTGTGATTGCGACGAACAACACGAAAGCACTGCGCACGTGGATGGCTGGCCCCACAGAAAGGAAAGACACTGGAATGCCCGTTGCACTGCATTGCTCGATTGCGAAGCAACGGTCGTGCAAAAGCCTGGTTGAGGGCACGCGGGTTTGGACGTGGTGGACAGAGGCAGAAACACATCGAAGCTGACACCAGTCCAGCGACGCGTAGGTCCGCAAAGCAAAGTCAGATGTTAAAGCGGAGCGAAAACGTAAAAATCGCTTTGCGCACCTTTGATTTTGTCCCGCTGCTGTTCCGTCCTGTTTCAGAGTAAACATTCAAGTACCTCCGAGTTAGAGCGCGTGGGCACGAAACAGAGCAGAAGTGTGGTAAGCGATGGTAGCAATAGCTGGATGGGAAGTGCGCCCACCAGTGGCCGGCAAGTGGTGTCGGGAGACCACACAAGTTGAGGACGGCCACGGCGAGGCCGGCAAGTCGCTGTCAGAGTTGCAAAGAAAAAGTGGACCAGAGGCACCAGAGGGAAACGATTTGGCGGGATAAATGGAGTCAGAGTGTCCAGATCCCACGTACTTCCATTACAAAAAAGCCTTCGTCGGATGCACTCCAACCTCCCGTTGCCAAGTAGCCGGGGCAGCCCCGGCTGCTCGTCCACGACCAATCGTCATGATTCACCCCCCTCAGACACAACCGCACACAGTGTGCCCTGCTTGCAAATTACCCCCAGCGGAACGTGCGATCGGCGCGAGAACGTTGGTGAGTTTGGAGGGAACGCAGTAGTTTTCCTTGGGGAAATGCACGCAATGCACACGATATTAGGCAAAATGAACTTGGCCCCCTTCCCAGGAAAAAAAAACGTGGAATTGCCGCTGAAAATTTTACTCGAAATGGCCAAGACTGTTCACCACACCCTGGGAAGTGTACACAGTGTGTAGGGCACCATCACAACAGCTGTAAGTGGGTGCGACGTGCCTATCCCGCGCGGGCGGTGTCTCTGAAAAGGTTCGCATGTAACCGGCTCTCGTACAAAGCACCTCGTGGTTGAGGGGAGTCCTATCATCGGGCGCCGATCGGGCGACGGGGAGACGCGACAGGACGAAACGAGGGTTCCGTGAGCAAAGGGCACCTAGGCAAGACGGACCAACTTGCGATGCGAGTGTCGAGGGCGCTCTCGTTTGTAAACCCCACCGGCAAAACCAGCGTGTTGGCATCTTTTGGGCTGACAGGAGAAGTCTGCGCTGGAGTTTGTAGAGCTGCCAGAAAAGGCAGCGGCCCTTGTCGCGCTGGCAAACATGTCGGAAAACATGAGTTCCAGTCCAGGTCAACTCCGCTGTCTGCCAGAGAAAATGTTCACCGCCAGCGATCGCGTCAGCGCTCCCAGTTAAGTGTCTGACAGTGGGTGAGTGGGAAATGTGGTAAGATAATGCACGTGGGTCGGATTCTCAAAGAAGGTATGCTTTCCAGTGGATCCGTAGCTACGGATGGCGTGGCACGGTGCCCACTTGCGGACGCTGGGAAATTCGATGAGATGCACGTGCTGGGTTCTGTCTTCTCTTGCGTGCATTCGTTCGCACTTGACAAACCCGTCATGTATTACCACTTGTTTGCCTCATTGCTCTAGAATTTAGAGTAGTACTGAGAGCTGGCGACTGCATGAGGCGCAACGGCGATGCAGCATTGACGATGTCGGGCAAAATTTCGAACACGTAACACGCCTTCCGAGATACACAAGGCTGTAGCCGCTCGACGTGCCTGTCGTATATCTGGTGAATCTGTGCCCCCGTCACACAATAACACTAACCCCTTCATCTACCACAGTTTCTTCATGCCCATACTCGCTCCCAATTTTGAAGTTCCGTAGTTTACAACTCCTCGGCAGCAGCTACAAAACACTGAACAAAGGCGGTTAGAAAGACTGTGGCAAACAAAGCGGTATGCCAGCCTCAGTCAAGATATTTCCACGGGGTAGATATTGAATGGGGTCTTTACGAAAACCTAGGTTTTTTTTTAGGCAAGAGCATTTGACTGACAACAATTAGTTGCCCACAGAGAACAGAAAAGAGCAGAGGGCATTTCAAGGAAATGAGGAGGATTTCACGGTAGAACTGAACTCATGCTATGGCATGAACTGGCCACGCTTTCGAGTCTGCCCTTCACAACTTGAGACGGCGAGCGTCCAGTTCATGTGCCACTGAAAATTAAACCTTCCATTGCTGCAAGCTGCACTGAAGGCAGCAAGCCTGTATCCGTGTCACGTCATCGGGAACCCAAATGGAGATCGATCAGAGGCACAACAACGCGTCCCCTGTCAAATACTCGAATTCTCGTCACACAACAAAAGCATGTTTTATTTTCGATTCGTTGTCAATCAAGTTCTGATAACCACTGCAGCACTGTCCAATCAATCGACTTCGTGGCATTCTCTGCCCTCTGAAGCAAGAGTGTCACTCGTTCAAACAACACGATTCCTCGTACTTCGAGAGCGCGGTTCGAGAAAAGCCTGCCACCGTCGTTACACGAGGCAGCGTGATTGGTCTGCTTAAATGCATCGGAAGGTACTCGGTTATTCTTGATGGGGATGCGTCTGCGCAGAGTTCCGTGCTTGAACGTCTTTATTATTTGAAATGAGAGTTCGAAGCAGACATCGACTGTTATCTTCTGAGATTGCGACAGCATGCTTGCCTAACTGGCGTCCACAACGTCCTCGTGGACAGTACATCAGGCTGGTTTGTTTCACCCACGATCTGTGCCACTCTCTGGAAATCGCCACTCTCACCCTGGTGATCTTCACATCTCTGCATGCCCTGCCGACAAGTGGCGTGTTAGTCAGTCTTTCTTCCATTCTTGAGATGTTCATTCTTCCATTCGTAGCAGTTGCGGGGTGCGCTGAGTGTATGGGATGTTTCATTCACACTTTCTAAAATCAGCACCGTAAAGCTCTACAAGTTGCAATTGGCACACGTGACACCCCTGTAGCTGCGGAAAGCTGAGATATCAAAAGAGGTAGTTATTAAACTTGGAAGCAAAGAGACGTAGTATCAATCAAGGAAACGGGAGCACTTAGGGCGCTTTCGCCTTTCGTGCTGCCGTAGCGTTAAGCTTTCACATCGGCCACATCGAAGAGGGAGCAGTTATTTTCGAATACGTCAGTACAACTCTGTTCCAATTCACCTGTCTTGCCGCATGCATGAATATCCGGTCCCAGTTAATCCACTTGTATCTGAAGCATTGAAAGTCAAGTGCTTCTACGATTCTGTTACTTTTTTCTGACACTTGCTCCAACACTGACACCGAGCTTTTCGCCGGCGGAAAGAGCCATTTACATCCTCAGAGTATAACAAGGGAACCAGCTTCACTTTTTTTTCACATCGTTTCTTGAACTGCCAATTGTCAGAGGGAAATACGCAGCTGTCGCAAACTACGTGGCAGCTTGCCGCGTTCTCTGGCGTCCCCTTTTGGTTATTCGGACGCCCACGCCGGACTGACACAGTACTTTCATCTTTTAACTCTCCTCCAAAAAATTCCCACTTCTCAATAAATATGACGCCTAAAAAAGAAAGGAGATATTCATTTTTGCACCTCGTACTGACTCCGTCGTCAAGACTGGAGTCGAGAGTCCATGGAATACCATACCAACCTGCAGCCGGGTTGATGAATCGGAATTGCACCATTGAGGTGGTGGTTCACAGTTACGCTACATGAGAGGAAACATTAACTGCTTCTTTAAGAGTGTCGATTGAGGCAAAGTTCTCCGTAGCCCGACTTGTACAAAGAAAGCTTCTTGACATTTAGAGATCCTGCAGCCAATTGCCAGTGTGCCACTATCAGCACGCTGCCAGATGGGAATGGCCAGATCAGCCGAGTAACTCATGTGGCTCTTCACGAGCGTTTTAAGAGACTGCTTCATTATGGATCCGAACTTACTAAAACGGGTTGTACACGAATTGACGACCACTGGCCTCGTGGAATCATACCACCAGTCTGGCCGTTCTTCCCAACGGGAACGTGGCAGCGAGCGCCGTCTCCGCATAGGCACGCATCGAACGCGCAGCGAAGCACAAACTCAGAGTCGATTTTCTTTTTGAATGCGAATTCATATGTCACCACCACGCAGTTACCTGGGATCCAGATTTGTTTCACAGAACTGTTACAAAAAAAGTTCCCCTGGTCGTCTGACCGGGGAACAGAGTTACCTGAGGCGTTGATCCTTTCAGTGCATGCGGCGCGGATGACGAGATTTTCCGAGTCATGCTGGAGACAGTTCCGCCACAGCTCTCATTGCCGTTTGTGCGTATTTATTGCAGATGATTTCTGTTGTCTTTTTTAGTAAGCCAGGGGATACTTGGAAGGGTCTGCGCTTCCTTACTTTGTGTTTCGTGCGCTGCTCCTGCCAGTGGCAACCTTCGGGTGGCCCGCCTAACTTCTGCCCACCCCGACTTTCGAGGTTCTTCTCCGCTCGAGTCGAGCTCCTCTTATCCCTGAGCAGTTTCCGTTTGTTTCGCCTGTGACGTCGTTTCTGCCTTCCTCGGCAGATCGTGTACCCTGCCTCCAGTGGTCGCCCTGTGGCGTTAGCTCAGCATCCTCTCCTGCGTCGGCCCGGTTCTCCGAATTCCCCGTCCGAACTGTCTGTCACTTTTCGTGACTCTCCATACAGAAAGGGGCACGACACCTTCCACCAACGTTTCAGCTGTTCCTTTTCTCCCGTACGAATGCAGATACAGACGCCGTCACGACACAATGCTGTCAGGTATGGGGTCGGTGCCCCTCTCTGACACTCCGTTAAGTGGCCGTCAACTTTTAGAGTTCTCCGCATTCTCCGAAGCCTCGTTGCAGAAGCGACATTCTGTGTCCATAGCACTCCTCCCACTTTCCGTGTGTGACTAGTTAGTTTACCCCCCGCTGTGTCTCATTTCCCGCGAAACCGGGCTCGGAACCGCGTGTGCTGTCGTTTTTCGCGGACCGTCCGCTCTTTCTGGTCGTTCCTCGGTGTCTACGCGGAGTTTATGTAAATACACTGGATTTTTCGAGGAAGGAGGCAGCTATTCCAAAGCAGGAAAAACACGGAACGCCCTCAAACGATGGCGTTCTGAAGCTACACAACGAACCGGGAGTTCACTGTCTGCACTTCCTCTGCCCGGCCGGTTGTCGTCGCACCAAGGTGGTCAGACGACAGAAACAACAAGTTTTTTTCTAGGTGGATGCTCTTTAGCAATGAAGTGCACGGCTGCTGAGTGTCGTCGGGGGTCGGTGTGCCTTCGCGGGTTTCGTCCGGCTTCCCACGATCTGGTACCTCTGTCTCGCTTTTCCTCAGTTCCTCCTCCTCCACTTTTCCCCTGCGACCTGCAAGAAGTGCCGTGTCGTTCCTACGCCTTCTCTGCCAGTGCCGTGCACGCCTCAACCCCGCCGGGTGTGGAGCTCTCTGAGCTAGCTGAGGAGGATGCCGGTGCACGTATGCTAGCTGGCGAACCACGAGAGGAGGCGGCGATGCGCGGTTCGTCGCTCGGCGAGACATCCGAGAACCCGGTTCCAGGTGAAACCCCCGATTTGGGAGGCGCCACAGGTCAACAGAGCGACTCCGGAAAGCACGCAAGTGAGAACGCAGCGCTTCCAGGACCAGAAAACGGCGAAGCAGCCCTCGCGGCCGATGTCCTCGACGATGCAAATGGGCCTTTGGACGCGAATGATTTGAGGACACAAGCCGAATCCGCCACTGCGGATCAATTCCAGACGTCGGGAGGCTCGGGTCTCGTCTCTCCGCCGAGTCGGTCTTCGCTTCGCAAGAAGTTTGCTGAGCGTTTGCACTCGCGTCATCGGAAGCAGGAGGAGGCTCGGCCCGCGATTTCTCCGATCTATGGCTCATCCCCAGTGTCCGAGGTCGGAGACGAGACAACTCAGCAGACGGGGACGCGGCCTTCGTCGATGATCGCGTCGAGTTTCCGAGAGGCGAGAGAACTGAAGGGGCCCCGAAGCGGAATCCCCAGGAGCAACCCGACCTGTCAGTCACGCTACGCGAGCGGCGAATCTTCGCTGACAACTCGAGTCGGAGGTGCGAGCATCGTAGCCGGCTCGGGACCCTCTGAGTCCCGAAACGTGTCGGCTGACAGTGGGTGGCGGTCGATGTCACGCTGGAACAAGTGGAGCCGGAAGCTCGCGTCCCATGCAGAAGACGAGCCGATGCCAGCTTGCCGTGGGGTTCAGTCTCGCGAGCAGTCTGACCCAGAAGCCGTGACAGCGAAGCCCCAGCGAATCGGGAGACCAGACTGCTGCTGGATCGCTCCGAAGCCTCTTCCAGAGATCCCAGGCGTGTCGACTGGTCCCGTCTACACAGTCGCTTCCGGCGCGCTGACGCTGAAGCCAGCGCCGGTGAAAAGAAGACCCTCGTCAAGTCTCGCGAGTGGGGACTCTTCCTCGCTGGCCAGCGGCATTGAGGAGGCGCCCTTGAAAGAGAGCTTCGCGCGTGCAGGACCAGGCCGGGAAGCCCCGATGCCGATCGGGTCGCGGACTGCGTCCGCCCCCGAGCTTTGCGGCTTCTCCTCACGGCCGACGCTCCTCGGCCGCGTGGAGAACACGGGCTGGGTGCGGCGGATCACAAAGCGAGGATTCAAAATCCAACGGGAGACCGTACAGGGCCGCAAGATGCCCTCCGTCCCGGAACTTGGCCGGTGCGCGAACTGGGAAAGCAGCAAAGACGACGACCAGTTCGAGGAATGGGAGGAGGCCCGAGAAGAAGAGGCGCGAATGGCCCGGGCGAAGACTGGAGCAATACGCAGACCGCCGCACTACACCTTCACGACGGCGTACACGACGCAGCGAAGAGGACGGAAGATCCGCGGACCTTTTGAGACCCCGACGAAACTCCGAGAAGTCAAGGGCCACCAAATTTACCCGTCGCGCATTCCAACGTTTGGTGTCAGTACACCGACGCCTACGCTCTTTCGAACGCGCTCGCCGTCTCCAGACGCAAGGACGAACAATGGAACCTGGGTAAGGATGACTCAAATTTGAACTCAGCGAATGGGAGTCAGATTTCATAGTCGTACCGCAAACGCTCAGTCGAAATCTTGGAGAGCAAGCCGTCGCGTTTCGGGACCCACGCAGGAGCTGCATGCCACGCGGGTTTGTAGCGCTTACCTTTTTGATAAGGAGATGAAACCAGGATAACACCCCCTTTACCTAGATGAGATTGCTTCTACAGGAATGACACATTCGGTGGATGGAAAACCGTTTGCCACTACACTATAGCTTCTATTGGCTGTCGAATCGTGTAAACACCGGCAAACAGGCGGCCTAAAACGTCAGTTTGAACCCTACGTGCCTCCTCGCCTGCCTCCGCTACAACCTGCGCACCGTGTCTCCAGTCAAGGAGCCTAGTGGCGATGCGACAGCTCGGAAGTATGTGGTCTTCTGCTGCCGCTGCTGATTTTTTCGCACCGTAGCAGAAGCCGTTTTGTATCTTTCACCTCTGTCATCTAACTCAGTTCAAGAGTGCCCAGTTTTCTCAGAACATACTTCGTTTTTTCCGTTCTAAGGCACCGCTCGCTGCGCCGGGCGTGCGGCGGAGACAGGGAGGGCCTGGTAGGTCGGGTGTGTCACCGCGGGACCCTCTGACGATATGTCGATCTCTCCACGACTTTGTTTTTTCACAGAAGTCGCTGCGAACACAGATGACGGCTATTAGCTTGATTGGGGCAGCTGCGACGGACACATCCAGCCCGGACGACACGACCCCGGACGAATTTGAAGAGGTGACATGCTCGGAAGACGAGGTAGAGCGCAACTCGAGCACGTCTGCAAGTGGCGGAAGGGAAGGCTCTTCCGTGACGCTCAGCCTGGGAGGAAAACTGACGAAGCGGTTGTCGATGTTGAGCAAGTCGGGCTCGGCGGTTACGTTAGAAAAAGCCGAATCCTCGGTGGTGGTGCATGGGGAGAAGACAGAGAACGCGCACACCGAGCCAGTGCATGCGTTGCTGAGAAGCGACGGCAGCGGAGTGGCTGAGCATCTCTCAGAAGGTCCGATAAGAGAGCTGACGAACTCTCCCTCTACGCAGGCCTATCGCCGGGCGTTTTCCGCGAAGAAGAGGTGGGTCAAGCGACCCAAGGTGTACACAGAGGAGGAAGAGAAGCAGCGCACCGAAAGGCGGCGACGGCGCGAGGAGAGGCGCGCGTGCCCCTATTTTATCCCCGCCGTCCCCGGAACTTACCCGGTGGCGAGAGCGCTCCTGGAGTCTCTTTTCCTGTGTCGAGAGCGTCTGTGTCTCGAGCAAAGTCGGCTGGCGCTGCTGGACGAGTTTCAGGTCCGAGAACTGATGTTCTGGCACGTTATTTCTCAGAGGAAGGTGCACCTCTTCTCGGGTCTCACCCTCGATTGCGAGGGATACCAGATCCAGTTTCTTCAAGGGATAGAGACTCAGCTGATGGCCGCGAACGACCAAGACGCGCAGTCGCCCGACACCGCGAATGTGCGAACTCGCGAATTCGTTGACTTGATTAAGATGTCCTATGCCCGGACCTGGCCCTGGGAGAATCACGTCGAGGAAGAGGTCGCGCGGTGTCTGCGCGAAGCCGAAAAAAAGCGAAGGACGGAACTTCACCAACAGGGCGCGAAACGCGAGAAGGCCTGCCTCAAGCCTGAGGACGCCTCAGTCCTTACCCACGATGAGAGGCACGAGTGCGAAGACGCGTGTCGGGGGAGGCTGCGCCGCGAGCAAGAAGAAGAAGATTCGGTCTCGCTCACGGCTTGGTTCACACAGCCTGCTGAGACGGGATCGTTCACAATGGAGGACGAGTCTGAACTGGCGACCTCCTCGGCTTTCTTCTCAGAGGCACAGTTTTCGCAAGGTCGGCAGAGCCATCGCAATCTGTTTGTCGAGACAGGGAGGGCCTTGGGACGTATCATCTGGGGGCCACTGCCCTCGCCGTCGCAAGGCTTTGACGAGCGGACTCTCTGGTTGACGGCGGAGACAGAAAGCGCCTTCCCCGTCTCGCCCTCAATAACCTCTTCGAGTTCTGCGTTTCCGAGCTGCGTGAGTCCCCACGACGGAGGCGACTTGGCCTTCTCGTCGTCGCGGCACGGCTCGAGCGCGGCACATGTAGACAGCGCCTCCACGCTCCACCGAGACACAGCTTGGACTTCTTCCGGGGACTCGTCGGCTGCGCGCTTGGCTCTAAAGAAGGCGCAGAAACAGGAGAGGCGCGAACTGCGGAAGTTGATGCAGATGTGTGGTTCGCTGGTCGGGGAAGACTCTCTGGAGGGGACGGGGGAGAACCAGGCAGTGGACGGAGCCAGTGGTCTCCAGAAGCCGCTAGGCAGAGCGGAAAGCCGCAGGCGTCGGCGTCTCCGACGAAGGCAGCGACGCGCAGCACGTGCGGCAAAGACGTCACAGGCGCAAGGCGAGGCGGCTCACACTCTCAAGAATTCCGCGCTTGCTAGCAGCTCCGCAGCTTCCGTAATTGACGAGCCGCAAATGTCCGAGTCGAGGAGACGCAGCCAGAGTGATACAGAGAACAAGGGCGACACAGAGATGGGTGTTGCCGGTCACCGAGCCTGGGAGAAATGGCCGGATGACGCCGACAGTGAAGACATCGAAGACCTGAATCGCTGCTTGAAGGAGGTGTTGCAGAAGCTTTTCCGCGAACAGCGTCGGCTTCTACGGAAGCAAAGCGAGAGGATCAAAAACTCGGGCTCAGGGCCTCAGGACTCGCGACGCGTGTCGGAGAGCGGCGCCGAAGACTCCGAAGGCGACACCGGGATGGCGAGCGTCCAGGACGAGATTTGCAGGCGGAAGCGGGAACTGGGACGCAGCGAAGAGGAACGGAAACGAGCGGGTCTTGTTTATAGGGTGGCTTCGCCCCTCCAGCCTCTCCTCTTGCTGCAGGACTCGAACTTCTGGTTCGACATGAGGGAACTCGCGGAAGAGTGGAGGCTTAGTCAGCGCGCGCCCCTCTTCCAGATTGTGAAGAAAATTGTTAATCGGTTGGTACAGTCTGCGCAGAAACGTGCAGAGCGGAAGAGAAGGAGAGAGAACCGGGTCCTTGCCGCCGCCCTCTTGGCCCACACAGACCTTCCTTTCCCCGAATCAACTCTGCGACTCGCCCCGCGCTTCTTCTTCTTGGGGAGACCCGCTGCGGAGGTATGCACACAACACAGGCAGGAAGGCGTGCTGAGGGATTCGTGAGGGGGAAGGGATAAGGCAACCGAGAGTAGAGGCTCAAATGGAAGTATGTTCTCTGGGCAGGAGTAGCATTCGTAGAATGTCGCGAAAAGCAGTGCGAAGCGTGTTTAGAGTGTACGGTTGGTTTTTCGTCCTTGTTTTTTCATCGATCAGGAAAGTGCTGCTTGGAGTGGGCTTCCACAGTGACTCGTTCGTGGACTTCGGCGAAGTTTTTTGTGTCTGCGTGCAAGCGAGGAAGCGTGCAAGCCGTCCGATGTGGAGAGGCTGGGCGTGAGGAACGTGTTTCTACCGTTGTGGTGATAGTACTCCTGCGTTGGGAAAAAACTGTTCTTTGCCGAGCATTTGTTGGGTCGAATGCAAATGACTACCCGGTAGATCGCCAGTCGTTTTTCTCTTTCGTCTTCGCTTCGTCCATCCCCGTCTGATATTTCGTTCTAGTTGGTCCGCTCTTCCTTCTCGGTCGAGACCTGACTGAGTTGTGGTTTTCCAGTTTCTTTCTTCCCAGTGATTCCCGCTGTTCCGCCTACATAGTTTGCCGGTGTTGTCTCTACCTCACTACTCTATCTCGCTTTCAAAAGAGGTTCGCAATTCACCATTTGTCTTTCTTGTGTCCTCTGCTTTTTGTCAGATTATCGTCATCCTCTCGTCCCTCTGTGTGAGGCGGCAAGCAATGTTCAATAGCGAGCGCCTGAAGAACTTGATGAGCTGCAAGGGCGTCATCTACTATATCGTCGACGCCAATAATGCCGTCGCAGGTACGGTGCAAATAGAAAGCTAACTGAATCGTGAATTCCGTATTCTCAAAGTGGCGGATGCCAATATCCTACGACATTAAGCTTGCATCACGTTGGCCTTGTTCATCAAATGGTACTAGTAAGTAACAGATCAGGAGGCCACCCTGGAATCATCTGGACACCAGCCCAAAATCCAGATATATATATATATATATATATGTGAATAGGCACAAGTTGGAATATATATATATATATATATATATATATATATATATATATATTTGTAGATATATTTGGTACCTTGGCTGCGTTGAGGATACTACGTATCTGATGTAACATTAAAACGATTTTTTGTATTACATTTTATCTTGCCTTCTGTAAGTGTGTGGTTGAGAATGAGCTGCAAGATCTGGTTCGTCGGAGTGCTTCCGTCAACATTTTACCAGTGTGTTGTCTTTTGCTTGGACGTCTCATGTCGAGCTGTACACGAGGTTCGGTTTCGCGTTCTGTGGCGGGAGTTAGCGTCGGAGAGTGCTTCTTCTATTTTGTTTCAGATGACAAGTCGCCAGACATGAGATTGCTTCGCCGATGGAAGAGGCAGCGGATTCTGCGCAATGCGCCTCACACACACCACGGAGGAAGTAAGTGCTGCAGTCGAAATAGGACAGGCCTGATTTTTTTCCTTCACACGACGAAACCAAGCAGACTAGTGGGGACGGTTTGTGTGGCGTTACAGGAAGCGTCCTTTGTCCTCCTTCACTGTGGAACGCGCGTTTTCCGGAATTAGCACTCAACAACGCTCTAGTGTCTTCGGTGTTCTATGATACCCCTGTTGTTTACATGAGGAGATGCTGATTGGTTGAAGCTGACCTGGTGTACTTCCTCGTCTATTGTATTTCCTTTTGCCTTTTCAAAACATCCCCGTCTGCCCCCTGTAGTTCTCGTGTTCCGTGGTCGCCTTAATGTTTCTTGTTTTTTTTCTTTCACCTCTCAAATTTCGTCTGCACGCCGTTGTAACCTCCCGCAATTTTTGCCTTTTCTTTGGTCACTCTACACATATTCTGCATCTTTCCTAGTCCCGGTTTGTCCGTGTCATTCACCAGTTCTCATTCCCCAGGTGTTGGTCGACGGTCAGTCGATCGGCTCTTACGGCGAGGTGCAGCAACTGGAGGACGATGGCTTGCTGAGTAAGGACGGAAGCCTTTCATGAGAAAGTAAACCGGCAATTAAAGCCAGACAAAACAGGAAATAACGCTGAAGAGAAGCTGTCGAACGCAGCGCCACAGAACCACGACACGTCGTCGTTCTTGCTGCGTTGTCAGGCTCAAGACGGTATCTTAAATTGAGGTGTTTCGTTTTCGATCTAGGCCGTATTCCTTAGTCTCCTGCCGCGGCGGCAGTGTACATTTAGGTTGCCCTTTGTGCGGATGTAAAGTGCGTCGTTGAAATCGTGTGGTACAGCCTTCACCGGCCAAGTGAGTCACTGGCCTGTGTTTCGGTCTCTCCTGACAGATGGAGAAGGCCACAGGGAGAACAGACTGCAGCTTGTCTTTCTGCTGTGTTTCCTTCGATTTGGGAGCAGGTTGTGCCTACAGTCAGGCGCTGTACACCAACCCTATCGGGCTTCTGTCCATTGTGCTGTGTGTGCGTTTTCCTCAATGCTGCATACTGTGTATTCTGAGGAATGGTTCAAGGCTGCGGCTGTTTCCTCCAGTTTTCTACTTTCTCCTGTTCTATGTTTTTGCTCCTTCAGCCGCCATTTTCTGCCGCTGTCGATGCCCAACGTGCCTGCAACCGCGGCACGTGGACGACGAGCTCTGTCGATGGTGTAATCTTCAGTTCCGAGAGTTGTTGTCCGTCAAGCGACATGACGAGGGAGAGCTGAAAGAAATGTACCGGTAAGAGTTTGAGGAAAGGCGAAAGGATGCGGAGAGGAAAAGGCGCCTGCAGGTGTGAAACTGCGTGTGAATACCTCAAGACAACCGCACTTCGACGTTCAGTGCAGGGAAGTTCATGTAAGATGCAGATGCGCACTTAAGTGTACGCAGATCTGACAGAACATGAGGTTGTAGTATGCATTGCAGTTATCACTGTCCAAGTTGATATGGTCTCAGTACAAATGGTCTACGATTCAGAACATCGTCGCATTCGCTAGATGCGTGCTTCTGTTTTTCGTCAGTGGAATCCACATTCAGTTTGTCCTCCATTTGACTGACCTGAAAAAAGAAGTTGAAGGAAGCCGGTTCAAAGCTCGATCGCCTCGAGGGTGGTCGGTGCCAGGGTATGACTCTACGTGCACTTCGCGGGGCTGCTGGTGGTGTTTGGACCCTGAAAATAGATTTTTTTCAAATGTTTTCGTTGCCAGACGTGGCAGGGGAAGAGGTTTGAGATGGACTTGCACCTATCGCGGGTGCTGCTTCCGGGGTTTGTCTCATCTTCAAAAACGCCGTCTTGGACCGGAAGGATTGTGTCGTTGAGCAGGAACCGGATGAGTGGCACGGAGATGGTTCCTCATGCCCTGTCTGTAGCAGTATCTACGCAGGATGAATCAGTGGTTTCACGCACGCCAGGGTCTACGAGAGACTGGAGAAAACACAAGGGATATTCCATGGAACAGTTGGGGTTCCCCTTCGATTTGAGACAGACTTGGCGTGTTGCTGTCTTTTGCAGGGGCCATCCGACGCGTGCGATTCCTCTTTTGAGATCTTGTTTCGACCAATCAATCAGTGAGTTGGCTTCACAGAAGGAACAGGAGGAGAAGCAATCTGCAGAACAGTGTAGACTCTCACGTGCCGTTTGTGGCTCGTTTCGTTTATTGCGTTTCGAGGAAACGCGGTCCGAAGAAATCGAATCTGTCGTCGAAAATCGCTCTGCTGCTCCGATCAACACTGTTTCACGCGTTTTAACTCGGTGCCTTTTTTCTATACTTCCGTGATGACTACACGACTGGATTTCATTTGTGCATAAAAAGGTGATACGGTGTGGCTAGATTCGAGATCCGTTGGCTTCAAGCGACTGCTACGGCGAAATGTGTCGCTTTCCCTGGGACAGTTGACGGGGCAGTTTTCGTCTGCACGGACCTCCAGCCGTTCGCTTCTGTGTTTGTTATTCGGCTTTTGTCTCTCGTGGTGCTGTGATGAATTACTTCGTACAGGTTGGATTCTTTACCCCAACTTTTGCTCTTTATGTGGGGCTGAGCGACGACCGGATCAGCCGTGGTGCCCACAATGCCACATGACAACTAGGGACATCGCGTTAGCAAGGTGTCTTGGCATTGGCATTTATCGGGACGAGCAGTGTCGCAAATGCGGCAACTCTGGTAAGGACCGTTCTTGATTAACCGCGGCCTACAGTCGAGGGGAACGTTGAGGTAGAGGCATGTGCGGCGTTTGCTGCGTAGCAACAGAGGATGAGCAGTCGCAGGGAAGTCCGCGAGCAAAAGAAACGAGCGGTACTTGTCCGGGGTCGCGTTGCGTTGTGGGGGCATACAGCGCTTGTGTGTGAAGTGAACGAGCAGTATTGGCACTTTGCGGGATTAGAAGTATACCAATGGGGACACATAAGATCACCGAATATAATGCTACGCTCCTTCATATAACGCTACACACTGTAAATAAAGGACACTCTTTTTCTTGTGTGTACCATGTTTTAGCTGGCGATGCCTTAGACTGCTTGGAACGGCTGCCTCCACAAGCGAATCCCAAGTTTTCTGAGCCACCTTTGACGAGTTACCTGACCAGCAAAGCGTCTCCACTTTGCCCCCATTGTGGGGAGTTGCTGACCTACTTTATGCCGGTCAACGAGAAAATCGCTGAAGAGCGGCGCGAGTTCGGCAGGTCGTGTACGCACCGGAGAAGAAAGGCTCCGTGCGAGTTGCTAAATGACGCAGACAATGTCAACAAGCAGGCAGAAGACACCATGAGCAAGCAAGAGCAAGAAAATATCAACAAAAATGAGGAAGTGGTTCCTAACAAGGAGACCGAAGACGCTGTCAACAAGATAGAGGACGGCACTGTGAAAAACCGGACATATGACCTTGTCAGCGAGAAAGCACAAAAGACTGCCAAAGCGGCAAGCGGTTCTGCGAAAAACGATGTTGTCACCCGCCTCGATACGGTATCGCCGGAAGGAAAATTACCCGCCTTTGAAGTGCGCCTCGAAAGTCAAGACTAATCCTTTTATGTGGCTCGGTTCCAGATGAAAGCGGTTTTTATGGGCATGAAACGCAGGCTCACGGAATATGCCTTGAAATTTGCCTGCCACATCTCTGAAAATTGGTTATATTTTGACGAAAGGTAACCAGATGCCAGCTTAGTGGAAGGCGTGAAAAAGCGGGCGCCTGTTCCCTTTTGCGGAGCAAAGGTAGGTTTTTCTCTGCGGATTTGTATTTGTTGGGGCTTACAGGAGAAACCATTTGTGAATCAATGTGCTTTTGAGAAAGAGGCGTGGACACGCCTTTCTCGAAGACAATGAGCCGTGAGCTACCGGCAGCTTGTTCAAAGGCACAAAGTGGCAGCTTGTTCGTTCACGATGTGTTCGCTTTCTAAGGAGTAGTGCCAAGCTGGTGGAAGGCGAGATTCAAAAGAAGCGGCGCTGTGTCTCAGCTGCTGCCATTGGTGTCAAAGAACGGGACAATCAGGTATACCCCTCGGCAGCGTTTTGCGAAGAAGTGCTGATTATGTTGAAACCTTGCAAATGGAAAAGTGCGTTTGCGTAGCAATCATTTGGTGTGCCGTCGTTTATGTGCCGGAGCGGTCGAAGTTGCTGGAGTTTGTGCCACCGCGAATGGGCAGATACCTCCGGAAAGTTGTATGATACGTCGGTGGTTCCCAAGTCTCAACACCGGATTCCAGTTACGTGATTCTTCGTGACAACAGGTCAATTGTCTACTGAACGATCTACATATTGACTAAGCGCAGCGTCACGAAGAATCGATAAAACACGGTCGAAATTATAGCGTATATTCCTTTGACAGCCTGCTCGGCAATATTGCGGTTCTTCACTTTTCATCACGGTGGGCTGTTTGCTAACATGTGTTTTTAGCCATAGATGACTGCGTCACCTGATAACAAATACGTGCAGTTATTTGCGTTGTTGCATCGAACACCGCGCGCGCGACGGAATTACACATGATCACCTTTTTGCACTTTGAACTGTAGAAGAAGGTTTCGGATCCCCAGAAGTGCGGATGTTCGCATATCCCGTGGTTCCCAAATGTAGACTGTCTTCGCTTTCTTCCCGAAGAAAGCCGTTTGAACTGTTGTACGTATCTTTTACCGAAGGTGACGTACAGGGAGTCTGAAAATCACCATGTACGATTTTCGTGAAAGACTGCAATTGAGGATATCGCCTACCCTTAGGTGGTATTCAGTGCGGATTTGATATATCTGCATCATTTCACTTGCAAAAACTTTACCATCTACATCGACAGAACATATGTCGTGCAGAACATGAAGTCCTCAGGATTGGCAGTTCATAGATGGAGAGCTGATAAACGTTTTAGCATTGCGTGACTGACATGGATCGAACCTGCCTTCAATTTCAAATTAATCAGTCGATGTAGAAGAAGCGACACTGCTGCACATCAGCAGACGGTGTCTCGCGGTCGCACACGGAGAAACTGCTACTGGCCGCGGGTTCATATGTTTGAAAGATAGAAAAACAAACTCCTCAAATGAGACTCAGCATTGATTTTCTTGCTTTGCCAAACACTGCGTCCACAACTCGCTTCAGCTGAGCTTTCTTGACAAGGTGGCCGGTTGATTCTGGTACTCACCTCCGCATTTGTTTGACAGACGACTGTCAGTGTACGAGACGGCCTTGCCGAACAGGAAGCGAGCCCTACGTCCTCTGTCAGTTAGGTGCTTGACCTAACTCAAGGGTTACGGCTCTAGCATTAAAACAGAAAGTCCGAATATACTTCGTAAGGGGGAGTCGACTTGCAAATCTCCTTGAGACAGACAGTGGCCCAGGGAGTCTGCTGACAGACTCTGCCGCAAGTGCTTTTGTGCCCATAGCGCGGCCATGCAGAAGTCTCTCGCCCTGTTGCCCATCGAGGCTACCACAAGCTTTGGTAGAAGGGGTCTAGATGTACGTCTGACACAAGCTTTCTTGTATCGGGCGACGCAGGATGAAGGGCTGCGCCGGCTTTCACGAACAGCAAGAGCTTCGGCTGTCAGGAGCAGCCTACGTGGCTCGGTTTGGACCTAGGCGACGGTCAGTCAACCATTTTGAAACAGAGTCGGGGACACTTACACGGCACGCGTAGACGGGATCTCTATCATCAGTTGGGCTCCGCGGGTCAGTCGATATTTCATGAGCATCGCCACAACAAAACGGAAAGTTGTCCAACAGTAAAGTAAATGTAGCGTTTGCTTTCGTAGGTAACTTTCGATCCAAAATAACGCCCTACGATACAGTTCCACGTCGGCTGATGCTTTGAATCGAAAAACTGTCTGATATGATCCGCGATGTCCCGCAAGTGCTTAAACATTTCGACAGCCTACAGAAAGATGCAAACACAGGAAGCCGCGTCAAACAAGAGGGATTATCTGCTCAAATTTAGGAAGACATAGCCCCAAAAAGTAGGAACGCCGACACTCGCGTGTGCCATGATGTAAGACTCTCAGGGCAGCGGCAAACCAGAAGCGTTTTGTGAGATCCCGCGGACTTAGTCACAACATGCAAAAGACGGTCACCGCGTCACGCGGTCAGTATTGCTGGGTGCATGAATACGGAATAGCATAGACTAGCCGATGGTGCACAACGAAGCTGTCGAAATTAGCGCTCATACACCTAGTTCAGTTATACAGGGGACTCTATGTACGCCAGCCTCTTCGCGTCACCTCATTTCATTCTGGAGACGTGCTCGTGGCAAACCGCCAACTGATAGGGGTTGTGTCATCCCAAAAACCGTGAATCATTGTCACTATTCTAACACAATGAAACATGTATTTTGACACTCAAAGTAGTGAGTTTATCGATCACGAACTACGTGTCATCGTGCAAGGCGATGTGTTCTCCGCGGCGACTAAACCCTAAAACAGTCCTAGTTATTAGCTGTTGAGGATCGTGATGTGAAGCGTTCCTAAACTGTTCGTGCCCCCGTACAATGGTCTGCGGTTGGTGGCCAAACCTCTATTTTTTCCACTACTTCATCAGAGGCGTTACGCACAGGCAGGCGGTGTAAAACGTAGGAAAGGATGTATGGTAGCGTCGTAGAACGCACTGCAGTTTCCAGTGGCCACAGTATTCGGACGTGTTGAGAAGTATATACTCGTCGGTATGCCCTGCCACTCGAAACAGACCGAAACACTTGTTGCGATGGTGTTAAACGAGGGTACCTTGAGAGGTAAGAGGTCGTCATCGCGGTAAATACTATCTATGTTAGGAACGCACCCGTACAGCTTGTTCTTCCGCATCTTTCCGCATATCCTCAGGCATCTCCTGGTTTCGAACAACAACCTTCGGATGTTTTCCGTCCTTATTCTCCATGACGGATGATGACAAGTTCCGTTTCCACTCAGTTCAATAGGAGAATGAAGTAGCATCAGCCACAGAGCGCACACTGGTTCTCCGTTAAAGCAATTGGTTGTTCGATTTTGCAGCGGGAAAGCTAAGTATCAGGAAAGCATGGAATTTCTCACATTGGTTCTTAGCAGTGTTGTCGCCTCGAAATGCACACGTTTCACGGGTCAAATGCTGTACAAACCTTCGACAAGAGGTTTATACTCGTAAACTTTCAGTAGATCTTTTTTTCTCAATAGCGCGCATGCCGTCCCAGGCAGCGGGGGCTAACACGCAGGTGCTTAACCAAAGGGGGGCAAGCAACGAGATAAAACACGAAAAAAAAATTGTTGACTGAATCGTCAGGGTCGGGGCGGTGAGCTCCTTCTAATCAATGTGGATGTGGAGATGTTCCTTGTTCTCTCTCTTTCGCTGCCAGCACTTACGGTCCTGTCACTTGCACCGCCTCTTTTTGGTGCTTTCAGAGCATCCGAGACAACAACGACAACGAAGACAGCACGACCACGAAAACGCTTGAAAGTCTGTTTCCGCCGTTCGCGGGCAAGGAAATAGCATATTCCCATGTAATATTCTGTGTTTACTTCCAGTGAGGCTCACTTCAATGGTTCACTTTCAAAACGCTCTCGAAGTCAAGTTGCTCAAGTCAGCGTGGCCGATGGTGCGCTTGCTCTAGAAGCCTTGTGTGTTTGTTGGTGCACATGGACTAAATAAGCGTTGTGACCATTCGAAAAATCTGTTCAACACAGCTGCAAACTGACCGCGGAACACGGGGCAGCAACCATGGCTGCCCACTTCATTGGCGTGCTCGGTGTGAATTACTATCCGGCTAACATGCCCTTACAACGACTATAGCTTCCCTACCCCATGTCTCGTCCCCTTTCCGTTACGAGGCTGCATAGTTCCTAAACGAGCACTTGTGACAGCCTGAGCAACTTGCGTAGTCGCATGTGACACTTATAGCGTAAGTAGGCAAATCGGAGGCAACGGATATGGCCATGTAATAGCGGCGCCTCCTCGTTATTCGGCCTGGGGGAGTGTGAGTCTCTTTTCATGTCTATACAGATCATTAGGCAAAGGACTCAGGCGGCGGGACGCTATCGTCCTCTGTCTATACCATTGAGTGCGTCCGATGAATACTGTGTTCTAGGTTCTGAGTGGTTCTCGTTTCTCTAGCCAGCGCGCAGAGGGACACTCTGCACGCGCATTTAAAATGTTTTCCAGACCACAATTCTCACGCGGACCCGTACGGAACGAACACAAAACATTTCGTGACATGCTATCGCCTCCAGGTTGATCGATCGTTTTGTTCATCTTCCAAGAGGTTTGCAACACGTGTTTCCGGGAATCTTGTGGCTGTATTCTTTTGGCGTTGCATTCCGGCTAGCGGTTCCCAAGTCGACAGAGAAGAAGCACGATTAGAAAGAAGGCAGATTTCCTGTGATTCTATGCAAGACGGGTCATCTGCTGTGGACACTAGATCAAGCAGGGAGCCCCAGGGCTCTAGCCGGATGAGAGCACGTGTCAGCACAGGATTCTCGAGCGTTTACAAGCCACCAGCTGGACGAGTGAAGACCTGCAAAAAGTGGTGACCTGCAGAAAACCCGTTGTAAACATGAGATCACTACATTCTGACGCTGCACTGATATTACATCATCCAGCAATCGCATACGGGCATGAACACATGTCTTTGGTTATCACTTGTGGCAGAACGTCAAGCATAAAATCAGAGAATTGATGTGTGTATGCAGGCTTTAGCACTGCTTGATTGAGACATGTTCCTGAGTATAAGACACCGATATCTCTATCTCAGTCCGATACACTTGGACTAACTTGCTTACATTAAATCCGTTCCTTGTGACAAGATTTTCTCCGAAATTGTCGCCGCTGGCTAGGTCTAGACCAAGCAAGCACCAGCGGAAGTTGTCCCTTGAACTGAGGTGTTCGAAGGAATCTTTCGGAGATGTTCACTCCAGTGGTACACATGGTGTCTGCCTTCCACATATGCCGTGTAGGACTACCGTCTCTGTGCAGCACGAACAGAGTCCATTCTACTTCATAGCAAAACACTTGGTAGCACGACCTAAGGACAGCCGGTCGCCCGTACTGCTAAGTGTTGTATAGAGAACGCATGCTGTAACACTGCAGGTTGAGAAAACGGCCTGCCAGAAGATGTCTCCTGCAGGCATCTAAAGGCCACCTGTGAGGTAGAACTCAGCCCAGCAGGCTTGAGGCTGACGGAAACAAATGGCTTGTGAAGTGAAGAACAGGCAAGCGAAGTTTCGTCATCGCGATACCTACACATCACTTGAGCATAGTAAGACATCAAGGCCATCGTAGAGTCGTTCCTCGCTAGTGTACACCCCAGCACAAAACAACAATGAGTAGATGTTCCATAGCATCTCTGGCAGGAAAAGCTGATACCAACGAGCTTCAATGAGCTGAAGCGCTGCCAATTCTGTAGCCCTGCTGCCAACATTTGTTTTTCGCCAGTAGCGCGGCCTCAAAGCCAAGCGAAACGCGACTGTTTTGGCCCCCCCCCCCTCCCTCTTTGAATCGACCGAGGAGCAGGAAATGACAGAATCTGCAGCTCGCAGAAAAGTAGAAGATATTGCCGTTTTCCAGCTAAGTGTGCTAAGGAACAGAAACAGCAAACATATCTCACGAGGCTGTTACGATTGTGTGCCTCAAGTCGCGATGTGGAAAAGGACGCTCTGCATGCAGAAAATCCTGTGTGTTGAAGACACTTCGTGCAGAATGCTAGATGGGGCTGCTGTCTCGTGTCATCTTGAGTGAAGCATTGGCCGAGATGCTCACACTCATTATTAGCGCCTAGTACTGTGCATTGGAAACCTTTCCTTTGCCGGGATTATCCTGCCGGACCCCTTATTTCGAGTTCTTTCTGTATTTTGGCAGTCAACCCCAACTGTCAGAGACAACCAGGCAGATGCATCTGGAGCTCTGTGCTGGAGAGGTGTAATTTTCCCAAACCTTTCTCCCACAGTGTTTGCCGCGTTCCTTCATTATCACTCATCCCTATTTCGGTTAGGCTGCTGCTGAGCCGTCTTTGTTGTCGACTTCCTAGTCTCTCTGACAGCCCCCCAACTCTGGCCAGAGATTTAGGTGCCGTGAAACCGCTGGCCCCATGGTTTTGCCCCGCGAGTGAAGGGTGTCAAAGCGGTGCCCACAGTGGAGGAGACTTTTGAAAGAGCTGTAAAAATTGGAACTGCGTCGAGCCCGAAGACGGAAAACGGGCGCAAATTCTGTCTGTACAGATCTTGTCGACAACCGGCGGTGCCGGTGATTCAACACAGGGGTGGCTGCACGGGAAGAGTTGTTGGCCCTTGTTTCTCCGTTCAGAAATCCACAGCACAGAAAGATAATGTTGACGGGATGTATGCACAGTGTTTTTGTCACACAACGGTGGATTCAAGACTTGAGTATAAGTGGCACAATTCCTCAAAGAGGGGTGTACGCCGTCAAAGGCGTGAGACCTTGTTGCAGGAATACTTTCTTCTCAGATTCATGAAGAAAGGACGGAGAAGCGAGGGGGAAGCGTGATCCTTCGTTCCTAAAGCGTTCAATGTGTCTCAGTGAAAGTCCAGTCTCTTTTGTGTGGGTGGCTCCCTGTCGACGAAATGGGCAAGACGCAACCGCGGCACGGCGAGACAACTTGAGCCCGAGGATCGCAGGGTATGTTCTTCTCTCTTCCTTGTTCCAAGAGTATGGCTAAGAAGGCGGAGGGGTAGTAGCTGGTGAATGCAAAGGAAGACAGACCATTCTTAGGTTTCTCAAGTCCCCGCTTCACATGCCTTAGCGCAACGGCGAGACGGAGAACAGAGACCCTCTCAGGTCTCTTCTTCTCCAACGAAATATGACCGATCGTGTATCGTTTCTGGCCCTTTGGGGGCCTCGCACCTTCTTTCTTTTCTTCGTCTTCCTGGTGTTGCTGCATACGCTGAGGGAGCACCCATATGGGCCGCGTATCTCCAGTTCTGCTTGCGCCTTTTCTGTGTCTCCCCGGTCTTCCCCCGCCGTCCTCACTCATCCTATCTCCAAGCCTACGTCTCTTCCTCGTGGTCTTCCCTTGTTTTCTCCCCCTCTGCCGACCTTTGCCTCGCGTTCGTTATCCTTTTCCGCGGCTTCTTCCCGGCCGCTCTCTCTCGCCTTCTCGTACGCATCTCCGCGATGGCGTTTCTCTGCAGATCTCCCAAGGTTCATCCCCAGGTGCATTGAGTCGCTCCCAGCGAGGCGGAAACCGTCTCTGTTTCCAGAAGGGGCTAGGACTTCGGAGGGAGAGTTCAACCTGAAAAGGGAGACAAAGCGTCGACCATATGCGTGCCCTCGCTCTCCAGGTTCTCCACGACCACCGTTGGCTCTGTTTTCTTCTTTATCTCCCTTTCTGCCTTGTGCATGCGGACGATTCTCGTCAGCTTGCCCGTTGAAGTCTTCGGCTGAGCTTGAGAGCCGTCCCGTCCACGCCCCTAGGCAAGATTCGCGTCTCCGGAGAAGGCGCGTGTTTCCGATCAACTCTAAAACCTTTTCGGGCTCCTGTTCTCCCTCTTCCTTTCTTGCTCCAAATCTCTGTTCCTCGTCTCTGTGTTCGCCGTGTGAGTCGTCTCTCTCCTCGTCGTCCTGTGCGTTCCATTCTTCTCCTCAACGCTTTCTGAATCTGTCTCCAGCTCCTCCGCCCTCCTCGCTGTCCCCTTGTTCTTCCTCGCAATCGACACGGCTTCTTGCCAAAGGCGAGGTCGCGACGGCTGTCGGGCGGGAAGCGCCTTATCCCTCTTTTCTCGTGCCGTCGCCTTATCCTCCACCGCCCTCCGGGGCGGAGACTTGGGAGGAGACAGGCGGCAGAGGAGACGACATTAACGAGGAAGAGAGAATTCGCAGAAAGGCGCAGGCCTGGCGCGTTGATCGCAGTGTCCTTGACCTCAGTCCCGAAGAGCTGGATCGGAAGGTTGCCGAAGAAAAAGAGGAACTCCAACAGCGATGGCGGACCCGACTCGACGTAGAACAAAGGCGGCATCAAGATTACTTTGAGCAGCAGAGAGAGGATCAACGCGAACTGCTGAACTCCCTCTCAGCCCCACCGTGTTAGTCTGTCCAACCTGTGTGCCATTGCCTTCTCGGGGTCGTAAAAAACAGAAACCCCGCGAATCCCCTGTGGAGGCGACCGCACAACCGTGGATAGAAGAGATTCCATCTCCAGGAGGTGCCAAATTGGACTATTTGGAGTTCTTGGGGCAAGTGCGCCTCATTCCCATTTTTCACATATTTCAATATCCTACTTGTATTCATGTTTGCTTGGAAGCTGGAGTCATTAGCAGTGTTGGTTTGATATAAGCATAGAATCAATCCGCTAGAAAGGTGTAGGATAGTAGCTACAACAGAATAAGAAGTTCTTTGCGTGGAGGTTTGTTACGTTCCGTACAGTTGTAAGTAAAAGGTGCGTTAGAGACTTAGACTAGCGCAGGAGCGCATTGTTTCATTCGACAGTCCACTCTCAGTCTTACCATACATAATACGTTTATGATCCCAGGCTGATTTAATAAGTCAAAGGTTAGCCAGGGGAGTTAGCATCAGTTGTTACGTGATTGGTATTGCATGCCTGATAATTTATATTGTGATTCTCATCAATGGGAGCACAGTTCCTTGGGTATCCGATCCAGTGTTCTGCTTTGGGCATTGAAATTGATCTACAGTTCAACCCTGTGTTATTTAAGTCAGTTGATTGGTATTACATTTGATATCCTGTGGATTCAGTGTCCAAGACTATTTGGGTTAATAACGATTCCGTCTTCCATCTTCCAAATAAACTATACTAGAATGTCTCTGTTTATTCGATTTGAGTTATACAGTTCTGCGTCGCGGATCATTGGTACAGGGACAGTATTTACTTATAATGTGGCGATTACAATCCATGGTCTAGCTTTGATCTTCATGTTAACTTCCTCAAAACGCCAAAGGCCATGTGATCTATATAGAGGAACGGGGTCTTAGAAGAAACCTCCACAGAAAAAGCTTAAAAATCACTCTGCCTTAGAGATTATTCCTCCCAGTGCGATGGTACCGAGCATACTAGCATCTAACTGGGCTCCCAACGCGGGCGTGCCGGACCTCCGATAGCCACATCTCACGAGTATTTTTGTGCTCCCCTTGTCTCAAGGTTCGCCGTGATCTGCTGCATGCGTTTCGACCTCCAGTGACTTACAGTTCTCTGCATCTTTTCAAGACCCCAGGGCAGGACAACCCGCCGCGATCCCCCTCGCTTAGCGTGGTTCTTCGATGTTTGTTGGTGCAGGTGTTTCTTTTGTCCTTTCGATTCTTCTCCGGCGCATCCTGTCTCCGTTTTTCTCTCCCTATTTTGTTTGCCTGCAGGGGTTCACCTCTTTCGCCCTGTTCAGCTGGATGACTCGCCTCCGCTTAAATATGACTTCCGCGTTTACCAGCCTTACTTTCGGAGCCTCATTGTGAGTGTCTTCTCCGCAAGAATCAATCGAAAAAATGGCAACCCCGTAGAGGTTGGAATGGCGAAACCGCTTCAATCTGAAGTGTTAGATTCCGGGATATTTTCAGAAGTTGCCGAATCTGCGTGGAGGATTTGAGGGCTCGACGTCGGTGTCCTTGTCCTAGTCGGGGGGGGGGTTCATCCACGGAAGTACAAGCAGAAACTATGACTGTCCGCTCGTGCCCATTGTCTCGCATCTGTGTTTCGGTCGTCGGCCGTTTATTTGTGTCTATGTCATCAACATGTCAATGCAATATCAATAACGACGAAACCCATTTGATAAACATGACGGCATAGAAGCTTAAGCTGCATATATGTGTTCAAACTCCACACACTGAATATACTAATGCTAACCTACTAAGGACACGACCGGTAGGACACATAAGGCGTTCTCCAGCGATATGCAAGAGGCCGAAGATTTCGGCGGACCAACAAAGGCGCAAGGAGCGATCAGAAACTAGATCTGGTAAAGAAAGACCTTCAAGCTCTAAACCGGAATTTCACCTCGTAGTATCACTCTCAAGAAAAAGCTTATACATAGTCCTGTCTCAGAGATGACTACTCCCAGGACTAAGGTAGCCCGTTGCCCTGATTCGATCTTTTCTTCTGCGGGGTCTCGCCGCATGTGTATTGCCTATTTTCTCTCTTGCTGAATCTTCAGGAGGCTTCTAAACCTTTCATTCACACAAAAGTCATTCCGCCATCTGCCATCCAGGTACTCCCTCTATGCGTTCGGGATCTCCGTAGTTCTTCCCAGAGGCGGCCTCGCAGGGTTGTCGTCGTGACTACAGTTGGAGCTTTGTTAAGCCTGTATAGATGTGTGCCATTCTCGTTTGACGTGCTGGCGTTATTTGCATGCATTTGTAAAGGATACCCGCGTCAAAAATGAACGAGAGCATTCAACCTACTTTCACTGCGTGCGGGCACCACCACAAGTATGCTTTTGTGGCGCTGGTGCGCCCTGAAATTATTCTCTTCTTCGGCTTCGGTGTTTTTCCGTACCTCGTTTCGCTACTCGTTTCTTCGTGCAGTTGATACTCTATGTCACACTTCGCGTTTCTCATCCATTCCTGTAGCTCTGGTGTCTCATCTGCCTCAGTTAACGGGGCCCTTTAGTTCTGAGTTAATGACCGCTATTTTTACAGCTTGTGTTGTTCCGCTCAGGCGAATGCGGGTATACTCGATGAACGTATGTGTGCACATTGTTCTATCTCAAAGCGAGTGGACAGAGAAGTATAGTTAGAATATGAGTCCAGTTATCAGATATCTACACGAAGTTTTTTTGTGGTTCCTTGTATGTCTGAATTTTGCTGTGCCCAGCGTTTCCTCGAGCGTCGTCACTCGCCCGACTTCTCGCTTTCCTCCGGTTTTCGCTTCAAGCAGATTCAGCCGCTCTTCGCCCACAATTCGGGATGCAGTGCTTTCTTTTACTTTCACACATGTTTCTCCTCGGTAGCTCCCGTCTTTCTCAACGCTCTGCGTCGCACGAGTCTCTCGCGCCTAGAATCTCTTGCGATATCGGCAGTGAAGATCGAAGGAGCGAAGCACGAGTTCTACTCGCTGCCGGGTATTCGAGAAGACATCGTCGATGACATCTTCAACAATCTGGGTAAAATCGTTTTCCGCGAAAAGAAAATTGTGTATGTCCACCGAATGGATATCCACGCTTGGATCAAAAGCCAGCAGGAAGACAAGGAAAGAGGGGGGTGCGGCGGCGCAGGCGAGAAAGGAGAAGAGCGGCAGGAGATGAAGGTAGCGCGCGCGTCTCTCTCAGGGATTGAAGCGGAAGGTTCGGAGGCGGCCGAACCAGGCGAGGACGAGAGGCAAGGGAGAAGAAAGGAACACGAAGAGGAAGTGCCATCTACATTTGAAAACGAACCAAAAACGCGCGTGACAGAGACAAGCGATGTGTGGAATCTCCTTCCACCGGGCACCAGGCTGGTTAGGAGTCGACCGCGTGAAAAAACAGAGAAAGGGTGGGCATCTTACTTGCTTCCGCCTTCTTCCCCCTCGTCCTCGGACGACGACAGCGAGGAAGAAGACATGTACTACAGGATCCCTGTTCCCCTCCCGCCTGCGAACTTCACACATCCCCTCCGAGCGAAGCTGCGCGTCCGAGGGCCTCTCGTCGCTGTCGCCGGCCACATTCAGCTACCCGAAGGCGTTGAAGTCGTGAACAAGAACCAGTATTTATTTACGGTCAATGCGGGGTACTACGTGAACATGGACTTCAAGATCGAGCGCATCAGAGAGTATGTGATGCCTGAGTTCGGCTACGACTCCCTAGAGCGGGACAGAGACAAGGAAGGATTCATGTACTTCACAAATTACGTCGCGCCTGTTCCCATTTTCGCCTACGCGGCAGAACGGCGGGGAGAGGCTGTCCACACAAAGTGGGATGAAGTGAATGAGGACGCACCTCCGATCGAGGTGGAAAATGAAGAAGACGAAAACGATATCCGCATGACTCAGGTCGAAGACATGCTGCGACAAGCCACCGCAGGAGCTCCCGATGTTGTCAAAGCTTCCCTCTTGCCGGTCCTTCAGACGTCAGAAGTGCTGTCGGAACAGAAGGAGGAAGGAAAGGGAAGAGAAGCGGAAAGCGCGGGAAAAGACGACAGAGAGGGGACAGAACGCGGCATGCAGGACGAAGAGGGAGAAGAGCGTTGGAATGCAGGCAATGCGGAAGGTGGACAAGGCGAAGGCAAGGATGCGAAAGTAAATGAGGAGGGGTCACCAGACCGGCCTGCTTCCCACTCGTCACTTCCTTTCGCTTCCAAGAAACCGGAAGACCGGTATAACGCCTACCGTCTCCTCGAACCTTCGGAGGAAATGCGGGAAGCGTACCGCCGAGATTACCTAGAAAATGACTTGCCGTACCAGAACCTAGGAGAAGTCGTGACGCTCGAGGTGCAGACCGACGGAAGCTTGACTCCGAGAGAAGCTGTGCTTCACTGCTGCGACGACCTCATCAAGCAAGTGCTTGACATCCAGCATGCACTCTACCACAACTGCCATATCGGTGTGGACGGAACCGAGGAGGAAGAGTTCAATGACCCCGACTGGTATCAAGACGCTCACAGGTAAGGACATGGTGGGATACGCGGGCCTGCACGAAAAAGGACGGTGCTTTGCCTCGTTTGCCGTAATGCTCTCTCCTCTTGAACAACGAAGCCGGTAGCTCTGGTCATAATACCCTGGAAGGTCTCTCGTGTTTCTCCTTCTCAGGACTTGTCTCCGGGGCCCCTAATGTTGTTTTTCGAAAACAAAGCCATCTGATTCTTCCAACACGACGATATGTGGCTCTTGTCTTGGTCTTCATCATTCCTGTCCGTTTTCACGACACGCGTCATGTAGCCGTTAAATCTCCTGGACATCCCTACGTATCTGGCGTGCATGCAGGGGCGCTTGAGAAGTTGTGTACTCGATGTGGCGTTTTAGAGCTCTTGACGGTCTCGTATTGTGGTATGTTTGTTTGTCTCGCTCTCTTTTCGACGCCACACTCCGCCGGTGCTCAGGTACGTTGGCGTGCCTTGGAATCCGTACAAAGGCTCGTCGGCGCGGAGCCAGAAGCGACAAGCCTTCTTCTTTAAGAGCGACGTTCTTCGTCAGTACAACATTCTCCGTGAGAAAATAGATGCAAGAAGAGAAGCCTCTGCTGCGGGCTCTGCTGCGTCCGACGGAGGCATGGAGAAAGACGCGAAGCCGAGCGTTTGGCCGGTGCCTGGTCGCGGTCTCGGAAACGAAATCTTCGTGGCGTCCTCTCCGCAAGAAGAAGAAATGATGAGAGGAGACACTCTGAGAGAAAAGAAGGAGGCTGCTGCACGCACACTGGACCTCGAGCAAACGCGGCTGCAGCAACACATACCGGAGGGCTTAGGGCCGCGATCTGGACCCACGTACGGTCTGAGCGAGAGAGACTTGGACGAGCGCCTCTTGGATGAAGAGGAGGAAGAAGAAAGGATCGTTAACACGAGTGCGATAATCCGGAAAGAGAGAGAGGAAGCGTGGAAAGACAAACAGAGGACGTATCGCGACCTGGCAGAGAACGAACCGCTGAAACAGCTAGGTGACGGTAAGGGGCTGGTCAGATACCCCCCCGACACAAAACCTATGATGGAAGCACCGGAATGGGTCATGGAGGATCCTATGGGACAGAGAAAGCCAATCGGATTCAGCGAATTCAACGACGATTAACGGAGCGAGAAAGAGACCCTGGTGGAGAAATGCAGATACAGACACTGACAAACAGCGAAAATCAGAGACTGATTTTTATCCGTGGCACATACACATACCTCGTGTAAAGTGTAACATTCGTAGTCGGCGGCAGGACACACACGACTCGAACATTCTCCCTCGGCTGCGCTAAATGTTGCGTTTGCATGCATGCACAAACAAATGCACCGGCCTCAGATGCGTTAGAAGAGTTATATATATATATATATATGAGGAAGGAAGAGAGCTTGAACATATTTTTTTTTTCGAAGAGACACCGGTTGCATGCTGCTCGGTTTGTGTTCACAGTCCTTTCCAAAGAACCTTCACGTGCGGTATTTCAGAAAACTGCACTCTGCTATAGTATCGAGGAGCAACTTCGTTTCCCTTGAAAACAATGGCGATCTGAGCCGTATCACGTTGTGGCACGGAAATCGACGGCAGTAACTCGTCCCCCAAAGGGGAATTCTTTTCAAGCAGCATTTGAGAAACTCCAGCGTATTTGCTTCCTACGTCAGCAGTGCGTAGACTGTAGCAGTAACGAAGTAAGGGTTTCGAACTGCTATAGATTGGAGCAGTAGAGCAAAGCTTTAAGATACAAGCTTTTGACTGATTTGCGGAAAGTGATGATATTGTGTTGCTGTTTGTCGTCTCTCTCATGCGTGCGTCGTCCTCGTGACGCCAGAACTCGACGGACGTTCAAGACATGGTATGGCAAGGACTTATGCTATATTTTGCGAGTGGCGTACTCGACCTGTTGTGTTGAGTTCGAAATCAAGAAGGCCAAATACGTCATCTGTGTTTCAAATGTTAGCTCTCCAAGGTCCCTGAAAATGAGATATATACAAGGCCATTACTGGTAAGTGTACTTTTATCTTCTCTCATTTGGAGTTTCACCGTTTCTCTGAAGTTCAACCCCCAGTCATATTGCCAGAGAGTAGAGGCCAAGGTATCTCGGTTCTGTTGGCAGTGACACACAATACGAGCGACGACATGAAAAACCGCAGCGGGTTACCGTTTATGTCAACCACAAAAAGAAGGTAAAATGGTTGCTTTCAAATTTGTAAAACGAGAACGTCTAGACTGGCCACATCTGGAATAGCCCCGTGGAAGTACTTGTGTGTCGCCTCTTTTTGTGTTCGCTCTCTGCCAACAGAGGCATTCGCGACATCGAAGATACAGCCGTCTCATTCGATGCGTCACTTAGCAGCAGTCCTCAGATTTCAGTGTTTGCGGGCGAATTTGCAGTTTCAGACGGCAGAGGAATGTCACTGTGGTCACTGCCACCCAGCTAGCCGTGGGTCTCTGTATGAAAAGGGGATGCTTTTGCAGGTGATGAGGTCAGACAACGATACACGGTAGCACGTGGTGTGTGTGTGGATGCGTGTCAGATGTGTCGCGTTTCAAGACATTCGCAAACGTTTTCTTCCAACCACTAGAAATAGTGAAGGCGCAAGAGGCTGAATAGCAGCCAGTAACGACATTACTGTCCTTTGTTGAGTTCGTATCGACCGCAGAGACGTATTTGCGTGCAAGCAGATTCAAATGAATCCGTCACTGCAAATGCTTAAGTGCATCGAAAAACAGCGGGTCAAGGAGCCAAACGATTCTTCGATAACATGCTTCTACTTGTGACAATTGCCGAGAAAATCTGTTTTCTGTTTGTGTACGCGTGTGTGCATATGAATCCTGGGACGCTTCCACAGCATGATAATGTCCCCAGTATATGGTTTGCGGCTAGAAAGAAGTGATTCGTGTCCTGTAGTGTTATGCGGAACATGGTTTTCCGGACGTTGTTAGAACAGAATGGAAAAAACACATATTAACTGACCAGCTGGCAGTTTTCGCTTAATGGCGCCTCAAGAGGCGGTTGTACAACATGATAGCACCTGTTCGCCAGTGCTTGATGAACGCCCCTGCGGACGACCGTCAGCGTGCAAGCACTTTTGGGATGCCGCGCATGGCGAAATGTCATTGTATACCACACCTAACATTGCAATTTGACGCGACCTCATAATGGGGTCGCAGGGTCAAGCATAACCAAAAGTTCTTAAAAATGGCGTGATCGGAACGGGTACAAGATGCTGATGAAGACCGTCGTTAGGAAGTGTCACGTGGGACTGGACAGCGAGTCCTTGTTTGAAAACTCATTCTGTGTATGAGGAAGGGCGTTATCGAAAGTGATGAGGCATCGGTCCCAGCAGGCCACGGAAAGAGAGCGATGGACGCCACCAACGGTTCACCACCAGTGTTGTTGGACGGTCCCTTTTCGACCATCTCCCTCGAAGCCGCGAGCGTCTTGCATTTTAAATGCCGTCGATTTGAGATCCTCGATTGCTGCGGGATAGCATTTTATTTCTCCCCGTGAGCGAACACTTGGTGGAGCATCTGTATACAAAACACAAGAACAACAAAGAACCGCCACAAAACAACGGTACAGGTTTTCACTGAAGTGCAGAGGCAAAAACAAATCCAAGCAGTACAGAGACGCCCCATCTGTAGTCAGCAAGTCTTAATGAACTCTCGAAAATGAATTCCAAATCCAGCCTAGGACGTCCACCTAGTACCCAGCTCTTACCCACATGCGCCCGTTATCCCCGCCTGCCACAAACTTCCGGAAATTCCTAAATATGTCTTACCCTCAGTATCCGCGTCAGTCGTCCTCTGTGAGCGCAGCACAAATCCACACAACAGCGCCAACCAGACTCTAGCATGCGCCACTGGATCAGTCGTAGGACACCGTCTCGCTTCGCGTGACCAGTTCTCCATAAAATTCTGAAGGTGAGGTTCAGTCCCTTCAGCAGGCACAACGAAAACAGCCTCCTCCCTCCACACGACTTCTCGACATCCGCTACACGCGCCGCCGCAGATAGCCACGAAATGCGCCAGCATTCCAGCACGACCTTCCTTCAGCCCAAGGACGGACAGCAGCGACACCGCCTTCAAGAAGACATACAACCTCTCCCGGTCTATCAGGTGCCTTGCTGGTGAAAACCAATGAAGATGCCTCACCTTCTACCTCGTCGTCGTATTTTATCTCTGTTCAAAGGTCATACAACCACGCCAGCATCCAGATTTGGCCACACGCCACATCGATCGAAAGCAAATGAACTACGGTGTCTATCGGGTTCTGACCCCTTTTCCTCTACTGTCACGTGGACACCAGGTCCAGACTGCGTCCTCAACGCCCACAGAAACAGCAACCACCACCACCTACCCACACCCTACCTCTCGGCATCTGCTCAGTATGTCGTCCCAGGCAGTCAGCAGTGGTGCCTCACCTTCAGTCTCCTCCCGTGCTCTTTCTGAACACACGGCACAAATCCGCACAAAGCCGACAACTAGTCAACGCCACACACACGCCTTGATCAACCAGGGACAAATATTCCGATGATGAGCACCATTTCGCGCCTCTTGTTTACGAAGCGAGACAGAACCCAGACTCTTCTGACACCCACTGGGTACGCTCCTCTCTCCTAGGTACGTCGCTCCTCTACATAACTGAGCGTGACTCACGTCTCTTCTTCTTGCGTCTCTTTCGTTCTGCACACACAGCACAAACATTCGCACAGTACCAACAAACAGCGCTCGTCAAATACAAGTTTCACCAATAGAGTATCATCCCGGCCTCGTGGCTAGCATTCCATCACGGCCGTCCTAACTTCGCATTCACTTCCGCTCAATAATGGAGAGCAAGAACACCGCCTCGAACAAGCTGCAGAACCTGTGCGCCCGTCTGACAGGGGCGACAACAATGACTGACGTTAGTGACGACAACTAACCTTCTACGTCATCGTCGTCGTCTGTACGGAAAGCGCAAATTCAAACAACGTCAACAATCAGCTCTCATCACAGGTCTCTTTGAACCAGCCTAGGCAGCAACCGACGCCTACATGGGTTTGGCTACACTCTCTCTACTACCACGTGGACACCAAATCCAGACTGCGTCCTCAACGCCCACAGAAACAGCAACCACAACCACCTACCCACACCCTACCTCTCGGCATCTGCTCAGTATGTCGTCCCAGGCAGTCAGCAGTGGTGCCTCACCTTCAGTCTCCTCCCTTGCTCTTTCTGAACACACGGCACAAATCCACACAAAGCCGACAACTAGTCAACGCCACACACACGCCTTGATCAACCAGGGACAAATATTCCGATGATGAGCACCATTTCGCGCCTCTTGTTTACGAAGCGAGACAGAACCCAGACTCTTCTGACACCCACTGGGTACGCTCCTCTCTCCTAGGTACGTCGCTCCTCTACATAACTGAGCGTGACTCACGTCTCTTCTTCTTGCGTCTCTTTCGTTCTGCACACACAGCACAAACATTCGCACAGTACCAACAAACAGCGCTCGTCAAATACAAGTTTCACCAATAGAGTATCATCCCGGCCTCGTGGCTAGCATTCCATCACGGCCGTCCTAACTTCGCATTCACTTCCGCTCAATAATGGAGAGCAAGAACACCGCCTCGAACAAGCTGCAGAACCTGTGCGCCCGTCTGACAGGGGCGACAACAATGACTGACGTTAGTGACGACAACTAACCTTCTACGTCATCGTCGTCGTCTGTACGGAAAGCGCAAATTCAAACAACGTCAACAATCAGCTCTCATCACAGGTCTCTTTGAACCAGCCTAGGCAGCAACCGACGCCTACATGGGTTTGGCTACACTCTCTCTACTACCACGTGGACACCAGGTCCAGACTGCGTCCTCAACGCCCGTTGAAGCAGCTACCTCTGCTCACACGCATTCGGCATGCCGATTCGCTGCGTTGGTCGCCCCAGTTAGTCAACAGACTTGTCTCACCTTCTGCGTCTTCCTCTCTCGCTTTTTCTGTATAGACACAACGCAAGTCCACAAAGCATCCGAAAACAGCTGCCACCATATTCCTGCTTGACTTCCCACACAGGGAGACGTCTCGCGGCTCCTGACCATCATTGCACCAGGAACCGGATCCCACAAATTCAATCTCTCGCCTACACGGCGCAGTGCAGGTGCACAGCCTACACCGCCCCCCCCCCGTCAGCTCCATAGCCTATGTCCTACGCATTTGGATCCTTGAAATTATTGAATGTGACTCACTTCTCTTGTTCCTTCGCGTTTGCCTCCCTGCACAAGCGAAACACATCCACACAAGGCCAAAAGCCCACATCGCCACACTTCAGGCGGATTAGCTAACTGTACCAGTGTAGTAGCTGTTGACTGTCGTTCCTCGACGCCCTCCCTAATCTTAGTTCTACTTTCTTACAAGAGAAACAGCCAGAAAAGAGCTTCCACACTCGCGCGTTTATCCTGGTAGGCGAGATAAGTCGGCGCTTCGGTGGTTGAAGTGTCTACTCATCTTTTCCCCTCGCTGTGTCTTCGCGACACCATGCGCTCTGTGGTGCCGCCAGTGAATAGCGGGAGACCAAATCGAGTGACAACAAACCAAGCAAGTCGCGTGGGGATCGCACTGCTTAAAATGCGCATCAGCAAGGCGTAGGGTTCCGCGGTAGAAAACGAATTTGGAAGGTCTGTCTGTTAAGTGACCCATCCCACTTGGAATATGATACTTCCAGCTGGAGACTCACTTGGGGGGTCGTCGTCGGAATCATCTTCACCTGAAGTGGCAGAGAAATTGACACATCGAGCAAACATCCGTGCCGTGACATGACAGCTGGGCGTATGTGAAGAAGAGTTGCCTCGTTTTTTCCATCCAGCGTCAAGTCCTTAAGAGTTAGGTTGCTATGCAGAGCGCAATTCGCGCCAAATGGCTCCGGCGCATATTGGCTGCCACAGTGTCATAAACAACCATTCTCGAACATAAACTCATTTTTCCTTCTTAACCACGAAGATATAAAACTTCTGCATTTGCGGTCCGTCGGCCAGTACACAAATCATGATATTCACTTTGGTATTCTCCTTCCTAATGCTCGTCCGTACGTAATACTTGGGTCTATCTATCTATTTTAACGACGGCGGACTTGGTAGTGTCTATTTATACTTGCATGTCAGTGACGCAAGTGAGACATCACTTATATCGTGCTGTGTTTGTATTTGAGGGTGTAAAGCGTGATAATGGTTTTACATGCATAAATGTGTCGCCCAGACACTTGCTCTGTCTCCCTTGAACCCCCGCAATCGCTTCACCTTTTCTGCGGAACTTTCCTTTTGCAACCGATACAAAGTAGCATGATTCAACGCACACTCCACAGCCCCGCGGAGGTCAGAAAGTGGAGGCACGTGAGCTCCGAGGTATTCTCTCAAATTAAGCGCTTCGGTCATGTGACGAAAATGCATGCCCCAAATCTGGAGGCGGTGTTCACAGTTACTATGCTGGATGTCCAGACACGCGGCAAGCCCCGCTTCGCCAGATTACGGAAAAGCGCTTACGTGCTTCATTTCTCTTTTTCTTCTTCCTTCCTGTATTGCAGCAAATCATAACGTTGCAGCACACACATCGTAGCACAAATGACAATGGAAGCCACGAGTGAGCAACCTCTTTGTTTTTGTTGCGCAGCCGGGACGCCTCGATATTGTGCCTGAATTGCAGGCCACACAATGAGCAGTGCAGTTCACTATATCTAGATTAGCTGCCCAGACACAAGGTGCACGTTGCTTCGCTCTGTCGCGGAAAAATGCTCACTTTTTGTAGTCCTCTTCTTCTTGCTCCTGGATGCCGCTGTAACGCAGCAAACCGCCGTGGAAGAGCACGCACGTCGAACCACGAAGGAGATGCAAGCCGCAGGTAAGCAGCATACGCTGTATCACTCCTAACTGAAAAAGGCGCTCGATAGGGTGACTAAATTGCAGACCACGAAGTGAGCGATGCTATTCACTACACCTAAACTAGCTGTCGAGACATACGGCACGCGCCAGTTTGCCCGAGTGCTAAGAGTATATCAATTCTGCGTCGGACACGCTACGATCTTAGCAAACTGTGGTTAACGCGAGTCTCCAATATAAGTATACGTCTTGGGGAAATATAGAGCAACACGATGGGGTGATTTCAGAAATAGTGCAGCTCGATTTTTCTTTACCACACTGAGAAACACAGGTGAGCCTAATGGGAACATCAAGCTGATGCCCATCCATATTCGGACCACTAGCTGCCTTGTACGGGTTTGTGGCAGCAGCTTACATGTCCGTTTTTTCTTGCGTTTGAACAGCCTGCCTGAAAACACACTTCGCCGACAGGAGAGCTAAACCCTTTATCGCTGTCCTTCCGGAACACAAACCGGGTACTAGGCTCAATCGTATTGATGCCTGTACGACTACAATGTTGAATGCAAGGCGACAAGGCGGCATCAAGCACACACAAAGTCGATGCTCACAACTACGGAACGACTGTACTGCAGGTGCGTCCGTGAAGATCGACTTGAAAGTCCATACGACCAACGGAAATATGCCACGCGAACGGCACTGTCGCGACGTCTATTGACAACCTCGTTCCACAAAAGGCTCTTTACAACCACATACTGAGTTTATCTCACTACACGAAATACCACTTCCGGGTTACGGGTAGCGATGCGTTCGATAGAAGCGGCCCCCTGTCGACTTTTGCCGGAGAACCGATGGAAAACTGCGGCGAAGCGGACTATAGAGGCAGGCCTGGTTCTCATTTACCGGTATTCTGCCTGTGGTACATATCCATCAGGATACAGCCACTATCGTGTAATTGCTTACGGATGAGCGACGCCTCAAGGAAAGCAGCTGCATGTGTGACCGAGACAGAAACATACGAAACAGTACACGCACTCCTGATGCTGGGGTTTTGGCTGTGACGCAGTGGGAAGAACCGCCAAGCTATGAACGGTTCCTGTGCAGACGGCAGCATGCGACAGTCTACGTTTGTGATCGTCGACACAGAGTGCAAGCAACGATTCTGGCACTGAACCTTTCTCCGGTGAACATTTCGGTTGTGGGGAAGAAACACAAGACGAACAAGTCGGGCCGGGTAACTGGATCGTGCTGTTACGGCTAGCAAATAATACAAATTGGGCGCTCGTCAGCAGGGATGGACGAAGCTAATGTGCGTCTATCGCCAGGTGGTGATAAACGGTTTTTCTGAAGATAGCGCAGCTCACCAAATGGAGCAGAAGCCAATATGGTGGCGGGCAAAGTTTCCGAGTCCGCTGCGTACAGCAAAACAAGCAGAACACGAACGCTGGGCACCGTGAAAATTGTCCAAAACCAAAAGTGTCGCTCTGGTCAGTGTCACGATCCCCAAACCATTCCTCCAATCGCGCATGAACCGAAAGAAAAAAAGACGTGGGAAGAATATCTGGACAACAGAGGAATAGCATACGGGTCAGCGGTAAACCACATCACGTACTACGTGAACGCACCAACGACACTCCATCCAAGAAGGCGTAGGCACTTGTCAACTCTATACTTCGGACTGAACTGCCGAGTGTTCTTATGTGCTTACTACACCTTACTTCATTCGTCTACTCTTTAGAGGCGTTCTTCAGCTACCACTTACCGTTGCTTTCAGAGGACGAACGTGTAGTGTCTCTGGGAGACCCGAACTGACGTGCTGCAAAAATTCGAAGGGAAAAGTATGTGTGCTCTAAAAGCTCGAGAATTGCCCTCAGTTACGCAGACGCGTGCATGAAGTCTTGAAAAATGTACTGCTCGTTCCAGTAGCATTTGATCTCCACATTCACTCCATCTAACTGCGAATTCGACAGCGTCACTACCCTACAGAAAGTCAGAAGTCATCACAGCACCTATTGCCTTACAGCAGATTGAGCCTTAACGCTGGATGAGATGTAGTCTTACCGTTATCAGGTGTCAGCGAGCGGGGCCTGCTGGGCACTTGTGTCAGTCGCAGAAGCCGGCTCCGATTGTGAGGTTGGTGCTGATCGCAGCAGCGAAAACAGAAGTGAACGCATCAATGTGATTTGGCACCATACAACAGGGTGATCCGCCCCACGCATGACGTCGGTCACCTAATCACTCTTGCTTCACATGCGTCGAATGAGTGGCAATTTCTCTTTCCATTTACAGACAAGTGTCTGAGAAAAGGTCGGCTTTGGTGGAGATGAGGCTCCTTGCGGAGATCCAAGTCTCCTCCCCTTCTCACGACAAGATCGCTCGCAACCGCGAAAATTCATGAAAATGACAAGAGTAGATTGACAAGAAAAGTTAGTCTACAGAAGAGTGTTAAAACCGAATAAGGATCCGCGGTAGGTTCCTACAGTGGTCGCTGTCCAGCATCCAGGTGCTACTTCCAGCTACGGTGTCGGAAACAAGCGTAATGGCGTCTTTAAAAGAAGCTATGATCTGGTACCTGACTTCATTTACACCTAACGCAGAGGCACCCCATGGAGTTCAACGTGGCACAGCCGTGTCTTGCTACTGAAGCGGGGTCGAATTGCGCAGCGAAATTGCACTGCATCGTCCATGAAGACGCTGTGGCAAGAGACGACTACCGAATGGTAATATTGCCCGCACCACTTATAGCTGAGGCAACAACCGTGAACGAGATTATGAGGATCCCTGTGATCAGACAGCCACACCCTTGACGCGTCCGAAAGCACACTTGCAGGTAGTACTTCAAGTACAGAAGTGTTTGAGGGGCGTACCTCCACAAAGGACTCATGAGAAGGCCAGGTCAGTTCATTGCTAGCGATGGCACCCTTATCCGGGGCAGTGTGATTTTTCAACACCGAGTCATCAGAGTCTTCAGCACGGTGGGACGAGACGGGATGGAGGGTCGACTTGAGGATGAGGCTGCCCCGTTCGAGTCCGGACGAAACTTCAACGAAGCTACCTGTGGCACCGAGGAGGCCGAACAACGGCATAAGTGACCAGATGGTTCTTCGAGCCATTGTCATCGTGGCGAAAACATTCGCGAAAGAGGCCGGTTTGTCCGCTGGTTGTGCAACGTTCGCGAGACCTGAGGGCGCCAGCCTTATCGGCCGCCCCAGAGTGAAATGTCCATATACGGTTGAATGTTGATAACGTATTACCGAATGAGAGCACCACACATGATGAAGAAGAAACCAAAGAAAAATAACGAGTTTCGACTTTGACGTCCCTTGGTTCGAACGCCCAGCGAGGAAGACACTCAAAATCGTTTCGCTCGTGTCCTGTGGACAAGCGAGCGCATAGTCATAAAACTAAAGGCGTAACAGACGGGGGTTCAGGCCCGGTCACCTTTTGTATCTGTATGGAAATTGGCTACGATAAAGTAAGATCAAAAACGCCAAATGCCGGCAAAAGACGTTTCCTTGGTCATGTCAGCCCAATCCAGGAGGGCAGAAGACACGGGTCACATGCGGTGCCGTGATAGCGAAACTACGTTCGCTAGATTCACTACTGAACGATGAGGGTTCAGTGGTAACGGCAGAGACAGGAGAAGATAGACCAGTGCCGAAGAACAAACTTCTGCATATCGTCAACAATGTGTTCAATCATCGTAAACTCTAAAGCTTGGAGCGACACATCCCATTCGTACAGTCAACTCGTAGGTGGGGACCCTGCAACTCTTGGAGACTAGCACTGCACATCGGACATCGCTGGTTTTCGATGCAGAGCAAAAAGTAAGTGGCAGAAGAGCAACACAACGTACCAACGAAAGACAGCACAGTTTAAATTATCCTTCTTGACAACGATATCAAGCCTGTCTACTTGAAACCAGTCAGCATGCTAAGTAGGTTGAATACTGCAAAGGCAGCTGCACAGGTAGCCTCTTGCACCACTCATCCGTGGCATCTCGCCCTTGCAGCAGCAGATGACCTAGACGCAACAAATCTCTAGTCTTGTTAATTTCTTTTCTTATCAGCCTTCCGTGTCTGCACTGTGTTTATATGTTGGTTATGCTCATGCTTCTAGGGAGAGGTACGAACGGGGCAACTGTTCAGGTTTTATGTACCTGCTCTTGAGATTTACATCAACCGGGGCTGGCAGAAATTGCTGTAGCGTTTTTGATTTTCCTTCGCCGTCACGCAAGCAAGAAGTTGCTCGTAGGAGACATCCTTCTTGGGAAGAAGATGTGCGTTCATGTGCATCTGTCTCCAGTGTGCCGCTCTTGTCTATTTCCTGTAGCTATACCAGGCCAGTGATCAAAAACGGCGACAAACTCAGCTAATAAACCAGCGTGTTCGTAACGGACCCTGAGTGTCGTCTTTATACTGTGAGAAAACGAGCCACCCGAGTAGAATGGGGTTGTTCAGTATTCCACTGCCTTTGAAGTAGTGTTGCTTCTCTTACTTAAATAGGTTCTGGAGCTCCCGGTGTCCGGTTGTTACTTCACGACTGCCAAGCATTCGGGATCGCATTTACCTGTATTAGGCACCCCATCCGTGTTTGCGTAATGCTATGAAGTTATACGTCGCGGTCATTAGTATCTGGAACAGTACATTATGGTGAAACAGGGGAACAGGTAGAGGGCTTTTTATACATATGCATTATCTACTGCTGCCCGACGCGTTGCTCCTTCAGTGGAACAGGGAGAGCGTTTGTCGTACATTTGCACTAGCTCCGTCTGCCCGACATGTTGCTCCTCAGTTTATTTGGAAAAAAAGATTTTGAACTTCAATGAGGGAAGCCGGGAAGCAAAGTCGTTCAGTGAAAGCGACATTGTTCTGGCCGAACCGTAGAAGCACACGCACACAAAACCGATGTCAGGGGAGGGGAAGCAAGGCCCAACGTGAGTGTCTGAAGAACGCCGTTGCCGCTTACCGGAGCAGGGCAAGCACCCTACACTGAGCGAAACGTCGACCAGTGCAAATCGCTGATTGCTGAAACTGTTGTGGAGGGGCTCAAGCTGCCTCCTGCAGAGAAATTGCACGGGGGGCTGAATCACTTGTGTATGAATGGATCTGTTCCTCAGCCCCCTCGGTGAGGCATTAAGCGCTAAAACACGACTCGGCAACCAACAGCCCGAATTCGCTAGAAGGTGCCATGGCCCTTTGCGCCACAGTGTAGCCGTAGCGGATGTAACAGCTGCTTTGACAACAAACGCTAGGTTCAGAGATGAGAACATCGGGACGGACAACAAGAATTCGCTGTGTAGAACGGTCCTCCATTCGATACCTGTGAGGGAATTGCGTTCAAGGCACACAGATCTGCTTACACTGCACAGTGCAACGCTTGGCTGGGTAGTCCTAACCGTTCCCGAAAGAACCACGCTGTAAGAAATGGGCTTGCTGGCATTCAGTGTATTGTTGGTGACATGGATTTCGCAGATAAACAGCTGGTACCATCTGGAGCTTGCATACCCTCGTGGTCCTGTCGAATAACGCCTCGACGGCAGTGTGTCTCTGGCGGTACAAATCCATATTCGTCACCGAGTGACGGGACGTTCTGACATCAATGGGAAACAACACGAAAATACTTGCTCTATGACCTTAAGAACTTCAAGCAGCATGCCTACTCAAGTTCTGTTGCTTCATCCAACTCAAAGCCCCACCTAGTTGTCGCGGTTCAGCACTGTTCTAAAATCGGAAGTCTACAAGGTGGCCGCAGCACTAGCTGCATTCTTTTGAGACACCTCTCTGTAGGGCAGATGTTCGTCGCTTCCCTTCTGTCTACATCCTGTCAATTTCCCATTTTTTTGTCCTAGTTTTCCGTAACTACCTCGGTATCCAGCCAACGTCGCGCAACCGCCGCTGCCACAGCAGTTCTCGGTCCATTGCCCATGTAGAGGTCTACCTCAAGGCACACGGCGGCATGAGAAACTGGAGCGCTACAACTCCATCGACACAAAGGATTTTCATTTTTCATCCCTCTTTTGCTACTTATTGCAAAGACTCTTATGAGAGCCACTTCCTCTTGGCTGCGGAATGCATGGTTGCCCTGTAGTTTTTCAAATAGCTGTCGTCAAATTCAAACCCCGCCTTGTTTTCGGATTTGTTTCCGTAGGTCTTCCAGGCGACGCGGACAGATTGGAGAATGCTCATCGTTGCCCTTCTGTAGTACGGTAGGGTCTACCTACAGCTGCTGCTTTGTCTTCTGCAGTAACAAACATTAGACTGGACTGTCGCGTGTCGTTTGCCGGCGTCGTAAATTGCATCTAGCGCTGTTGGCCTCTGCCACTCTTCCTCGGTCGCTTCCGCCACTACCCCCGTGGCTGCCACTGTTCCGCCGCGTTCTCGGCAGAAGTGGGGTAAAGTAGCGCCGTTGATTTGTCCGGATTCTCTGAAAAAAATGGAGGTCCTCTCTTTCGATAGAGCCCTAAAGGCCGTATAATGACACTTCAGTTCTTCTGAGGAGCGGAGCTTGATGCTGTCTGCTATCAGAAGGTCAGTCTAGAATTCGGTTTTGTTGCCGTCTCCACCTCTGTTTTCGAAAATCTCTCCATGGTCTCCTTTTTCAAAGGGGGGCGGGGGGGGGAGGGTGTGAAACAGAGGAAGATTAGTCAAGAATTTCAAGAAATATTCGCGGTTTGTGGATTGCCAACGGAGGAACGGTCCTGCCTGTGGCGTTTCCCCGTTTTACCGCAACGACAGCAGCTTGTTTGAGTCGTGGCCTCTGTCCGTCACCAGCACACCCCAGGGAAGCTGGCGACTTGTCCCATCGGCTTCTCCTCTCTTTCCGGACACCATTTACCTCTTTTATGCATTTTCAAGACCCTCTCTCCCTCATTTTTTCATCTGTGTCTGCTCGGAGGCGAGGCGTCGACATGCTGTAGACAGCAGGCAGCGATCTCTGGAGACGCCCAGCCTCTCTGTCAAGTGTGTTTATTCGGTGAGTTGCGTCATTTGAAATCTGGATTGGACAGGAGTAACACCCAAGAGCCCCCGCAACGACTGTGTTTCGACCAGATACGGCTTTCGCCATTCGCAGGCTTTCTACTAGCAGACGTGAAAGCGACACTGTCTTTTTTTGTCGGCCGCCCGGTGTAGGTGGTCATCTGCTTCCCGTTTCGGTCTCTTGTTCTAGCCTACCTGAGAAGGACGAAACAGGGACGCAGCGGTATTTCTGCGTCTTTTCAATGGTTTTTTTTGCGTGATTTAATCACCTGAATAGCGTGGCCTTTTGTGCGCTAGGATTCCCCTGTTGTCCGTGTTCGATTTTGCACGTTACTCTTCCGTATTCCTATCTGTGCGACTGATAGGAATCGAGAATCTCCAGACAGCGAACCGGTCTTTCCGCCTCGATCAGGTTCCTTAATCCGTTTCAAGTCCTTGAGTTTCTGCGGAGGTCCTTTTCCGCGTTTGTCTCGTCCAGAGCTACAACCCCCGGCTCTGCTTCCACACCTGAGGCGACTTTCTCGCAGGTCAGTCTTTTCCATGTCCCCTCGCGTGTGTCGCCTCGTCTGCCGCGGCTGTGAAGGATGGCGGCGTCCCAGGGAGAGCCCGCTCCGAAGCCAGGGGGACAGTCGTCTAGTGAGAGTTCGTCTTCCCACGATTTTCTGCGCGAAGAAGTTTCTCTGGCACATTCAGTCGCTGCCGTCGGCCCTGAACGTGCTGAGGGCGCAAGGAGGCGGGGTTTACGCTCCTGGTCTGCGTGCCTGCACGCGATCCGGCGTGCTCTGCCGTTCAGCGATGTGCCTCCCGCGAACCAGAAAGCGCCCTTGGGTCTGAATCGCTACGTGCTGCTCGTCATTTACGCCCTCTACATCACGAGCACAGGCGTGTTTTTCCACGGGTGGCCGTCCGTTGCCGCGTTGATCTTCCGGAACAACGGCTTTGAAAGTTTGTGCGAGAGAGACCCCCTAACCGGCGCGTTCGTGGATGATCAGCGCGTGGTAAATGACAAACCGTACATTTGCGACAAACAGGACGCAGCTGTCCAGCGTCTGTACACCATGACTTGGGCGATCTGCAGCACCATGTGCGCATTCGCCGGTGCGCTTTTAGATTTCGCGGGGCCGCGCTGGACGGCGATGGTCGGCCAGATGTTCAACTTATGTGGCTGGATATGTTTATCTTTCGCGCACAAATCTGATATGTTTTACTATCTTGGCTTTACAACCGTGGCGCTGGGCTGCGAAACCGCGTTTCTGCCCACCTTCTGCATCACGCGCCTCTTTCCGGGCGCCGGCGGGCTGGTGATCACGATTTTGGGATCGGCAGTGTCCACAAGCTATGCGGTACCCGTGGTCCTCAATGCCATCATGGATGCCTACGGCTTCTCCTTCCAGTCTGTAGCGCTCGGCTACACGTGTGCCTGTCCCCTCGTATGCGTCTTCGTGGCGGGTTTCCTCATGCCGCGTAGGCGCTTTCTCGACGACAACGATGAGGGAGCGGTGCAGGATCTTCACGCAGCGGCCAGTGCGAGTTTGGAAACAAATTCGGAGCAAGAGCCCCCGCGCAAGGCCGGAATGAAAGGGCCTGAGGAAACGGCCGTCGCTACGGGTCAGACGAAGCTGGGAAAGGTCGCGTTCAAACACGCGTCTTTCGAAACAAGGCCAGCGAGCCTTCAAAATGATGCAGCTCCGACAATGCATGCACCCGTCTACGCAGACACTGACAAACGAGACGGTGATGCCGTGAAACAGGGGAGCATAGAATCAGCCTTGCAGTGGAGGCCAAAGGAAGGAGGGAAGCGAGCAGCGTTTGCGCAGCGCTGGGGACCGCGTCTCGAACCGTTTTTCCACCAGCTGCTATCAGAGAGATATCTTCTCATCGTTCTCTACAAAATTGGTGTTGTGTTGGCAGCGTCCTACTTCCAGCAGGCCGCGCGTCGGGTTTTCAGCGAGCAAGTCGTCAACATTCGTGGCATTCTTCTGCCTTTCTCTTTTATTCCTTGCATTCTGTTGGGGAAACTTGCCGATGTCATCGGCATCTGCCGGGTGCTCTTTCTTATGAACATCTTCGGTCTCTTCATGTACGGTTTCTCCCTGTCGTCCAGCGTGCTGTGCGGCTGCATCTCAGTAGTCTGCTTCACGCTGTACATGAGTTTCTTCTCCAGCCAGATCTTCGTCTACGTGGAAGCCACGTTCTCACCCAATGACTTTGGGAAGCTGTGTGGGTTGTCGGTGATGATTGGCGGCATCGTCGGGTTGCTGGCGACTCCTCTGTACGAACATGTCACTGTGCAGCTGAGCAAGGGGGACCCGTTTTCCATGCAAATCGTGATGATCATGATTCTCGTTATACAACTCTTGTGGCTGACGCGGCTTTACAGTCTATGGAGGAAGAACCCTCATCCTTACGTTTCTCTGGGCGTGCGGTCTGCTGCTCACCTAGAACGCGTGGGCGTGCACAGCATCGCGGAGGGCCAACTGCGTCCGGGAAGACCAGCCGCCCCCGACGGCGATGGCGCCGAGGAGATCCGTGGCGATTCCGAGCAGCCGAGAGGGAGCGGGGACAGACAATTGGTAGCGGTTCTGGGAGAAGGGCGAGCGGTAGAGTGTAGTGGAGACGGCACAGCACCAGACGGCTGAGAGCCTAGGAGGAAGACGTGAACAGGGACGACTCCACAGTTCCACCTTTGGCAGCTTTCGAGGCTCAGATTGCCGGGATCGGATTTCGGGTGCCCGGAAGGCCGGGGCAGAGAACAAGAAAATTCATAATGACGGAGTGTTGCTCTCGGTAGGTGCTGGCTTTTGTGAAGCGACGGACAGTCTCCAGAGTCCGCTGCGAAGGGAGCCATGAGAAGGTGACTCTGGACAGGAAGGGCGTGAGGCGCGTGTGACGGCCCTCTGTCTGCTTCTCCGCGAAAGGCTATAACGGGGAGCTTATTGCCTCTCATTGGATGGTGTGGCTGGTCCGCGCTGTTTTGGGGTTTCTAGGTTACAAGCTTGACAAAACGCGCCTGAAGCGTTTAGTATCATCTTCCAGAAAGGAGACAGGGAAGACTGAACCACTTAAGGGACATGAGGGTACGCTCCCTCACCCTCGAGGGCACGTAGAGCGCTCAAGGGCTCAGCGTTCCCTCCACGCACACGCTCGGTTTCCGCTAATGGGAGAAGTCCACGACGACAACTGTACCGCCTTTCTTCCTTGCCCGTGTTATTGTGCCGTGTTCCGTCACAGGGTTTCCGTGATTTCGTTTCAAGCGATCAAGAGGGACTCTCCAGCAGAGAGTTCACGCTTCGTGTATCAATTCTCCGTGCGGTAGACCAGCGGGAAGGTTGGTGCATGGTCGGTACCACTAGTCGATGCTGTATTTTGACGGTTTAAAAACAATGGAAAGGGACGCACATCAAACGCATGGCCCCGTTGCAATCAGAACTTGACACATAGAGCAGCGGGTGAGATGGGTTGCCCGGAGAGAAGAACCGCGTCAGTCTTGCAATGCCGAGGAAGTTACCGGTCGCTAACACAACTCTGAAGCTGTTTGTTTTCGTGATTCGAGGACGGAACTGTGGGTGTCGGTCTTCTTTTTCGGTTGCGTCTTTCTCGCCGTTGGCTACCAGGAAGGAATGCGTCTACTACCCCTCCTCTCTGTCTCTCGAAGGCTGTCTGGGTCCCTGTTGGTCCGTGATCTGTGTGTTTCCTCACTACGTTGAAAGTCGCTGCGTTGTTTATGCACTCACAAGTATCTTGTCAGTCAGGTGAACGGGGTTGCTTCCCGTGTGTGGCATCATTAACAGGAGGAGATGGCCTGCGTCTGCGTTGTATATTCACTGGCTCGCTGGCTCCACAAATCGGCCCCGAGGAGAGAGTTCCATTTCACGCTTCCTGTATAGACAGGAAGAAACAGGTTACTGCCTTTCTTCACACGCTTGTGTACGCGAAGGGCAGCACCAGGCAGGTTATTCATCTATTTTCCGGCTGAGTTTGTATTCTTGCTTGTACTGGATACCTCTGCAGAGTCGTGTTGCACTCCACTAGTTGACTCTGACGGTGTCATTCTCTCGTTTTCGGGTTCCCAGTGTCGCTCAAGCGAATCGCGAACGACGGGGCGACGGAACAGAAGACAGAAAGGTTGTGTTCCGGAACATAATGGGGTGGAAAGATTTTCCAGGTGCTCGTGGGAATGGGTGTTCGCAGGCTGTGTTCCCTGCTTTCGAGAACGAGCAAGAAACATAGACTTCATGGATGGACCAGCTACCAGTAAAAGGTGCAGGCACCCAGAATTGAGGCCGTGGTCGTAAACAAACGCAAGAGAGAAAACAGGGATAATCCGTGAGGTGATCCGAAAGCAGTGATCCGGGTCGATGTAGTCTGGGTGAGTCGATTGTGAGGAGTGTCACGTTTTATCGTTGACACTTCCTTTTTGGCGTCGCAATCGGAAATGACAGTCTGGAGAGCCTTTGAGAATGTTGCGCAAGCAGTCGAGTGATGGATATAATGGTGTTCGAGGCGGGGGCAAGAGCATACTGTATCGAAGGGGCTGACGTTGTATTGCAAGCCTTTGTGCGTGGCATCTGTCGTCTATGTGTATTTTCGATAAAGAAGCTTTATAGTATGCCAACGTAAAGGACATACCGTTGTCTGGGTTGTTTTCTACCTATACCGTGGTTTGCTCGTCCATGCGCGTCGCCGTGTAAACCAGTTCACAGACACGAATGTCTCGTGCATGTGTCGAGTTACTGGCTGAAAAGCATACCTCAGGGTTGTCTTGCCTCCTTTGTTGATGTCACCGCACAACAAATGTGCCGTTTTCGATCTGGAGTGTGTCATAGAACGGTGTGCCTGTAGTTCCTCTTATTCAGTTAGATTTTTTGTTCCCTCGTACCATCTTGTGTGTGAACAACTGTGGAGATATATCGGCTGAGTGACTCAAGAGGAATTTGTCTACTGCACACGAAGCTACTGCGGCTCGCTTTGGAGTAAGCAGTGGTTACACCCAAGAGGAATTTGTCTACTGCACACGAAGCTACTGCGGCTCGCTTTGGACTAAGCAGTGGTTACACCGCGCAGGAAGTGCAAACAGTGCATGTGAAGACCCTCAGTTCTGCGGCACTTCCTCTACAGCTGTTTGCAGTATACTCTATAATGAGCTGATTCTTGTCTGAGCGTGTGTCAAATGTGATTGAGCAAACATGTTCTGCAAGAACAGCTTCCGTTTGTCCCTCTCTTCCGTACGGGGCATACCAAGTTCGAGACGTGCACATAGCATAGCATTCACACCTCACTTGATGACACAAAATCGTTAGTTGGACTGACAGGGCGAACGGTCAAGCAGCTGAACAGCAAACCAACGCTTTAATAGTGCGCAGACAGATAACTCACGCCCAACGATGAAACAGTGTTCGGCCAGGAACGCTGCAGTTCATTCAAAGGTATCAGGCACGGGTCCTTTCTGTACGTTTTTCAGTCGACCATGGCACCTGCAGACGCAGAAAAGAAGCGCGTGTGAACCGCTGGCGCGGACGAACCTCTCACTGGTGTTGGCTAAGAGACACTCTGCGTACACCTCAATAGCAGAGAAGTACACCAGCATCACTAGAAGCAATTCGTCACCAGTTCATGTCTCGAAATGTTTTCAGTGGATGGGTAATTATTTGGATACGAATGGCATGCCTTTGCATTCTACCGCGTATTTCGAACTTGCAAACCCGTTACAGGCTGAAAAAGACTGCCATTTTTGCGCTTGCTGTGCCGTAGTGGAACCGTGGTGCTTCTGGGCTGCAGAGGGCAAGCAGTGCGTGACTCTGCCTTATCTCGACGACACCTTCGTCAGCTGGCCTGCCGCATCATCGGTCAGGTTGACGAGAAACGGCAGGATGTCCCTGAAGAAGAAAAACTCCTTCTGTCTTGTGGTCTATTTTTGTGTGTGGCTTACTTTTCTCACCAGCAGGTTTTTTCGCCGGGATCGCATGCACAGGAGAGACATCAAACCAGGAGGGGTGTGCCACCGATCCTTCGAGAGGAGGGTTTCTTTCCGCGCGCGTTTTCGTTCGCTGTGGCTTTTCTTCAGAGGTGACAGCGGCAAACGGGTGTTTTCTGTTACTGGCAAAGTGGACGCCCGCCTTTCTTCGACGTGAAACTAAAGTGAAACAAAGAGGAGAGAGACAGTCAATCGCCAGCCGAAGGGAAGACGGGGAAGCCTCTGGAAGGAAGTTCCGTGCTGGATGATTCTACACCAGAAAAGCGCCGTTCTGACGACGTTCTACCTTTGAAAGTTGTACTTTCTCTTGTTTTGTCTTTTGTGTCTTTCTGTTTCATCTTCTGCTGCCTGGGGAGACGACGTATAGTTCCTCGTTTTTTCAAGTGTGTGGAGTCCGCCTTCTTTTTCTCGATCTCCTTTCGCTGCTGGCCCCCCTATGTCCGGAAGACGACCTGTAGCTCTGTCACCCTTTTGTCCGGATTCTCTGTTTGTCCTGGGTTTCAACCGTTCCTCCCCTCTCGCACCTTTGTGTTTCTTTGACACACCTTTGTTTCCCCCCCCTTCTCTCGCTTCGAGACTTCCATCTGTCTTCCAGTCGTAGACCACGCAGCCTCGTCTCGCCTTTTGTCTTCCATCTGCACCGTCGCCAAAATGTTTTCGACCAGGTAGGCTTCGCTTGTGCTGCTCTGAATCATAGAGACAACCGCCGTGTCCACTGTCGACTGCAGCTTCACCGCTTTAGATTCCCTGCAGACAGAGAGAGTGGGCAGTGTGGTGCAAGGCGTTCAAAAGCATCCTGTAAGTCTACCTCTGCTGACGTATTCCAAAATAGGGAAGGAATCGGTAACACAGATGTCCAAAGAATATGTTGGAGAAGGGCGGTACCTGTGGAGTGATTCGTCTTCAGAAACATCGCCTCTGTCTAACGGCGTGTAGATAGGTCTGTGTGCTGTGGATCTGTGAATGCCCGTTCACGTGTACATGCATGTATGTCTGTTTGCACATGCGTTAGTGTGTAGAGGTTTTTCGTGCATCTGGAAATTTTCCTTTCTCGATTGACTGCTTCTTTCCTCATTCTTCGCTCTCTCGCGCTTTCGCTGCAGGAGCGAATACGATCGAGGTGTGAACACCTTCTCTCCGGAGGGCCGTCTGTTTCAAGTGGAGTATGCACTAGGTGCAATCAAGCTCGGCAGCACAGCTGTCGGTATCCAGACCAAGGATGGAGTTATTCTTGCCTCAGAAAGGAGAATCACCTCGTGCTTGCTGGATCATCGATCGATTCAAAAGATCGTCGAAATTGATGACCATATTGCATGCGCCATGAGCGGTCTGATTGCCGATGCCAGGTATGACCCTTCACACCCATGGACAACCGGACGGGGAGAGTGGCTCTGCCGTGTCTACACGGCCGTTGGTCTCTGCCAGATTGTCTTCCTCTTGCTTTCGTCTCTGCTGTCGTTCCGCTTTTAGGTGTCACAAAGAGCCCACAGTATCTCTCAGACGCCTTTCGTCTCGTAGCATTTCTTGAACATCTCCTGCGGCCGCCTGCTGCTTCCCTTATTTGTCAGTTGTTCGAGTTTCATCATCCTCGCATTTGTTCTTCCACAAAATTCTTTGTTCGCATCCGCGTTCGTTGTTTTCACGGAACACTCGATAAAAAGCGCGAGTGAGATTGTTACGCCTTAATGTGTCTGTGTGAGCCATGCATGTGGGTCCTCGAGCTGTCCTTATACGAGGAAAAAACTGAGGCAGGTAATGTGGTGTAGGTTTCTCTCCCTGATTATCCAAACATGTATGTATCGCGGGTTCGGTCGAAAGTAAACTTCATACTGATTGAGTTAAAGAATTCGGCAGGCCTGCTCGCACGTGTGGCATCTCGGATCAACCCAAAAACCTGGTCAGACGCGATTTGTGTAAGCGGTTCCGGTGTTGTGTATTACCAGGACCCTCATTGACCATGCCCGAGTGGAGTGTGCAAATCACTTCTTCACCTACAACGAGAAAATGTCGATTCACAGCTGCATCGATTCCGTCGCCGATCTCGCTCTGGATTTCTCCGGTAAACACAAAACGAATTCTGACAAATATCCTGAGGCGAAGGACACGGATGAGACTCTGTGGGGCACCTGGAAGCGCTTCTGGACTGGTTCACCTCTGTTGCTGAATCGAGGAGCTTTGCAGATTATTCTTAAGTTGGCTTTTTTTTTCAAATACACGAGTTCTGTCTTGCATGCCAACATCTGCAGAGAGCCCCAACCAGTTCCCATGGGCAGGCGAAGGCACATGCTGGGGTGTTCGTGTGGAGTTCCGGAGGGTGTGTTGTCCCCCAGTGCTTTCGTGTATATGGAAATCTTCGCTGTTTTTTCCTTGTCATTCCCTCTCTCTTCTCTCTGGTTCTCTGCTCGTTTTGCTATTTTCTCCGAATATTCTCGGTCTTCTGGCTCCTTGCCTGTCTCTCTGTGCCTCGAGCGCACAATACGGGAAGAGTCTCCAAGAATGACGGGGTGACAAGCGAGTATTAGAACAGCAGACGGTTCTCGACGCACTCTCGCAAAGTGCTTCTCCTGTAGGAGCTGTTTCGAGTGTGATGAACGCGTTGGATTCTGTCCTCTCTCGTTGGGTTTTCACAAAGAGCTGACCCACTGCTACGTCTTTCTGTGCAGATGTGAGCGACGGTCGCCGAAAGAAGATGATGAGTCGACCTTTTGGAGTTGCTCTTCTTGTCGCCGGCGTCGACGATCAAGGGCCGTCTCTGTGGTGCGCAGATCCGTCCGGTGAGCGCCAGTGTATGTCCAGGAACTTTACAGACCTTGGGGATTCGGGAAACAGAGACCTAAACGCCGCTTCTCTCGGCCCAAAACTCTGCCCAACGTATGCAGAGAGTTTGTTCTGCATGAAGAAGGATTCTTGAAGCTCGACAGAAACTCCGGCGTAGAGGCGACCTCCTATCGTTCGTATGCCTGTAGAATCTGCAAGTTTCGGCGTGAAGTGAACAACTCCTACTGAACTTTGACGAGATTGTATTGCACAAGCGCGAGCCTCTGGAAACCGTGCCAGTGTCGACTATCCCTTGGGGGCTTCTGTGTGCAACCAGCTTATGCGTGAAAAAAAAGACGGGTTCTTGCGTTTTCATGGACCTTGTCATTTCTTCACGTTAGCGTCTTTTCTGTTTCCTATCGCGCGTCAGAGACTGCGCCTCAGACAGCATGCATCCGTCGGTCCTCCGGGGTGTTCTTCCTTGTGTTTTGCCGGTCAGGCACTGTCACCAAGTACCAGGCTGTGGCTATTGGTTCCGCCCAGGAAGGCGCTGAGACAATGCTGCAGGAGCAGTACAGTCAGTCGATGAGTTTCGAAGGTAAACCTCGGAGACAGGTCTTTTCGGGACAGCAGATTTCCGGTGAAGGAAACGCGGAGAAACATCTGAGGCGAGACAATTGACGGCAGGTGATGAGGGAAATTTGCTTCGGTCCGGTATGATCCACGACGCTGCCTTCTGTCACAAACAGGAAGCTTCTGCCATGCCTTTGTTTACGCGCAAAAGAATAGGCGTACGGATTCGTATTTATGTGGTACTGTCTCTGCACAGATGATTCACCACGGCGTGTCTCGGATCAAGAAAGGCATTATAATCGTACCTGTGGTACTGAATCTGCGTCAAATGTAGTCTGGGCACAGAAGGGAGTTTCCGTTGACTCGGGCGTGTATTCCGAGTCCTTGTCTTGAATTCAACGCTCTGTCTTTGTGTCGTTTCCAACAGATGCCGAGGCCCTTGTTTTGGTCGTCCTGCGCCAAGTCATGGAGGAAAAACTGAACTGTAATAACGTTGAGGTGGCGTGCGTGAAGACCAGTGATCGCAAGTAAGGTGGTACACCAGGAGGCGACTCCACCTATATGTGGGTATTTACGTATGTATATAAACATGTAAGTTTATATATATATATATATATATTTGAATGTATAGTATCGTATAGCGGGAACTGTCGAGAGAATAACGAAAGTGACGAAGAGAAGGAACGAACAGGAAACAACGGTGGTTTTAAATACATGGATATATGTGGAGATGTGTAGCTGTTCCTGAGTCCTCCTATGGTGTGTGGTGCTTTGATCCGGCTGTGTGTGTCAGATCTCATCGATATCTGAGTGTTTTTCTCTGCATGCGACTGGCCTTGATCGAGTCCACGCCTCCTTTGCTGTATAGTAGGGAGTGTCCTCGATTCCGTAGATGACAACGTCTGCGAGACTGTGTTTTTGTGAATGTTCACTTCCTCGCTTCTGCAGGTACCATCAGTACTCCTCGGAAGAGCTTCAGGCGTTAATCGACCGTCTGCCAGCGCCTACGATCCCTACTGCGACGGATCTTTCGTCCGCGTGAACGCGACTTCTTCACGAAGTACTATTTTGTTTTCTAGCACATTAGGTTGTTCTTTCTGATTTGATACAGTGCGCCATGCAAGCGGGGAAATGGCTAATTCTCTCTGGAATTCCGTGCCATCTTCCCAGAACGGCCTCCCACACAAACACCGGGGGCCCTTGAAGCGAAAAGCCCCGCGAACTCAGACCCGTTGTATGTGTGGCCATCGGGCGTTGTTTTGCTTCTTTGCGTCGCTCGCTTAGAGTCAGAGTGAACGGCTTGCACTTGCCGTTCAGGGCCGTGGCATGTTCCCCACTTTACCTTTCGTCGCGGCGCCCGTGGGTAGCGAGTTTCTCGGGTGCTTTTGCACTGTGTCATCTTTTGTCCGATCTCCTTTTCCTCAACAAACTCTTCTGCTGCGGGCTGCGCACGAACCCTTCGCGTGTTTGCCTTGTATCACCAGATTTAGACACAGAGCGTGTGGAACACTTCGCTGGGAAAGTTCAGAGATGGAACTCGTCCAAAAGAAAAGACACAGAACTGGCTGGATTTCACGGAAAACACGGCGCCCGATAAATGACCACGTGGCTGCACTATCCCAGGTTTCACTCACTCCCTACCCTTCTTTCACTTCAGCCAACCTTTATTTTGTCACTGCTCTGTCTAAGACCCTCTCGCGCTGACACTCTGTACGAGTGTCTCTGAAACTGCAGTTTGACCCCGCCTATTTCGGCCCACAATTTGTTGATAGAGAGAGCATCGCCTTAAGACGAACTGTTTTTCGCTGTCCGGGATCGACCTTTCCCTTGCGCCAGTAGATGCTTTTCCAGCTTCGCTAACTTAGTTTCTAGTTTTCTCTGCTAGGTCGTGACCGACGCGTAGCTAGATAAACACCGACGTCTGGCATCTAGTGTCACGAGGATCCTGGCGCAAAAAGTGAGCTGGTCGCGAGTGGATATTCTACACTCACAGCGCTGGACTGACTGAAACAGCTTAAAGTGCCGGATCCGAATACGCTGCGGCAATAAGGCGATTCCACGGAAAGGTGTGATCGTCTAAACGTTTGGGACTTCAAAGCGAGAACATCAGTAATCGTAGATTAATAAGGTGTGACTCAAATACTATCAAACGTGGACGAGTCTGTCCTCAGTCGTATCTGCCCGAGGAGTCTAAAAAGTGACAACGAAAGCACTAAACTACGTTGTCACGGCGGTTTTTTTCCACTTGATCTGGCGTATGCGACGAGCACCACCTCGCCTGCCACGGTGACGTGTGTCAAACAAAATGGTAGCGCCGACAATTTTGTTCTGCTTGTAAGCGTCTCACGCACGAAGTGCCACGTCTCTCTGTAGGCGCTAACTCCCCAATGCACCGTATAAACTCGCGGGACACTGGAGAAAAACTCGAACATTCCTCTTCGACGGCGTTTTACAAGCTGTTTCTGACCGGAACAGAACAAACACAGAGAATGAGCATCGCAATATCCCAACTTAAGAGTGTCCCGCACAACTATGCATCCCTTTGCAGGTGTTGCCGCGAAGAACACATGTCGAGCTGTTCTAAATAACAACTCGAGAGAACCAGGGAATTCCGCAACAGTCAACCTTCGGCTTTTAAACACAGGAGATGTAATAAACAGCCTCGGGCTTTCGGGAGTGTCATAATTGAAAAACATTTGCTCGAAGTTGAGTAGGATACGTGCTACCGTACACCATACGTGAGGCAATAGAAAGGCATCAGCGTCTCTGCATGTCCGCTCTTTCGCGGCGTTGTAATGATCCTATCAAGATTCTTTTCGGTATCGATGCCTTCATGGCGTGTACGTTTGGTTAGATTCTTCGAAGACATGTTTTTTTTCGGTGTTCCACAGCTGTCAACGCCCGGAATTGGAGAGAGGTTCTCTGCTGAACGGTGACAAATATCTCGACCCCTCGGGCTGGTGCTACACTTTCAGGTTTACGAGCACTATTTGTCTCACCCGTCCTTTACGGTACGTCTAGCTTGCGATACAGGCATAGATAGGTCGAGCAAAAAAATCTGGCGATGAAACTATACGATAAACTAGTGCTTCTGTTGGGATCGGCGAAAGATCTACAGAAAGCAACGGTCGCAAAATGCGCGTTTCCTTCCGTTTGTAGTTCGTGGATCAGACAAGCAGGTGTCACCCTAGAATACTTCGCTCATCACAGATATCGAATTCAAGTCACCTGAATGACACACGTTGAGCGTCTTCAAAACCGTTCTTCTTTTGACGATGTGTCTCTGTCCCTCTCGCTTGCTGAAATTCGGTCAGAGCCACTCTGTCTGACTTCCTTCGATCGTTTCCTCGGTATTATGGACTGCCTGTATCTCGGATGACTCTGTTTCCCTCCCAGTCCTTGTTAAGGTTACCAGGCCTACGGAATGCAATGTCAGTCCGAGCAGGGGATCTTGCTGTGACGCAGTGTTCCATAGAATCCCGGCAAAAGCATACATGCTCTGGGAAAATCGGGTTTAGTGTCACGACGGTTAGGGTGCCGAGTTCTGGCTCATGAAAAACATCCTGGGCGCGCCAAAAGAGGAAAAAACGCATCAAGGAAAGAGGTGCCCTGTCCTGTCAAGCACCCACACCCACTGGCAGTCGTGAGGCATGACGTCCCCGAACCATGAAACGACCGAAAGGCTTATTCGGAAACCGCGAAGCAGAGTTGTTTTTCTCGCAACGCCCTTCCTCTTTTACCGCCACTGCAAGGGTGTGTGCGGCCTGAGAGTACAGTCACAGTTTTGAGGCGCGACACGCAGACGAAAAACGAACGGGGTATGACCGAGTCCCGCTAACACTCCAACAGTGTGAATGTCGAATGTGACAAAACATAACCTTCCTTAACAAATACAGCAAGGAAAACTGTTTAAACAGCGACAGAACCCCTCTCCAAATGCTCACAACACGTACGGCAGTCGAAACCCCAGACAACGTGAGGGAGAACTCTACCTTCGAGAGCGGCGAAGACGCTCGCCCGCCACTCGGCGCGTAGCAGACACGTGAATAATGCAAATTTCTCTTAAGCTTCCTTTGTACTGTCCGCGCTCTGGCCTGTTCCCGGCGTTCACGAGTGGAGTGAAATCCGCGAAACAGGGAAACGGAAGGCGTTGTCGTTCCCTTTCCCCTCGCAGCTCTGTCTATCCCTCTCCCGTTCTCAAGCGTATACATTTGAATGTACATTTGTCGCTCCTGCAGAGCCAGCGAAACCCCCAGAAAAAAAGGCACTGCGGTTGCCGGCTCCGGCGAGAGCTGCACTAACACCGCCGTCGAGCGTGGCTAGTCCTGAGAGACAGAGAACGCGCAGGACGACTCTCCGCCAGCAGAGAGGACAGGAAGGCGGAAACTGCGAACAGCGCCAAACTATCACGAAAGCATGGGACGCGCGGAAAAAAGAAAAGCCGTAGTCAACGTGTCCACATTAGTTATCATTTCCAAACTGAAGAGCCTTTCCCTTCCTGTGCCGCATGCACAGCTGTACAGAGCATGAAGCGAACAACACCGCGCACTGAGCCTGACCCTTCGTTTTGCACGGGTGCTTTTGCACGACAGGACCGACTCGCGGTTGCGTAAAGCGTGACAAAACCGCGACACAAACGACACAACCTAAATCGCCCCAAAAACGAAAAAATGGGTGCGCTGCGACGCATGTTACACAGATGGCAAACACGACGCAGAGGACCACGAACTCCCATCCACAGAAGGTCCAGCCTGTGGAAAAGACCAAAAGAGAGCAGAGGCATCAACCCAGAAATCAAACGCCTGCGTGCGCTGTAGGGACCCACAGATGTCTTCACTTCTCAGAAAGGAGACGAGACACTGTCCGGCAATCTTGGCAGACAGACAACCATTCGCGAAGAGCACCGCCCAGCACAGAGAGGCGGAAGCACCTTCCAACTTTGTCATCACATCTGCGCTGCTCCCTCGAGAGTCAATTCAGAAACAGTTGCACACGTGCTCTACGTCTGGGAATAAGAATTCTGGCGAGGAAAGCTGGGGGAAATATTCGACACTACACAGGTCGATACTTCAGACAACGAAGTGCGAAGACCGTGAACATGTGAAAGATTGGATCCCTCGCCCTAGGAGAAGCGAAGCGGGGGGGGGGGGGACAGCGTGCGCCAGACCTTCGCGGGCGCAAGCTTGCCCTACAAGGAGACAGAAAAGACGAGAGCGAGGATCTGAGCAAATGCGTTCTGAAGACGTCAGCGAGAGAGGAAACCGGAAAAAGAACAGGGGTCCTATCCTCGACTTGCAAGGAAACCGCCTGGCGAAAAACTCATGGCGCCAGACAATTTTGCTTCGCTGCTAGACGCCCGCGATCTTGCACTTCCTGCCAGTCGATGCCGAGGAAACACATTCGAATTTGTTCGCCCTGAAAAAACCAGCAAGACAAGAGTTCTACGCATGCCCGACAGAGTTTCCTTTCCGGCCCTCTGCACCGTCACGAGGTCCTAATCTCCCCCCGACGGAAGAACAGGCACGAGCCGCTACCCCGTCGTTGCGTCTTTCCTTCTCTTCCAGAAACCAGCGGAAGTATCAAAAAACGCATGCTTCAGGAACTGTCGCCATGTCCCCTCCTCCCCAACTGCCAGATGGACATGCACCTCGTTCGACGGACACACAGAGCGGCTCTCCCCTGTATCTCCGCACCAGCTGCGGTCTTTGCCGTTCTGCGTTCTGTGAAGGGCAGAGCACTTACCAGATTCCCCGCCGCGAGGAAGAGAACCGCCCACTCGCCTCTGTCCTTCTTCTCGATGCTTGTGTCGATTTGCACCGCATACCAGTCTCCGAATCTCACGCAGAATCGCGTCGTGTACTTTGGATGGAGGTCGATGGTGAATGGATAGAGAAGCAGAGAAATAGAGCCCAGACAGGCATTCAGGCCCCCAGTCCGGAAAGACCTCTCATCGCGGAACCAAAACCAATGGCCGTGGTGCATGACGAAGAAACGCGCGCTCCACCGAGGTCGATTCAACCAGCTATTCTTGTCTGTCGGTGCCGTGTGCACGTGCCCTGAAAAACAAAAACAAGTAACCTGAGTGATACTTATATATATATATATATATATATATATATATATATATAGCTTCGCACATGCATGTGAAGGTAGCCCATTGCCGCAGGTGGACCTTTGGTGGGTTTCTCTACGTCCTTTCGCGGACTTTATTAGACGAAGCCGGAGAGGCTCTTTCCAACGACGCGCGCGTCGATCTCGCCACCGCGCAAAATCCTAGAGGCACCGTGAATCTGGACGAGTGGACGCACCCAGCTCGGAAGGCAGAGAGAAGAGAGAACTCACCTGAGAACCCAGGGAGTCGATCCACCTCGAGAAGGCCTTTGACGTCGTCAAGATAGACCGACTTGTATCGAAGGACGAGGCGGAGATCGGAGGCATCAAGGCTGGTGACTCTGAACTGTTTCATGATTAATCGATGGATTGTTCGCTTAGAAAACTTTTCGACTTTTCGACCCGCTCCCTTTGAGGGTCGCAGTTTTCTGGTTGCTCCTGTGGGTTTCTCGTTTCGAGGGCCCTCCTGAGTGGCCATTGCCTTCTCCGCGACCTTTGCCTTTGGACACTTGTCCCCTTTCTCTGCGCCTCCCCGTCCCGATTCTGCCTTCACCTCCACCTTCGGTACGCGTCTCTGCTTCTCGCCTTTCGCCTCCACCGTTGTGCGCGTCTCCTCAGTCGCAGAAGGACCTGCTTCTTCGGCGAGCTGCGCGACACTGACCACCCGGCTGCCTTCGCCGTCCTCGTCCTCAAGCACATCCGGGAACACTCCGACCTTCGAGAGGTCGAAGGTGCCTTCGGGCTCGAGACCGACTGCCACCGCGGCTTTCGCGCTTTGCCTGGCCCAGTCGCCAAGACTCTCTTCGACCTCGACGTTCCGGAGAACCGGCGTCTCCTCGCGGTCGCATCTTTCGACGTTCGAGTCGGTCTGTGCATGAGGCGGCGGTTCCAGAAAACTCGTCTGGCGAGAGCTGGAGACCGAAAAGTCTCTCCCGTCCTCCTCGATCTCCACTTCCTCGCTGGGGCGCAAATTCGTCGCCTCGACGTTCGCGCCTCGCGTCTCCGGCGCACGCGCCGCCGCGGCCTCGCGCCCCGCGCAAATGCGCCCCTCTGGCCCCGCCTGGGGCGGCAAGCTCGCGAACCGGTCCCCCGCCTTCCGAGTTCGCGTCTTGTAGAACCCCCGGAGAATCAGGTGCGCGGACGGCCGCTTCCGCCACCTGGTGAAGCCTCTGCCGAGTGTGTTCGAGTACGCACCATCCGTGCGGCTCTTCTCACTCACTTTGCTCGCCGTCTCCGCGGAGGTCACCTCGCTCATCGCTTTCGCCTCGTCGCCGGTCGCCCCACCTTCAGGCGCCTCAAAGACTCCGTGCTCGTCCTCTTTCCGGAGGCGCCGACTAAACAGCTTCTTGATCGACAGGGTCAACGGCAAACTCTGGGTCATGGAGTACCACCCGGAGCCTCCCCGGCGGCTCTGGAGCCCGTCCTGGGTCGATTGGCCCGATGAGGCCCCCGCGACTCGCTCACCCGCCGAGTCGCTCGCGAGCTTGGCCAGCGAGCTGCGGCTGCGCTGCGTGCGGTCGCGCGGA